>NW_026869845.1:2400000-3000000 GCF_018135715.1 Danaus plexippus | reverse complement strand
TTTTTTTTCTTAATAGCATGGAATGTTTAAGGAATATTTTTGGAGGAAACTTAAAGCGACAGGAATTTTGGTTGACAATTCTAATAATAATAATCGCTAATAAATGGCTGTATAATTGTCACTACTTTTAATTATACCAACAATTAAAAGTAAACTTAGATGAGGTTTGTTATTTTTTAAATCAAATAATTTTATAATGAAGATGAATCTGTGAAATAATTGAAGACAACGCAACCTTCCTTCCTAATTCCTATAATAGTACCAACTGTATGGGTATAAAAAAGTCTTTTATTAAACGAAGTATTTATAATAACAGAATATTATCCATCATATAGCCTATACTTTATATCGAATGGAACATTTTTGTTGTCTTAAAGACTAAAATTATGAAGGATACACTTACAAAATATATAACGGCCCACTATCATGTAATAGACAATCGCGTGAAATGTTGTGTTCCACTCAAATGTTCCTTCGGTCAGAACCTTTTAGTTAATAATTCAATATACCAACTCTATTTTATCCCACATTTCTGTAAGACCATCTCTAGAAGCTACTTTGTTATTTACTGAGGTGTAATTGGCCCCATTTCTGTGACATTCTCATAATAAGATGTTGAATTTTTTGTCAAAAAAATTTTTACTTCCTCACATTTTATTAATTATATTACTGCGTGTAAATATTTTATTTTATAAAACTACATACTCCCGACGTTTCGGTTACTTTGCAACAACCGTGATCATGGTTTTTAAAATAATAAAATATGCGTAGTAATCCGAAAAATATTAGTTCCATTTAAATGAATACTCGCGGAAGTCTTAGACCTCATTATATTAGTACTTTTTTATTATATATTTGAGATCATATAATTTAGTAATCGTATAAGTATCGTATTTGATCGTAGTATTTATAGCACTATAATGCATATAGCAACTGGAAGGAGGTTGGAGGTTCGTGTCCCACTCGATTCATGAATTTTGATTTCTATATTTTTATTTGAATTTTATTTAATATCTCTGTTATTTATCATCTGACTTTGTCTATGAGACGGATATATGTCGTAATATTATGCAAATACATATAAATATAATAAGCAAGAACTGAATTATTAATGTCGTTTTTAGATTTACTTCTGAGAACCAGTCAACCCAGTATTTTATTTTTGTATAACCGTGGGCAAGATCAAAAAGATAAATAACAATATTCACAATTATATATATATATATATATATATATATATATATATATATATAATATTAGACTTATATACAAAAAATACTAGGTTGACTGGTTTTCAGAAGTAAATATAAAAACGGCGTTTTAAATTCAGCTTCTTGCTTTAATCTATTACATATAATAAAATCGTTCACGGGGTCAATTCTGTACATTGAAAATAAATGAGAATAAATCCATATACGGGTATTCCTAGAAGAAACAGATGCCAAAAATATGATTTTTGAAATTTTTGTCCGTCTGTTGTACACTTATGCCTAACTTAAAAACTATTGCACGGATTTCAATAAAATTTTATATGGGGGTTGCTGATCACCTGATGCAACATTTAGGGTACCTTTTACCGCGGGAAAATGCCCCATTCCCATGGGAATATTTTGAACCAAAATTATGTAAAGTTACTGGCATTGAACACGTAATGGGTTTAATAATGACATGTTGTATTTAATTAATGTACTAATTTCCGAGGGACAAACCATGAGATGTGTCGGTGTAGATTTGTGTACGCCCTGTTTTTCTCAGGGACAGTTATATGTAGCTTTATCTCGTGTGAGCAATTCAAGAATCCGGTTTATACTCACTGAAACTGTTTAAATGACTTTTAACATTTTGTAGTAAGGTACTTTTTCTACGCGAACAAAGTCGCCGGCACAGCTCAAATAATTCAATCCTTTTATATAATTTTAGATAAAGTTTTTATTTGCTCTTTCATGGATTTTACGAATGCGATTATTTGTTTTCTAGTCCGCTCTTGCTTAGTCTAGCACTGAACCTATTCATATAAAATATTTTATTTCGTTATTGAACAAACAAACTTCAAGTAATTTATTCGATGCTTCTTGCTATTTTTAAACTTGAATCTATTTATTGTAGTGGAAAGATTAATTGGAATCCGTTTAGCAGTCATGTTGTTTGAGTTACAGACCTAAGATCTCTTCTGATGTACGACAGGATTATAGTATACACTTATTATATTATATCTGTTACTGTACGTCATATTAAAAAGGGTCTTATTACAGGAGACAGAGTTCCTTTGCATATTGAGGTTTACGTCCAGTTAAGGAATGTTATTCAAATCATGATATGGGATCATCTTATTAACTTCTGACGTTGACGCGGGTCGCCTTTTCATTCGCAGGGCAATGCGACGAAAATGAATTCACATTTCACAACAATTTAGTATTTCACACATTCTTTGAAGTGTAAGTTCAAATTGGTTTGAAATGGATTTTATGCTGTTATTTCTAGGCATTGGACATGTAATGTCAACTTGATTATAAATGTGACATATGTTTTTGAATATATTGAATTTTAGCGTTTAGTAAGGACAATTAGAAATTAGATTAGATTTTTTTAAATTTAATATGATTAAATTACAATTAGAATTATGCATCAGCACCTTTTAATGGCATGTCTTTGACGGCAACACTGTAAAAAATTAACATATCTAAAATTATGAAAATATTATTATATAACAGTATCGGATGTATTGAATTTTGCTTTCGTCCTTATTCAACCGCCGCATTATTAATGTAAAATATTATGTAACAAATTAATTTCTTATTAAGAACCAATAAATATTTTTCTATATTTAAAATACATGAAGAAATGAATGAAGGACTTTTAGGGCATGTCACGTTACACTAATTTGCTTCCCGTTAAAACAATACTTGTAACAAACTCACATAAGGTTTTTCCGAAGTGATGGTAATGAGGGAAATGTAAAATTGTATAATCAAAAGAAAGCCAAAATAACTCCTTTGAAGTATACTTAACGAGGTGTAAAGACACACATGGAGTGTTGGATGACGTACAATAAATAATTTATATTCAGTAACATTTACATTTAACATTTTAATTTTGATACACGAAAATATTTCTAAATGTTATAAAATTATTTGAGAAACAATAATTAATGTGTATGTATAAGTAGGAATCACAATCACTTCGTGGACTTTCAGAATCAATTGGCTTGTAAATCCTGTTTGATTGACTTAGCTTCAGACCATTTCTACTGATTTCTTTCAAAATTTCCTAACACATAAACGAATTGCTGTTTTTCGTTATAGTTTATATACATATCCTTCATAAATTTCGTTTCTATTGTAGAACTACTTGGTTTACTTTAGGAAATTTTGCTTCAGAACAATATAAGCACCTCAAAAACGTATGTGGTATACGACGGACTTTTAAATGAACTTTTAAAAAAGTAGCTATATATACCTACTAAAAAACTATTAAAAACTGATTGTCATCAAATATTAAAAATATTTTCTGTCTGGTTTGGATGCAATCATCGTAAAAGCTTATAGGGACGGAATAATAACTAAACTATGAAAGTGGTATTCCATACGCCGACTATATGCATTAAGTTTATACCCCCACACTGTGACTATTAAAAGCTATCAGCAGTTATTATCCAATCAAAATAAAAATGTAACAAATAAGGCACATCACGAACAACAGAACAACTTGTTAACGGAAGGAATTTTAATGTTAAATCGATATAAGGTGGCATGCTGACCATCAGCTCGGCTGTAAAAATTTAATGCCCCACTACACTATCGATCAGACATTGACACATTAGGCTTGGACACACATGCACTGCAAAACGTCCAACCTTTTTAATATGTATTGATAGTTTTTATTTCTATTACCATAGCCCTTTTAGATTTCAAACAATATAGTTATTTTAATGAAAATAATTTTAAAGTAAGCCCGATTAACTATAACTATAACGAAAAAACAAATATAACGCTTTTACCATAACATTTTAGTTATTATTTCAACATTTTCTTATAATGTAACAATATAAATGACTGCGATGGGTGTTAGATTCCAATTTTTAAAGAAGAAGAATTCACGGTGTTTTTGGAAAAGCAGAAAATTAAAACGATCTCTTTTTCTCTCAGCTTTTATATACCATAATGTAGAACTGCTCGTATTTACACATGATAAACATTTTTTTTTATTGTAATAAGGTTATTTTTGTTGTATATACTATTTTTATTTCATTGAATTATTCATTGAATGGGAGAGACAAAAGAGGAAAGCCAAAAAAAAAAAACTAATAATAACAAGTACTATTGGCAAGGGGGCAAGGGGGCAAGTACTATTGGTTTTATACAAGCAAAACAAACAAAGAAATAAATTATTTATTAAATAGATAGATATATATAAACACAAACAACTCTTTCGATTCATACACGTCTCAGACGCTTGTATTGTTAACACACACAATTTCCCCGTTATCTCTGGTTTCTTAAGGATTCTAGTTTCAGTTTATGTTAAGTAATATAAATGTGAATTTTATGCAAATCTTTATTCACATTTATGTAAAGTTTCAGTTTTATGTTAGCTTGTAGAGGATATGTGCTACAAGACTTAATAATGTATGTATATTTTACATAAACAGGTTATGGACAGCGTGGTAAAAATAGCATTTCAAGTAAACCATTATTGATTAGAATATTGAACGATTTGATTAAAAAATAATCTTTTTTTTTATAGATATCGGACATTAACTTTAAGTTCTATAAGGTATAAGTTTAATTATGAGAAAGCAAACGTAATTTGATCTGTGGGTTGAAGGAAGGCAGGCACCTCTTTAATGACCGTAAAGTAAATAACAATGCTATTCATTTCATTTGTCAATTATATAGTATTTTGATTTCTTTTCATATCGAGTGTGAGTGAGCGTAAGCACTTCATGAATCTCGTTTTAAAATAAAGTAAGTTGCAGAAACGAACAATAAAATTCATAATATGCAGTTAAAATGGTAAAACGTAAAAGAAAAATAACTAAATTTACGATATCGATATATAGGTCGAGCGATAAGTAATTTGAGAAAATTTATGAATTATCAGCATTGTATAGTATACATTAATTAGTAAGTGAAATATATTATGTATGGAAAATTATCTATAAACTAGGATTTTCAATTCGATACTATTCTAAATATTCTAAATCTCTAAGTGCTTAAGGTCTATCTGCATTAAGTTAGGTCGTCGGTAATGTGAGATGACCCATGAAATTAGCTCTGGGCTGTCTGCGAAGTGCTTTGCGGTTGATTTAAATATGCTAATTGTGAGAACCAAAAATGTGTTTTATTCAATTAAGTTTTTCGTCGTATAGAACACAAGTCAACAGTATAAAAGGTCTTCTATTAAAGAAATACAATTTCAAAATCATAATATACTTCCCATCATTGATTTAAAGAAATTTCAACACCAATACCTATAAAGGAACAAATTATTTGCTGACCTATCGAAATCAGGAATAAGTCTTTTAAATTTATGTGAATATTGCGACATGAAAGTCCTGCGCAATGGCAAATAGGTTATCGGGTACAAATCGGTACTCAGGCTGACCCTTCAGCAATTTCGGTTGAGTGGAAGGGTCGGGGCGCCATTGAAAAATTCTCTCCCTCATTTCAGAGGCCTTAATAGAGGTAAATTTGGGAACATCGGATAAACGGTGACATCAAACTGGTAATAAAGTCATTCAAAACAACATTTTAATTCTGTGGGTTATTAACACTGAGCTTAGAACTTTTTAGATAAGTATTTAAAGGGATTTTGGTTTAGTTTTATATATAATTGATTTTCTTTGAATAAACCGTCGGTCTTATCAAATGTTGCATAAAATTGAATTGCGCAACTAACTTGTTCTGTAGAAAGAAAATCATAGGTATATATAAGAAATTACTCACTTGGACATCATCATTATGTATACTTAATTTCTTCAAGAAATATAGATAGTTAAAATAACGAAACTTCATCTTTTATTAATTAAGTAGGTGAAATTTTTTTTCACAAAAATCTCTTCCATCATAACTGGAGTAGATTTAAAGGCACAGGTCCATTCCATCTCATTTCAGACGAAATGCGGTTAGATGCAATCTCTCCGCAAATGGATCTAATCAGATTCCGCTTATTTGTGAGTATTGATGCTTTTAAAACAAGAATCCTGGTTTACATTTATATTTAAAAATCATTTTGCATTGTTCGAAAAACGTAGTTCGCAATTCAATATTGTTCCCCTACCTTGCTTTTCAAAGCAATAATTTACAAGTGCTCGGAGCACCATTGTTAGAAGGATTTCCTAACTACGTTTGCTCTTCTGATTTATCGATATCAATAAAGACGACGGGAAACGAACTCAAAACTAATGGATTCATTAATTAAAAATAAATTTAAACGAATCTAATTCACTTAGCAGCTAGAATTGTAGTGCATTGAGAAATAATACCATCCTTATTTTTTTTGATATTTTGCATAAGTAATAATAATTATGGAGAAAATATAAAAAATATATATTTTTCTCTGAAATTATAAATTTCATTCAAACGAATCCAAAAAATCGTAGACGAATTTCCACTGACGAATCAATATACGTATTGCAATGACTGACTATTTCTTTAAGGTAATGATCACTAATCATTCGTAAAAGTAACTTTCTTTATAAGTCTACAACTAAATTAACGATTTTATGTTCAAATGTATAGTAAAATGTCGTTTAAAACAATTGTAAACGTAAATAAATAGGTACATAAAGATCAAGACACCCTAAAGGAGTTTGTGCTCACTTGAGCATAGTTATCAATTAAAACATCTCTGTGAACGTGAATCGTAACATAGATTTCATATATAAATTAATTAATGTGTGACTTTTTTCTCTCTTATTTTAAAATTTTGTTTTTATGTCTTAGAATATGACTTTTTATATTTTATTTCAAACAAGTCTTCTTTTCTCCTTTTATTTTATCGCCAGATTTTATATGTCTTTTTAATTAGGTTAATATTTAATAACGGTGGGAGTATAAAATATTCAATTAATTAAATGTATTTTTTGGACGGTTCGTTTCACTTGGGATTCGTGTTATAATTATAAATAGTGTAGGATTTGATTCTTAAATTTACATCGTATAAATATGTCCGTCTTATTTTGAGTGACTAAATATAAAAATATTATTTAAAATCTAGTCATTAAAATAGCACAATTTTCATAGTTGAATGAGTTGCGCCTGAAATGGATCAAATGAAAAATTTGATTTCCAGGATTGCAAATTGGAATCGCAAAGTTAATTTTATAAAATTTTCTTCAGTAGAAAGCAAGTAAATGTTAATAAAGTGCTTTTTACTATTTTGTGTTTTAATAATTGTCATTAATTACTAGAAACCCCATAAAATAATTTGCAATAAACAATAATACTTATATTTTTAGTTTGAATTTAACATTTTACTCTTTATAAAATATTAAATAATGTAAATGTTTATTTTTATATAGCTTTGTTTGCGTAAACGGTTTAATTTTACACGTCTACGTTATTTTTAAAGCTGAATATTGTCATCTCTAGACAAGTGTGCATATTCAGCGTCATTTTTTAATTAAAGTAAGATTATTGGATGTTTGCCAATTATTTATTATAAGAAAATTTAAATGTTTTACTATAAATATATGAAATGGAGTGTATATTTTCCATAGAATCCTCTATCACCAGAATTAATTCTACTCGTTGAATCGAATCTCTGATTATATCCGACAAGCAATCTATATTTAAAAAAGGTTGACTCACCGAGTAGAAGGAGGTATGTGAAAAATACAATTGGTTAAAGATAAATATTAAAATATATTTATAACCTATGTGTGCTTATGGAAAACAATTTTAAAACTTTTAGGCATTTTAATAATGGAAATCCGCATTTTCTTTATTCTGTTTGATGTAAATTTTCCAAGTCGCTTTCATGTCAGTATATTTTTGTTATTAAAATAGAATTGTGACAAATATTAACTTGAAATTTCCTTGAAAAGATACAATGCGTTACAAACTTCGTTGACATTTTCATAAAAGTAATTATGTTAGGGAATGTTTTTTAGGTGCGAAAGTAGGGAGAGCGTAAAAGTGAAGCATCCCAAACACTAAAGACTCAGCGAAATTTTTGGAGAATTTCATTACACAAAACGGCGCATTGCGAGAGGAGGCTACGGAAAAGCTTAATGCGAGTTACGATAACATGAGCTTTTAAATGTAGTCTTTAAATTTAATTACTACTAGTATAATTCAGTAGGCATATGGTTTATTAAAATTACCGTCAGAGCAAAATACATAACTGTTGGGAATCTTAAGTTCATAATACAATAGGTGTAACTCATAAAAATTAATTTTATACGTTTTTGATCGTAGTTTTTAGAGTTATAAAGCATTTTGCTAAGACGAGAAGAATAGTTATTTCTTTAAAAAACTTCTCGAATAATTCAATCCTTCGGTTTAGTCGTTCTTAGCTTTGGATCTTGATGTCATTTTCATGTCCTTTATCTTACTATTAATTGCATATTAAAAATATATCAATAAGGTACATTTATCTTGATCATTTGTCTTTGCCAGTTTTTTAGATTTAGCTTTATTTTTTAAACAAGTCAAACAAACTGCTTTCGTAAAGAAATATAATTATAAATTTTATAAATCAGTTCTATAAACTAGACAGGAACATACTTCAACGACAGATGAATCTTTTGAGTTAAATAATACGAAATTCCTATCAGCAAATAACATATATAGTGATTCAATCTAAACACATTATTGAAGTACCTACAGGATTAAAGGCTTTAAATAAATTACGTGACGGACTTCTATACTGTTATTTTTTTTGGTTTTCATGAAATTTTGACAGTAATATAAATTATTTTATTACAAACTACACGAATAACACGTGACCATAAGTTTCGATTAAAACTTATAGCGCAGACAAAGCTACTTTAGAAAATAAGACTTGCTATTAAAATTTAGGTAAACAGAAGTGGAATCATAATCGATATGTGGAAGATATTTTTCTGGGAAAATCTACATCATAAAGTTACTAAAAATTTACCTATTTTTAATTTTTTTTACATCGGATGTTTTGACTATCGAAATTGTGGCCAGAAAAGGATAATAAACACAAAATGCACTTTAATATATGTAAATTATAAAGGTTATATTATAATACGTCATAAAAAACTAAGTACTGATTGGCTACAAAACACTTTAAAACCTTACAAGCAATTCTCCTTTATTATGACATAAACGGTACACTTGCAACGCTGGCGTAACAATAAAATCTTTGACCTACCTATAAAGTTCAAACAATGGTCCACAACAATGAAACAGAATTTGTTTTAAATCTGAACACAATGCTCGATACTAGCTATTCTACATAATCATAGTTTTTATCGAAAACTTAACGCTTTACAATGAAGCGCTTCAAGCACTTCGCTCTTGTTCTCATATCTAGTCATCAGTTCACGCTTGAGATGATTGTGGAGTGTATTCAAAAGACTTGCTATTTATAATTATTGATAATCGATTCAAAGTACTATAGCGTTTTTATATAAATTAAATGGCAATAGGTTCTTTCATGGATAAAACAAAGATGACATTCTATGTTTATTTCTAGATCATTAAAAATTGAAAATGCTATATTCTAATCATTTCTTCTACCTAAAATAGTTATCATATTTCGTAAATTAATGGCGCTTCTATAATAATTAGGTTTAAATCACCATTTCGGCCATTCCTTTTATAATTTATGGAGAGTCATTAGCGACTGCTAATTGCTGATCTTGGAATTTCTCTTTAATTCCATGCTATAAGTCAATTTTGAGCTTATAAATTAATTTTTTGCCCTATATACGTCTTAATTTGATCTCATTTCTAATAATTGTTTTATTAAATTCACTCTATATTGACAAGAAAAGTAGAATTTTAATTGCTTTGTTTTGAATACGGTTATAATATTTATTGTTGGATGCTGTTACGTTTGTATTATATTTGTTAGTATTAGGTCTTTTATTGAGTACAGTAATAGTGTTCACGGTATGGTGGACTGGATTGGCTACACCAAGGAAAAAAGGCTTTGACGATTAACGCTCAGTCAAGACTACCGTCGAGAAAAAGACTAAGAGACCCCAGATAATGTATTTCGCATATGACGAGCGCTTGGTCTAGATTTCCTCTTAATATTGTATAAAAAATTGGCGAATAATACTCTATAAGTCGCCAAAGATAGTGCTAATAGTGATTTAATTTCGTCTAATATTTCTTTTTGCCATTTTCATTGTTCCCTTTTAAAAGATTTCAAAAGATTTTTTTTTCGTCACAGTATTAAATCGGTTTTCTGTGTTCTTAAACGTTATTAACTATAGATCTATTTGTTAATTAATATTCTTTGAAGATTGAGAATGTATTTTTAATTCTATAAAAATATATGGTCCGTCATAAGGAAATGACAAACACATAAGTATACGAAAATAAAAATATAATTCCGGTTTTATAGATTACTTTCTGCATTTTTAATATATTTTTTATGACATTTTTATACTGAACGAGTCGTATTTTCCGTTTAAGGTATGTTGATTTTGATTGATTTCAATTGTATAATTTTAGAGTTTTCGCCACAAAGCCATGAAAACATCTTATTGTTAGTAAGTTTGTTGTTTGTTGCTTCCAACTTAGAATGGTTATGTTGAATATAAAGAATTAATTTTGGAACAGAGCCTCAATAATTTATGCAAAATTTTAAGAAAACCTAATGGTTTGCGCCAAACAAACCTATCGTATAATTTTTCCTTTACCCTATTAGTGGCTATGAATATAAATAAGAGTCATATAACTTACTAATGATAATGGATGTATCTTAAACAAGCGAAATATTTCTTCATCCAATTAAAATAGTCCAATAGAATAAATGAAAATCATTTTCTATTTAATTTGCTCTGAATTTATGACAAGGGTTTGGAATCAGAAGGTCTCGACTTATATTATTGTCTGTAATGTCAATGCATTCTGTCACTCCATCTGTGAGTATCTTTGTCAAATCGTAATCTTGTTCATAATGGCTTTACTTTGTATATTTTCGCAAAATACGTATTCGTTTAAAAATATTCGTCTTTCAAATATTGCACTAAGTAATTAAAAGTGCTGTCTAGAATAATAGAAGAGAAAATGTTTTGCTTTAAATAGTTATTCTTTTCTTAGGTGAATTATTCTTGACTTTATAATTGTCAACCTGCAAACCATAGATATTTAGTCTCAATTCGTCCTTTTGGACATGTTAAGATCTTTGATAATGCTGCCTGAAACCATAAATATTATTAATATCGAAATAGTTATGATCTTGAATCGCTAAAAATAAAATATATAATCTTTAAAAAGTCTGTAAATCTGTCAGGTAATTAAAAAAAAAACAATAATTTTAACCTAAATTGAAATCAGTAAAATAAGATTTTCAGTTCACCTGACCCATATTTATAAGTCTTGTTTATTTTACATAAAGCTTTACGTTTTAATGTTTTTTTTAGTAACTTCTACAGTTTCATCTACACTATATATATGTATATATTGTATACATAATATTATATTCATGACATACATCAAATAAGCATGATTTTACAGCCACAAAAATTTCTTAATAAAGGTGTAACAGCGTTTGTAACCTATTTGATAAAGGTTGTTTCTTTTATAAATCTTGATATATTATTGAAAAGATCTGTTATTATTTAAAGCTTGAAGAGGTTCCTCACTTTATTTAATTAAAAGGAAATTTTTATATATATATATTTTTTTTGGAATTATTCATCTAATCATTATGGTTGTACTGTTTTTGTTAAAGATAAGATTTTTCTTTTCTCATAGGAAGTTTATCATTAGTTTTTGATTTCATAAAACCTTATCCTTGTTAATGATGAAGTATCATTAAGGATTTCATCGAAAACTCATATTCTTAAAAAAAAAATATTAAATTACCATAGCCATTTCTCGCGCAACCTATAAAATGAAAAAAATATAAAAAAGGAAAAGAATCTTCCATAGTTCGCAGATATTTGATTTCACTGTATTAACATAAAAATATATACAATAACCATACGCACATGAGGAAATATGGTAATACGATGCCTTTACGACAATTTCTTCTGAAGCGAAAAATCTTTATAGAGCTAACTTTGTGGGGAAGAGCTTTGTGCTAACATTCTCATTTCTCACCGTCGTGTAGTTTTCATTCGGTCCCATCATATACACTTTTCAGAGTACAGAGAGATTTAAGTTTTTACAGATATTGAGAAATACGTTATTTTTGTAATATAAAGATTTTTTTTTTTTTTAATTTTATAAATAGCTAATTAATTTCTCTGAAACTTACTGAACTATTACAATGTATGCAAGGTAAAACTTGAAGATCAAAGGAAAGAGCTGAATGGAAATGTCGATTACACAAATCAGCGAAGACTAACCGCTCATTAGATATAACTTGTGCTTGATGAAGGGGCATTTTGTATTTTAGTCGAATACCAATTTCTTTTGTTTAAGAGTTACAGGATAGATAAAAAACACTGTAAAGGAACGTATGTCGTTAGTTTTTTAAAGGGATTCTACAAGAATAAAAAGATGTTAGCATTAAAATATATATACATATACATATATGTACCTATATATTGTTTTACATCAATACAGTTTGTACGTAATTTTTTTTTTCGAAAAAGAATAAAAAAATACTTCAAATCATAACAGATAAAAAGAAAGTCGTTAACAAATCACCAAGCTCCTCCCGGATGTATTCGTATGTGGATGCATAATTTAACAAAAATACATTGATATTTAAATTAGTTGTTGACATCATGAGCTTTAATTATGTATTTATAATTACATACATATTTAGTATATGTCAATATGTGTCTGATTATTGACATTAGCTTATCTATAGTCATTGATCGATAAAATCAATCAATAAACATAATTCCCAATATTTAAATGCATTTAAAATTATAAAACCACAGAATGCTTAATTGTCAGCGTCAAATCAAAGTCATATTTTAAAAACGAGAATAATTTTGGAGTTATAACTCTTGCGAAAGAATCTTTTGTAGTTGACATTTTATATTCATATTTAACATAGAAACAGATTAAACAATACCAATGGTAACCGTAACAGATAAAATTTAAAATTATTATATTAAAAAAATACAAATATTCATTCTAGAAGATTTTTTTTTAATTATATATGAAGGGATTAAGTGCATCGTCTGAGAACTGTTATTACTCATTATGTGACTTTTCGATTGTAACATTATTTTAAGGAACCGAAGATCAATTTGTGTGAATTTAAAAAATAAACAATATCACTGACAGCCGCTTCTTTTGTTCAAGAAGGTAAAAGATCAAATACAATAAACATAAGGGACGATATAACAAGTTACTGAATATCCGGAGTTCGTTATGCTTTGATTCCTGGGACATTTGATATCTTTTTTTATCTTTTGTGATTTGACATTTAAAGAGAAAGAATATTGTACACAAATTAATTGTTTTCTCAACGATGCATTTACTTAAATATAAAATAATAAAAAATCACACATCTCGTCCGCTCGTGATCACGGTTTCTGATAAACGTAATACGTTATAAACGTAACCGAAACGTCGGGAGTGTGTAGTTTTTAAAATAATAAAATACGCGTCGTAATCCGAAAAATGTTATTTTCATTTGAATGAATATTCCCGAAAGTCTTGGATCTCATTATAAAATAAGAAGAGAATGTTCAATTCGATTTATGTAAATGTATATGTTAACGTGTTTTTACTCTCACAGAACTACAGAATAAATACCACTTTTAGTCAAATTTTTGGAAATTAACAGTTGATACTATTAATAGACAAAATAAAAAATTCATTCTTCTTAAACTTTACACATTTATGAGCGGGAATTGAAAACTTCAAGTGAATACTTTTTGCGCAGTTTATCCTTTAACTATTAAGCATGAAAGTTATTAAATTTAATTAGGACTTCATAGTTTTCTACTCCTTACAACTAAAGTAAACAAAATGAAGTAAACTTTGCTTACCTTAAACATAGCCCGAGCACAAACGAAGTTAAACTTACAAAGAACTAAACTATTTAAAACTAGAAGATATTGCTTTAGAGCCTCTGAAAGGAGGTTGTAGTTTCAATAAAGTTGCATTGCGGGAACTTCACGTCCAGTCACATGTTTTAAGTGTTGACTGATCGGGTGCGCGAAGCGTTCTGCAGGCGTCGCGGCGCCCGCCCTAACTTGGCCTGCACTTTGCGGTCGGAAATTCGGCAAATAAGTTTCGGGACGGGGATTAATTATACGTAAAATAAACTTTGGAATGACTAGGTGTAATTATAGATATTTTCAGTTAAGCTAATAAAATCATACTATTATTCATATGTATTGTGAATGATAGTTATTACTAATACAAAAAATATTCTCTCATTAATATCTCCATGTTTTAAACACATATTATTTTTTATACACAACGTATTCTTTTGTAACATGCGCCTCTCCTTTGCATGGTCCACAGGGAATCGAAATAGCTACGTTAAATATTGATGTTAGTACAGCTTCAAACATATTAGATTCCTTTGACGTTTCATTTCTTTTAACGTTAAAATTACAAGTTGAAGGAATATCGATTGTACATCAGTGCATTGACTCCATTTTACTAATATGCTTCAACGATTCATCATAATAGAACAAATTCCACGAAGCAATTTTAATTGACGAGTTTACAATAACAATACATTTGATTTTAGTATAATAAGAGTGTCTTGAAATACTTGGAACGTTATTGTTTACATATTTTTGTTAAAAAAATTAAAGCTATATGTGATACAAATGTAAAATTTTAGTACAATAATATTTTTAATTCTCAAATAGCTTTTTATTTATTTTGTCTTTACATGTAGTGGTATAATCTAAATTCTTATGGGATGAGGTAGCTGCGTTTTTTAAAACTTTAAGTTGAACTGCTTAAAAAATTTTTCATACCTTATCTTAGTTTTAAGGGAGAAAAAACATTTAGGCTCGCATTGTAATATTGTAACATTACATATAGTAAGAACAATGCTGTTTTTATTTCATTGGCGTTAAATTTTTATTCCTTCTTATAAAAGACACTGATTTAACTAAAAATATTTTTACGAAAAAAAAAAATATTGAAAATCATGGAAGCATTATTTCCTTCATTTAATCCTTAAACTTCAAATATTGACAGTTTTACATATTACGTTACTGATCGGTGACTTTTTTTATGTTTTTTGAATATTTTGAAGAATAAAAAACGTCGTTACGACGCTGCCTGGTTTTATCGCCGACTGCTGTTACACACATAAAACACAAAACCTAGAGTTAAGTCGAGTAAGAAAATATTCATTTAAGAAATGGTCTTTCATTACATTTACAAAGTCTTTGGTTATTTTTTTTTTTAACATTTCTACAATTTCTTTTAATTGTGACACATATTATATTTTCAATTAATTTCAAACAACGTACCTATTTCATAGTCATTTTTAGTTTATCTTTACGTAGTTATCTCTAAAAAAAACTTCTTAACGATTCAAAATCTTGTTGTGTTTTGTTTACTACTCAAAAACTTTCAAACAACTCGAGTTTCTCAGGCTTGTTTTGTGTTTGTTTGTTAATATGTTATTTACATTAACTCTATTACAAGAGGTTATTACGATATTACAAACATAACAATCTCTGAAGCCAGCTACGTCTTTATAATTTCACGGTTTGACTTAATTGTAGGAGATAATATACGTGAAAGTTTAAGTGCTAAATATTAAATGATGATTTATTATAAATTGGTACAATAACTGAAAATATTTGAGCGTGTTTTTTTTTCATAAATATGAAAATAGAATGTGTTTTATTTCAGATCCCATACTATCCACAGATCGAGATCAAGTTCCATCATAGTAATCTGTTCAATTTATCGCCTATGTTTGAAGAGCTTAGGTAGTAAAAATTTTATGCACACGGTTGTTTCATATAATGTTTGTTTTTTAATTATTTTGCAAGTAATGTTTAAACAAAATAAAAAGACTGAACAGTTTTTTATAAACGTATCTTATACGAGATGACAAATTGATGGTTGGCTATGTATTTTGTAATTGTTTAGTTGTTAATATTTAGTATAGAATTGAGTAAGCGATGGGCAAGATTTATTTAGTTTTATCATTAGCCAACATATAAGAGTAGGTACTTATGCTTCATAAGGTACATCGTCGACCCAGTTAATGCTATTAAACGTTCATTAGCCCGCGACTGACACCACATTGATCACGAATTATGATCAAAGATAAAAATACTTTGTGTGTTAGTGTTTATTTACGCGGAATACACCGTTACAATAAAAATGAAAACACGTTGAGTTACAATATAATAGAATAAACATTTATTTAAAGTACATTTCAATTTATTACCTCCTAGATTGAAATGGGCTCTGGGAATATCATCAAGAACTTATAAGACGACTGCCGGAAAAGTCTTAAACTTTACTGCTTTCTTACGTCTTAAAATATTAGGAGCAGGATACTCTGATTTTATTAAATAATTGTCCATCGTAAATGACATGAGATATTTAATAGTGTTTTTTAAAAAGTAACATAAATTCAATCTCGAATTTCGTAAAATATATCGTGAAAATAACAATGTATCGAAAGTTACTATTATGTCCTCGTTTAACCTCGTTTTAGCAACCTCGACAATTCGGTTGCTGAAACGTAACCGAAACGTCGGGAGTATGTAATTTTTTACAAAAAATAAATCACGCGTAGTTTATCCGAAAAATAGTAGTTTCATTTAAATGAATAAAACTCGCGAAAATCTTAGATCTCATAATAATTTTTGTTTAATCTATGCAAACAGACAGACAAAGTTATTTTTTTATTATTTATTTATTTGGTTGATTTGCTTTTGTCCGAAACTTTTACTGAATAAAATTAGGTATGTTATGTGTGTTTGTTATAAATGTCGAAAATTAATATTAAATTATTACAAAGACAGACAGAAAAAGAAATTTTTCAATTCCGTATTACGTGAAACTAAAATTAAATTTTATCCTAACTAATTATATGGTAAGCATATATTATACACACACACTCTCATGACCTGCACTCTATTTAGGCCAAATAGTCCATCTTTGAGCGAATTTATAACGAACGTGTTGATCTGTAAAACATGATTTTGAACAAGGGAATGACACCAAAAATAGTTGGAGAATCGATTTTACAGAACAACATTTTTATACATTATTTTTTCTTTAAAATTTTATGTCAAAATTAACTCAGAAATAGAGAAGAAAGCTTGTAGAAATACATCATACATAAGCAAATACAAGGTGTTATTAAATATAAATAACTTTCCCTTTCAAAGAAAGTCGATCCATGTATTATAAATGATGTAATTGATGTTCTCATTAAATGACAACAAAGTTTTTCCTGATAATCGATTTGATGAAACAAAAACTAAATGTTATCGATACTGATTGTAATGTAACTATTCGTGTCTCAAGGAAATGTGTTCGGTAATTATTGTATTTCAGAAATGTATTTAACTTTATTGATAGTGACCCATGATAAAAATGGTGATATTTGATATGCTAATTGTGTGGGCCAAAAAAAGTTCATGAATAAAAAAATATTGAATGATCGTTTAGAGTTCCTCTGGGACTGAGTACTTAAGTTGGTTTGAATTGAATTTAAAGTTGTTGTTTTTAGATTTTTGTTGATAGTGTAAAAACTATCTTAATTAACTGAAAAATTAATAAATAATGATAGTTTCTTAGTATAATTTTCAGATTGTAAACTCAAATCATAATTAGAAAAGATAAGGAAAATATTTAAGTAATAAAATAGTAAGGGTTACTAATTTAATGGAAACATGTATGTACGTTTATTATGACTTGGAGGTTTGTTTTTCAAAAAGAGTGATTATTTTAGACAAGGTAATTGTCCCAGGTATAAAAAACCTACAGGATATAAAAATTGTAGAAAAATTATCTCAATATCAAGCCTTCGGTATACATTTTTTATGGCGTAAACTAGAAATGAGATAGCAGAGTTGGGACCGTTTTTAAAACTAAAATATATTTCTTTTTCTAACGATGATATGTGAGCTTCGTTTCTTAGGTTACGAAAGAATGCGTACTGGATTAAGTCAAAATTACAAGCACTTGGAAACCCACATTTTAAAATGATTACCCAAAGGAGACATTATTGCAAACCATAAACATTTGTAATTTTTTTTGAGGTTTTTACAATAGGTACTTATTTATGTCAATGTCATTGAACATATAGTAATGGCACGATAGATAGGAATCCTGGCCTCTATAATTAACATGCTCTGGCTTTGTAAATCGTTATTTTTAAAAAATATATTAATTTCTCATATATCATTTGATGATAAATTTACTGTAAAGTCGTAATGTTTTATTAATTATCCTCATATTTAAAACATCAACAAAATTAATCAAGATCTTTTTCGGTAAAATTAGTCTTAATGATTTCTTTTGATTAGTGTTGATCATGTCCATAATAAAGTCTCCAGTTGATCTGTTAAGGACTTATCCATTCAACATTATCTTTGGGGTCGTAATATGAACTCATTTTTATTATAAAGTCTAGTCTAGACATTTTTAAAACACGTTTGGAGATAGGAATTAAATTAGATTATCCAGGCTATTTTATATGTTATTAAACATTGTTAAGGTTTGCCTTGATACAACTTGAGAGTGACAGATGTTTTTACCTATCTAATGTTAAAGGGGGAAAATATTTGTTTGAAATTTTCATTTGGCGAAATTTTTACATTTTTTTTTTTATTTTTGAAATATTATTCTTTCTTTTTTCAATATGCTACTTGGTTTTTGTTTCTTCAGCTAGGAATGCAAAAGCTTTGCTACGTTTGTTACTTTTATTTTTTTTACGTTATTACTACACTTAAATCACTAAATAGAAGCTGCAGTAAAATCTATACTAGCCTAATAAGTTGCCGTTTTAAGGTATAAAAGATTTATCATCTGACGGTCTTTTAAAAAACTAAATTAGTTCCGTTAAAATCTATTCCGTTCACTTACCAGACGTCTGCATCGTAAAAGCAAACACAGGTGGTTCGCAGTTTTCACTCACATACCAACAATGAAACTGTCATCAGCGGAAATCATAAGCTGTCTGTGGGTGTTTATACTCTTGCGTAAAAAACAACAAGAATTCTAACAAAAATATTATACTGATTTGTATCTACAAAAGATTATTTGTTTTACAGCGAATCTCAAATTTTAGACTGAAAACATTCCTTCCTTCCATTTTACTTTGGTTCTGTGTGTACTTCACGTTTATATGTGATTGCTACTTGATTCAAGAATTTTTAACCCAAAATGCTGGAATCAAACACAGGTAAAATTTTATTCTAAAAAAGTAAGTGGAATTAAATTTAAATAATACTTTTTCTCAGCAGCACCTAATTTTTTATTTAGTTGCAGAGAATTTAGAGTGAAACATTTTATTCGTCATCAATGGTTCCATAAACATTATCTTAATTAAAGACGTATTATTTGTATGTTTTATTAATTATAGGAAATTCATTTTGGTTTTTTTTTATTTTTTATTTTGTAATGGTCTATTTCAAATCTGAACATAAAATCTTAAATTGCTTTGCATAACATGTTCGGTTTAATATTAAAATAAAAATTTTATTTCAATATTAAAAATTATGTCAGAATGAAATATAATTTATCAAAAAAAATCACAGTCGGAATAAAACTACTTTATATTTATGTTATAAATATATTACGATTTAAAAAAAACATTTACGAAACAAAACGATGAGAATTATAACACAAATTCTGTATCACATTCTATAAAAACATATTCAGAACATACAAAAACTGTACACTGAGAAATAACTGTACGCTTAACACAAGTCTTCATCATCACGCTAACTATGCGTTTCAAGTTCCTCGTTCAAAAAATTACATACAAAATACGGATTAGAAATCGCGGAGATTAAGAATGAAAAACTGATCACGCTCGAAATTAGTGTGAGGATTCAAACTTGTGGTAAGCGTACTAATTTTATATTAAATATCAAATATAAACTACACTTATTTTTAAATAACCAAACATTAATTTAAGACAACGCGTCTTTAAAATTCTGATCAAAAACATTGATAGTGTTTTGTTATATAGAGTTCTTCTTTCTATTAAACGATTAAATATACTCCTATCATAAGATCTCCCGGCTTCGATTATTCAACGTTTTTTTATAAATGCTTCCTTATATCGTGAACCAACAAATTCTTGAGATAGTTATCGTCGTTCGCGAAACATTCAACGATGTCGAAATGGTCCATGTTGTCTTTGATCTCCAGATACATGTTCTGCATCAGGCACGTGTTGTACAGCAGCTCATAGAACTCCCTCGACTGCTTTTTGAAGGTAGGACTATCGTGTTGCCCGGCCAGGATGTAGACCCGCACTCTTCTGGCCTGGAGGTGTGTGAAACAATCGAATTGAGGTGACAGAGGCACCGCCCACTCTCTAGGCAACTGCACCGCCATGTTCACCGACGTGTGGATTAGTTCTCGCAGGTCAAAAACACCTGATATCAGAAAGGCACCTTGCAGACGGCACGACCCTGGCGTGTGTTCAAGGAAATCGGAGTTCGAAAGGAGCTTTGCTACTAAATGTGCGCCAGCTGAGTGACCCGCAAAATAAACTCCCCTGTGAAAAATATATTTAGAGAACAGTAAAAATTATATCCTTTTACTATAACTTAAATTTAAATAAACATCACTTATTTCGTTTTATATGTGAATACGAGTGTACGGGATTTCACATTATGATCACAGATGAGTCGTGATATCGAGTATGCGTGATTAATTATCACAAATAAAAGACGCTTTAACGAGTTTAATTATAATAATTTAATTGACATTTCATCAATACTTTATCCTTTGTTTTAATCAGACCGTGCAAGGCCAAAGCGCGGTTACAATAGACTACTGTTATTGTATCACGGTAACCAATTAGTCGTTGTTCTCGATGTCAGCTTCATATTTTAGTCAAAAAAAAATAATCGTAAAGGACGGCTTTCGATTGAATTCCTTTGATGTCACTGACATACGTGTAAATGTAATTATGTATGTGTCAAAAAAATATATTTATTCATATAAGTGTTTTCTGAAGATTTTTGTACTGAGTTGAATTTAAAAAAAAAAGATTGTCGGAGCACATTACGAGCTACTATAATAATAATTGAATAACAATAGCTCCCAAATGAATTGTTGTGTGCAAATAATTTTAATGTATTTCGATGTCATAATATAATATTTCGATGTCATAACATATGCATGTAGTATGTACATTATTTATGCATACCTCGAACCCATTTTTTCAGCGTATGAAAATACAAATTTCGCGGCATTTTGAATCTGGTTTACGATTTCCGGTAGCGTTGCAGCCGGACAGAGGTCGTAGCCAATCACGATGGTCTTTATCCTAAAGCGGTAGAGAGGCTGTGCTGGGTATCGCGATAGCTCACGAGAGAGTTCCTGCCAGTAACCGCCATGTACATAGACGAGAATCGGTGAATCTGCAAATGAAATAAATGACAATCGAAATTAATAATACTATTTTGGAGGTAAAATATTGAATCTGTACCTCAATTTGCTTATGAAACGTACTTTATCATACGCATTGTAAAGTTTCTTTGGTATAAATTGGAATGTCTATTATATTTTTTTCATTAATTATTTATTCTTTTTGTGGTGATTGTTTATGTCATAACATTATTTGATAGCTTTGAGCTTTACTAAATGAGAAATAAGTATATTATATTAATGAACTAAAAAGCAGGTCAATAAATACGCCTTTCAACAGTACGACCACAATCGTGACGGAATTAATTTTCCTGGTGGTTCAGTTGGGAGTGTTCAATAACTGAAACAGAGTTTTATATAGAAGGTGTTCTTTAATATAAGTATTCTAAATCCTAGAGCTCGAACATTAAATTATAGAAAACGTAGATACGAAAGTACAAAAGTAAATTTACATGATTTACGCGTAGAATATTACGTAATTTAATACTTTTTTAAAGTAGATGTTGAATGTACGTAAAAAATCAAGGAAAAATTTAATTATATCTAAGATATTAAGATATTTATTGACTCAAATTTTGCTCTGTAAAACTATAGAACTTTTCTGGATAAAATAATTAAAATAATTTCTAACTAATTCTTATTTCTATTCTTAGCAAACACATAGCTTAGGATGAGCGCTATATGAGGAGTTGCTGGATTTTGTTATATCGGCACTTTAGCTAATGTGCTCGAAAAGCTCTTAAGTAAGAATAGTTGTCAATATTTTTACTTTGGCACAAGTATTTTAAGTTTCAGAATCAGATCATACAAGACCATACAGCGTCCTCATAATATTTTACATAGACATCTTCAAGGGCTCATATTTGTTTCCAATTTTCTGTGTTTGATGAGAAATAAAACGCTACAATCCTGGACATATATTTAATATGTAGATCTAATGTTACTTTTCAATTTTAAAAGACCCAATGCAATAGACTTTTAAAGTAATAATTACTTTATTTCATTGAAAATGTCATATTTTTTTTATGTCAAAGGAAAAAAATTTAAATTCGTAGTATTCAAGGTAATCCGGCTATGTCACAAACCCTAAAGCGAGCAAATAACTTGACTAACCAGTAAATATGTAATGTCTGTCTTTTTAATATTCTCCAGAAGGACAGGTTAACTTCGAGATAATTTTTTGAAATATAGACGTGTCATTGTACAATAGCAACGTAAATATGTATTTGTTCATTTTAATTAATATTTAATAGGGAATAAAAATATTAATATTTGTGACAGCAAAAATATGTTTTGTTAGAGGTGAATGTACAAAAAAAAATCTTCTATAATACGTGTGTTAAAATGTACAAACTACAATATACATATTTGATTAATGATAGTTGAATTCACTTGGCGTTTTAAGGAATTTTCCCATTGATCTAAATAAATTATGTTCATCAGGATAGAAATCGAAGGTATGGGATTTAGAGAAATGTCTTAACTTATAAAATGAGATTGTAAGTTTAAATCAAGCAATTAATATACGTTTTCGATCAGTAAAATTGCAACAATGTAAGGTGATATAAATATTTACAATCACGAAAAAGATGTACATAAATAAATAGCGAATGTATATAATACATAATCAGGATAGATAAAATTATACGGAATTAAGAATTTTTAATTTAATTTTAAGTAGTATGTAGTAGTGTATTCAACATTACCGTCGGGAAGATCGGTGCCTAAAATGTCTAGCTTTTGTCCTGGAGTAGATCCGTACTCGATCTCTAGTTTATGAGGCACGTTGTTTATGGCTGCTTCACTTGCTGCAAAAAAAAAATAAAAAAAATGTATGGAAACTAAAAATTACCTGATAAGTTTTCAGAACAACTCTAATAATTCATAAAAAAGAGACCAAAATTGGTATATACGTATATAGGAAATTTTGTCTTTACTGACAATATGACTGAAATATGCAGAAAGTTCTCCATATTTGATAAAAATTCAAGTTTACATTGTGCGGGAAATTGCAACTACATTCTTCAGGACGATCGTTCCAATGACAATCGTGGTTAGATGATTGCTCTAAATACGAATTATCCCGACCAATACAAAAAATCTAATAGTCTATGATCTTGTATTCTGGGCAACAAATTTCGTAAGAGACGGTAAGTTCCGTAAGGTTCGAAATAAATTAGAAGAAATCTTTACAATTATAACATTTTTTTACTCAGAACATCCTAGAGTTTTTTTTATCCTACCTTTAATTTTACATAATATTTTTAACAACTTGCTTGTTTGCAATCGATCTTAAAAATTGTAAGTCGGTAATTGTTTTTAACTAAGAATAAATTAGTTACAACTGGTAACCAGTAGAATGTTAAAAAAATTGTGGCCAACCTCATTTTTAAAGGAGTGGAAAATTTTAAGTCTTGTTTCATCGACTTAACTTTCTATTTAATGGAAATGAGATGAAGTTTTATAGTAAGCATTCAGTAAACACGTTCAAATAATTGTCTCTGTTAAATTGAGCTTATTACGCAGAACTTAAAGGTCAATGATTCATATAATATTTAATTAGTATTTATAAATTTCATAGATCAAGATACCTTCTGTCACTCTAAATGTTTGTTGGCTATAACGTTCTCAGACATGAAAATAGTTGAAGTCAAACCCTTTTATTGAAAGCCTAACTAAGTAAATGTAAATATAATTGAAATATAAAAAAATTCAAAGTACCTGTTTAGAGGTTCCACATATAAAATAAGGGATAATCTGTTTTTTTGGTTAAGCTAAACACTGTTTTAAGTTCACTTGGAAATTAACTCAAAGGTACTATCAGTTGCAGAGCCAAGCCTTCGACCGTCCATTCACAATTATATCGAGAAACATAATTTAGACCAATGTAAACAAAACAGATCTATTTATCATTGAAATAAACATAGGATTACTGTTTATAAATTAGTATAAATTTCCGTAAAGCCTCTATTTAAGAGATTGATTTGTTTCTATTATTTCACCAAAATGTTTTCCGTGATTTTGTATTTACAACAATATTTTCCGTTTTTCCGTATGATAAAAATAACAATGAGCATACACTCAGACGATGTCGGAATATAAAAACATTTATCGGTTTTCTGTTTGTGGAATCAAAATTTATTAATATTATATAATTTGTAGTATAATAATATAATACGTATGAATTCTTGAATATAAAAAAGGTTACATTCATAAACATACAACTATCTGTCAGCGTCGATAATTTTTTTTCTAACAAGCTATCAGATAATTAAGATTTATAATGTTTTAGTCAAATATGAATATAAAGAGTGTTTATTTTAATATTTTATTAAAAACTTTTAATTTTCTTCTTTTTTCATTATTAAAATATCATCGAGTTAATATACAATAGAGTTTTTATTTTTTGTTTCCTTCCTTAAACAAATAAATAAGATTTTAAATAAAGGAAAAAATATAGGGAAAATAAAATAATATGGTAATAAAAAAACAATGGTAAAACTTTTTGAACACCCACTTCTACAGCATATTTATTTCAATATATTATATAAGCGTGTACCGTTAAATTGTGACCCGAGGCAAAACGGGATTACTTACAACTGTCTTACAATTTGTTCTAATAACTAATACGAGGTATGTTAGAGTAGCTTTATGTAATTTTTTAAATTTTTCTACTGAAATTTTCAACTTATATTAAAGAAGTATCTTTTTTGTGAGGATTAGTAATATGATAAATTTAATTATTTTCATTATTTATGTCCGTTTTAAGGCGTCTCTCTTCTCGACTCGGGTCCCCGTACCCAAACTGTCAGCATATTGTTATTGAGTAACGTTTACTCTCATAATATTCATATGAGAGACTTAAAGCTATGAACAGTAACTATACCAAGGAAAAATTAAGATTATTTCACCATAATAATATTTTATAACAGCTTGAATCATCGCCTCACTTTAAATGGCTACTTGCATACGCCATACAAGCGATCTGTTGTTTTCCTTGAAGTTATTCGTTAGGAAGTTTTTTAATTTTACAATACCTATAAACAATATCGTATAAAGAAAACCATATTATTGTATAATGAGATCTAAGATTTTCGCGAGTATTCATTTAAATGAAACTAGTGTTATTCGGATTTACTACGCGAATTTTATTATTTAAAAACTAAATAATCCCTACGTTTCGGTTACTTTGCAGCAACCGTGATCACGGGCAGACGAGGTGTGTATTCATATTATTGTATTTCCTTACAGTTCTGTTTATAGAATTTTATAGCTATAATTGATCTAAAACGGCGTAAGGCTTTAAATGCGTTTAAGTATAAAAGATCGTGCATCATGTGTACATGTTTGTTCCTACAAAAGTTATTATATTTGGATGTTATAATTTAATTGGATAAAAGTAATGATTTGTTATGTCTGTTACATTTAGTATACAATATCTTTTGTACGCAATGTCGAGCGAACTTTTACAATATTCCTTTTTTAATTCAAAATAATCACAAGGATGTCCATATTTTGTATTATTTGGAATTTCTTACGAGGAATATTCTTTAAAAAAAATGTTCTATATCTTTAATAAAATGATGTAAGAAAATATTTGTAATAAGTTTAGCAGTCAAAAATAATACTCAAACTAACTCTTGTAAATTATACTCGTATCGTACAAGTATAATTTGCTGAACAGCGGTAAGTTATTACAAAAAAATGTAATTGATACCACAAATTTATTACCTGCGCTGACGAAGTCTACATGGTGTTGTAATACTTTTTGCGATGTCGAGAATCTTCTAGACCACTTGCTAGGAGAATATTGCTTCTCCAAATCCATATCGTCCGTTATCAGAGCCATAGTTGAAGGAAAGATCTGTAAGTTTAATAATGTTGATAGTGATTAACCTTCGTTTACCTACACATGAAATCAAACAGAAGTATTAATGAGATATAAGATTTTCGCGAGTTTTATTCATTTAAATGAAACTAATACTTTTCGGATAAACTGCGCGTGATTTATTTTTTACATAAAAAAAAAATAATCACGCGCAGTTTATCCGAAAAATATTAGTTTCATTTAAATAAACAGAAGCATTGTTCATAAAATTTGAATATCAAAAATGATGTCATTTTTAAGTGTATAAATAATCTGCTCATATTTTTAGTGCTTATCACATTGGTTGTAAATGAAGACAAATTAGAGATAACGTTTTATGACATGATAATCAACTGAACCTAATAAACTTAAATAACTTTTATTTAACTATGATTGTTTAAGTAATGTCATAGAACTTATTAATGAAATGGACTACCAACCACCATGGTGCACTTTCTTTATATTCTTTGTTACACTCTATCACGTGACAGCAACAAATTTATATAAAAACAATTAATTTTCTATCAACAAATACAACTTAACTCATTCACTTTAAATATGGTTCGACTATATTTTACACTGCCACGAGAAGTTTCCGAACTGAAATATCACTTACAAATGAACCGATTACAAACAGATAAATAATGGTTTTTATTGCATTTGTTTATAAACACAAACCTTATATATCACTAACGATGCTAAGGGTTACGCTTATTATATAATTAATAAAAATATTTTTCTTGAACTCGGTCTTCTGAATGTTATAAAATTTTTAAGTAAATATATTCGATAGATAGTGAAGGTGACATTATTAATAATAATATTTTTAAAGATCTAATCCATATATTTTTATTACCATGCTGATTAACCTTCAAACAAACTTGTACTGTTTTTTTACTAAAATATACATTTCTCTGAGGAATATTCATTCGTTAGTCGGTAGTAATAGGTCTGCCGCAGTTGTCATACTTTAAGATTTGTTAAATAAATTAAAACGAAGTTGTTCATGAGTTAAGTGTTATCGCGTATGTTGCTATTAATTTATCCCGATTTTGCAAGAATACAAAAGGCTATCAGCGCTAGTCGCCATTTATTAATAATAATATATAATATGTCTACTGTTAACAAAGCAAGCGGTTGTTGACCTAGATTTAAGATATCACATTACTATAAAAACGCATTTTATAAGCCTATTGTGAAACATTTTGCTTTAGAGAAGCGAATCGTACATTTTCATTCTGTTTTTGTATAATTTATGGTCATTGGAAAAAAAAATCCTGGTTTAATATTTCAGCTGCATCGAATTTGACTCTAGTTTCCAGTTCTTTTGGAAACGAAGCTGTGAGCAATAGAATTGGGAAACATTCCATTTCCAACAATAATGGGTTCATTCACTCAGATTTTTTTTTTGGACAGAAACCGGGGCATTTTCCAAGGGATATTGTTAAACTATCGAAATCAAGCTTTTTCCGCTGTCTGCTGACAATGGCCAATAACTTACTAACTCACTACAACCTAATCGATGCTTCATTTTTTCCTGTAAACTTTTTACTTACTAGGTACTCAATAATTATAGTTATGTCACAAAATAAAATATAGAAAGGTTTTCATAAAAATAAAAGTACCTAATGTTAACCGTTTATGATGATTGTACAATCTATTTTAATTTATAATTGTTTTAATTGTAAAACTTTTACAATCAAAATTCACTGTCAAAGTAGAACGTCGTCAAAAACAAGTAAAACCACAACTTAGAATAAAGGTTTAGGAAAATCGTCACCGGGGATGAAATAATAAAATAAATATATTAAGATGTAAAACCTTTTTATCGATTAAGCCGACGGAAGAGGAGTCTTGTTCTGTTTAAAAATGTTTGTTCTTATTTTAAAAGTAATATTTGAGAAACTTGTTGTAAATTTAATCTAAAAGCCCAATAAGGTCGATAAGACACACGGATTTGTATTATATGATTATAAATATATACTAAATAAAGCTTTTATAGTATTTAAAACACGGAAATAGCAATGTGTTATATATGTAGATATCAACTTGTATTCCTTTTCAAGAGAATTGCGTGAGCGGATCCACGTGGAATTTAACACAAACGAAATTTCTTACGAGAGGAAGTGCACTGAACGATTAATTTTTATATAGAATGTTACTGAATGCATTAATTTATCAAAGCCATGAATATAAGCGATTGTTGGTCTTGTCTTTAAATGTCAAACAGGATACCATTTTTATTCTACTATCAATCTGGAAATAATTGATTAACTATGATTGAGTATTGAATGTTCGGCGATTTATAGATGTATCAATGTGGGGACTTATTTGAAATTAAAACAATTTTACAGATTTTGCAATTTAAACAAAATGAAACCTGAACTATTTGTTTGTGAAATTAAATTGGTCTTTGTATTCAATTAATTTAGATTAAATAGTTAAAAAACATTGTTCAAATGAGGAACACGATATGAAGATAACAAGTTTTTGTTAAGTTTTTTGGAGAAAATTTTTTAATGGTATTTTTTCACTTTTACATAGTATGATTAGCATCTGATAGAGTATGTATAATACGACGAACAATATATAATAATAATACATAATAGTCATTATGCAGACGTTAACCTTATGTATAAATTATATATTACAATGAGGATTCATGATATAATTAGTTAGTTATGTGAGTTACGACTTATTATACTCAATAACCTCGTCTCGTCTGTTTGAAATATATGATGTACAAATACCGAACTCTAACAAGATACAGACGGCATTTAGTATTAATCCTAAACTAACATGTTCTTTCATAAATGACGTACATACTTCATATGTATCCAACACACAATGTTGTATAATATTTTGTGTGAAATGATTGATAACTCTGTCTGATTATGCGTAATATTTAATGAAAATACTTTACTTTTTGTATATTTTTAAAATGTATTTACTATATCAAGATCTTTTATAGAGGAAGGCGGCGGGTTCGCTGTACATAGGAATGTTTATTTCGTCTTGTACGTGGCCTTTAATCCCAGTTGAACGCACAACCCTCCGGGGTTGAAAGGGATTATCGAGAAGCTTATTACGGGTTGATTAACTTGAAAACGACTTTACACTATACCTATAATTAATACTGCGACTAAAACCTTTTAGATGAATGTAATTGGTGGAACTTAAAGATTACTCGAGATGGATGCTGTGTGTATTGCTCTTTGTACAGATTTGTCTAGTGAATGTAAACATTGGAGGTATTTGTATTTTTCATTAATAAATCTTCGGTCATAGCCATTTCTATGAAGATTTACAGAAGATAAACCGGCATGTTTATATCTGAGATATTTATCTGAGGTATGTACCTTTATCGTACTGAGCAAATAGTTACAATATGATTTATTACAAGTTTTAAAGCCATCTGACTCGAGTTTTTAAATTAAATAATGAGAAAAGCTTAAGATAACAGCTGAATTCTTTTATAGTCAACTATTCATAATATTTATTTATCATGTGATTAGTATCGTAACAGTTTTTGTAATGACGCTACCAAATTTATTTGTTTTTGAATTTTGTTCTTGTCATGATATTTTTCGTTTAGAAGTACACTAGTTGGATCGATAATGTTTATATTTTATATCCTGGGCAGTTTAAATTATGACAGATAGAGTCAAAATACAGGCTAAATCCACCAATTCTCTTGATATTCTATAACATAATTGCATTATTAATATGAATAATTGGCTATGAATGATAGCTCAATTCGCAAAAAATATACCACATATAAGGATATCTGCCGATAACACAGTAACAAAAAAACGGAAAGAAAAGCTGAACAAAACTGCCCTAACATCAAACGAACATCACAATTTCATACATTTATAGTTTGCAAACACGTATTTTGTTTCTCGATGTATATATGTATATTTGTTTTTACGGTGCAGCCAGATTCACAATTCAAATACGGTCCAAACTATTAGGTTCCCCTTTTAAAAGAAAAATCTGGATAGTTCCAGTTCAGTTCTATCTCTTACATAAATTAAAATAGTCATAAATTTCCGTCTATCCAAAGACGATTAGAATATGGGAGGATAATTTTTAAGTTATTTTAGTCATAGCCTAGCCATTGATTGCTTTTTTGGATAGAATTAGATCCGAAGTATTTATTTTATGATTTTGCATGGCAGTTTAGAGCATGTAGATCGTCTCGATTAAGTCTGTATTTTTCAAAGCCACTTTTTATTAAGGAATTGGACTGCATTCCAATAAGATATGTTTTTGCTGGTTTAGATGAATAGTCCTTATATTTTAGAGACTTTTAAGGAAAAGCCCTTAATTTTGAATTACTTTTATACATATAACGATAATAGTAGATAGATAGCAGTGATAGAAGAGTTTGGTACGTATTTGTGTGGGAAATCTTTTAAATAGGGTATTGGTAACTTTTCAAGGTTGCATTAGTAAAGAAAAATAAAGAAAATACTTGACTTGTAATTCGAAAGTATCGTATCGAAAAACTGATTCAACTAGTGTTTTAAATTTAAGATAATCTGGCCGTATATTATAACGTAATATATATATATGAACTATGAGTACGCTCAGACGAATTATTGAAAAAAAAAAACGAAATAAAAATGGTTTTTACCCGACAGCACAAAAAAATATATAATATGTTATCAATATGTTGGTTTATATTTATATTATAAACCAACATATAGAGGAAAAGAGAAAAAAAATGTGCACAAATAATTTAGAGATTAATTGAGTACCTAATTATATTTTAAATACTTCTTCCACGTGTGTATCGTCGTATAATTTGTTTGTTAATGTATAGAGTTTTTAATTTAATTGAATTTTTTATTTAGAGATGTTACGTTTCCACTTATATGCATCTTACAAAGCCCATACTTATTATATAAATAACGTAATCGTGATGGAGTTACTTTAAACTAACTACACACGTTTATACCACAATATGCGAAGATGTATGAACGAAAAATTTGAAACGTGCCACATGTATTTTTCTCTGCAAAACACGTGCAACAGAGAAATCAAAATAAACGTAATAATGCGTTTACGTGGATGACTATAGCCAAAATGTGCGGTTACCTTGAAAGCCTAGACAAGCAAGTTAGGTATTTCAAATAAATATTTAATAATTATTTTTATAATATTTAGCTTATTGATGCAAAATGTCCTGCAGACCTGTCTGTTTAGAAACCGAAGGCAATGGTAAACAATTAAAAAAAATATATATATATAGGTTATTAATACAATAAGTAACAATGTCTGAATCACAGCTAGTTCGCAGTTGCATATAAAGTGGTTATTTTATTCTTTACTATCTAAAACATTTATACAACATATTGAATTTATGCAGCATTACAAAGGATTCTTTACTAATTTCTTACATAATATAATCATCATAAGGCATTTTGTTTGGTCGGCGTTTTTAATCTGTGATATATGTTACTTAGAATAAATAAACTAATTCGATTTGCTCCATTAAAAAAATATACATTTATTCATTTTAGAGTAGGTTCATCTAATTTTTATCTTCAAGCTAAACACGTTAGCCTTTATATGGACCCGTTCAATGTAACACAAATTTCGATTCAAGTAAAATCATCAAAATTGGAAGTGAATTTCCAAGATACATAACTAATTGACTTAGCTGTATTTTGGTTTTAATGAATTACTATAACTCCTTTACCTAAACTGTTTGTTTAGTGCTTTTAATTTTATACCATGTTTGATTATTGTTACATTCAATAGAATAAATAGCGATATGGACAAGTGATATTTTTATATAGTATGCATTTAAATTCTTGACATTATATTAGTATTATCCTGTTATATATATATTAATACATATATATATAGTAATTCTTACTGACTGTTTACATAACTTAATAGAGTAATATAAAATAAAAGAAAATAACTTATCAGCGAATGAGATGTGAGACTTTGGCGAGTATTCGCGATTTCTTTCGATTACTACGCTTTATTTTGTGACTTTTAAAACTACATACTCCTGACGGGTATTTGACGTCTTGTCTGTCCGTGATCAGGGTCGCTGCAAAGTAAACGAAACGTCGCATCGGGAGCAAGTAGTTTTAAAAATAATAAGATAACGCGTAGTACCCAATCCGAAAATATTAGTTTCATTTAAACTTATCAGCGAATTTCAAGAGTGAATTAAATAGACATCTAAGTTAATTGTGACATTGCTATGAACAATTGGTGTAAATTAATAGTTTACTATCAGATCTCATTTCATGAGACATTGAATACATTAGAATATGATTACTGAAATTCTAGTAACGGGGGCAATACGAAGACTCAATTTGTTCCACATTATACAGATTTTAAAACGAATTACGCTAAACCAGACACTTATTTTTTTGTCTATTTATGTGACAACTTTGTATTCATGTAGTGGTAAATTTTTTAGATTATCTATAATTTTATTGCGATTAATGACAACAAATTTTTTTTTGTAAATAACTAAAAATACGTATATCAAATCACGGATATTAATTTTATACATTTGTTGTAATAGATATGACAGACATCCTAAATACATTTTTAAAACTAGTAAAAACTACTTCGACTAGTAAATTACTGAGTGAGAGCAAAAACTGTTTTTTTATAAATAGACCTGTCACTGTCAAAAATTTGTTTCTTAATGCCGTTACGTTACAATATACTTGTGCAAGTCTTGACTTGTGTAGCCGGTATTATATACAAGAAGAACAAATATCGTTAAAAAAAAATACCTTTTGCTTTTTCGTTAGATGTGTTCATTCAGAGAATTAAAGATGTTATCTATTCTGACTGAAGTTTTAGCAAATTCAATGAATATTTCTTTTAAAAAGTATTGCTTCTTCTATATTTCTTTAACATAAAGGAATTAAAAATTAACATAAATTATGGCACCTAAACAGGAAATAAGGAGAATAATTAAATATCTATGATCTAGTTTTATGACAATGGTCGTAACCTTCAGTTCAATAACTTTTTTGTACATACCAATAGTTTATAGTGATAAAACGTCACGTTTTACAAAAAGAGCAAGCTAAAATGTTTTGTGTTGTAGTTTATGTTTTATGTAAGAAAAAAAATCAGAAGCAATTTTATTTAAGCCACTTAAAGAATTGAGTGTATATAAAGTCCGTCACGAAAAAAAATGTTAGTTCATGAAAGATTCCTTAATTTTTTTAGTTTTAATGATATTAACAACTGTTGATAAAACTTTATCCTTCAATAATTACGTCCTAAATTTATTTTTAATATCTCACAGACACGTTAAATTTTTTTGTCATTGTCCTCGAATCTTATGTACTTTCATAAATAAAAATTTGTCAAAACTGTTACTGGTAACATATATTTTTTTTTACAAATATAATATTGCTTTATTTTCTTTACAATTTTTTATATCATGTTTAAAATTCAGTTTAAAATTCATGATTAAAATTTGTAATATAATATTTACAAATGTAGCAAACATTCCAGAATTTTTTTTTCGCAAATCGCTTTTGTCTTATTATTATCAGATATTGAATTCTAGTTTCGAGTTGATATGAAAATTTATCTTCATAGAAATTCGCGTTAAAATCTTAATATATCAACGATTTCATTACACAAAGTGTTAGTATGTGTCATGTTTTTGGCCTTTGGTTACGGAACCCTAACAATTATTATCTTAAATTTAATTTTAATGGTTAAACAGATTTATTTTACATTAAACTATGTTATCGCATTCTTAGACCTCTGTATGTTTGATAAATAAACAAAGTAATTGGAAAAATTTTACTACATTCTTTTTACAAAATACATGACGAAATATATTTTAAGCTTTCATTTATTAAGTTATTATCAGGTAAAATTAAAATAAACTTTGTTTGATCGGTAAAGAAATGAAAGAAGCTTTAAGCCAAAATTTAAAAAAACTCTCTTTAGTTATATCAAAAGTATCCCACTAAAATAAAGATGTAAATGAGTTTTATTTCATTAGGTATATAAAATGTTATCATTCGTATGTTTAGAAGCAAAATCAAATATTTAACATCAGATTTCAGTAACAAACAAACATTCTTATACAATCCTTTCATAGATCGATTATGTATATAAAACGTTAAAAAAATCATAAATAAATTTTAACATACTGTCAAATAAATCTTAATTATAACGATGTCTGTTTCAACTATAACCTATTCACTATTATTTTAAAAAACACAGGTGCTGTAAACAGCCTCAAAGCGTATACGACCGGCCAAGTATGTGTGTACAATGATAACCACGTTTTAAATATAAAAAGTAACAGTACTAACTACGCTTATATTTGTTTATACTAAATTTGTAACTCAAGCTTCATATGGTAACTCACCCCTAATATGATCCTTTTGCATTGAACAGATGTGATAGAAAAACTATATAGAAACTGTTAGTAAACAAAGATCTCGTAATGATGCGCAAGCGCACCGGTCACGTCCGCCGTTGTGGGACTCCACGCCTCGTTTAATTATAACTCCGCGGCTATGTAGTACAACCGGTCCTATTATACAAACTCAGTGGATGCACTTTCCCTTGTTTATTTAATTAATGATTTGAATCTACACATATCTATCCGGGAATAATAGTATCAAAATTTATATTAATTATAAAACTCAGGATTCGTTTATACTTATAGAAATAATACCGATCTAACATATTATTTTTGAAAAGTAATCAACAGTTCACTTTAAAATATTGTACGGCTGTTTTAATATCACCCAAAACTAAATGTATGTGAAGGTTGACTCATTATCATAGAACATAGAACTTTTATATTTTCCATAGCGTTTTATTAAAACAGAGCATTAATTAAGATCTATAGGTATAAGTTTGTTATGATGTAAAAATTGAATTTTGTAACTGTTATCTTTCATATAAGGTCTGTCATGTTATATTTAAATGATAAAGTTTGAGAATACGTTCTCGAATATTTATACTTTTATTTTGTAATCAGAAATAATAAGTAATTGAAGTCTTACCCGTTTCTGACTATAATACCGTCGGTATACTTCTAGATGATAATTAAATTCATTCATCTGCTAAGTCATAAGAAGCGCATTTTATATTACTTCGACTTGACCAATCTAGGCTTAATTACAAAGCATAGAAACGACTTACTATTTGTATCTCATAATATGTTGTTTACTAGTTTGCATACTCACACTACAAACAAAGCTTTTCCTATTTCTCATATACGATCATACTTAATGCTCACAATAATGTGCGAAGGCTTATGAATGACAAACTGTTACGTTTTGTTTGTATGTATTACGTTGAAAACTTGGGGTAAGAGACTGAGACTGATTGAGACTAACATTCCTCATCTGACGCTACAGTCACGGAAGGTATGCCGCCTGCCACAATCACACAGAACTTTTCTGTCCAGCAAGTATGACTACTAGAGCCGCCGGAGGTAGCGAGACACTCCATGAAATTGGAGAGCTTCTACTGTAGTCTACAACGGGAAGTTATTGAAGGCCTTAGTGACGTCCAGCGAAACTGTGTCATTACATAGTGTTTGATAAGCGAGATATTAAAAAGACCGCATATTAAAAATAAATTGCAAAAGTAAATAAATTTGATATTTTCCTATCAACACTCATCAGTAAATACAAAGATTCTTTTTTATAGGTCTTATCTGATAACCAAATTCTAAAGTTTTTTTTTTTTAAATACGGAGATAATTTTATTTTACTCCACATATAACTATAATTGTATCATTAAAAATAATTTATTACGATTATTATTGCATTAAGTTTATCAATAAAATATGACTTTTTCCAACACAAATCGGAAACACCAAAGTTAGTCCAAAAGTCTTCATATAATAATCGTCGTTTTGGTTTTTAACAGTGAGGGAGATAAAAAAAATTGTTCACATTTCACATTAAACTCAAGCGATATCAACTTTTCAGATCCGGTGTACAGTTTGTAAAATAGGTTACGTGTTTGTTCATTCAGACTATCGTGTATAGCTCCCGTACCACGGGTATGCAAAGTCGAACTTAATACAGATAGTTTTCAGTTATTTGTCCTAATTTTTTTCTATTTTTAGTTTGACTATACAATTCGTAGTAAGGGTATATGACAAAACAATTTAATAGTGAAGTCGTATTGTCAAATTTTAGAATACCGGTATATCAAATAAGATAATTTCGTATGAGATCATTGATAATATTTTTATATCGCCGATCTGTTTGTTTCAGTCAAATAATTTACAGCAAAATAAATAAAGAATACATTTAATTTCTGCAATAAAGCAAAACAGACAAAAGCTGTAATGTAAATGTAATTATAACAATGGAACAATGGCTTTAGCCTTTTTAAGTTGTTTTGCAAAATTTTATATTTGGTCATCAAGTCTTCATTATTTATTATTGGGAGCGTATTTTGTGTAAAATTAAAATAATACATTTCATGTCACTCAAACAAATAAGACTTAATACAAAAGAATTCTAGAGAAGGTTATAATTATTTTAATTGTAAAAATGTACCTTCAAAAACAGAAAGAAATATTATATTTAACTTTTTAAATGAGGCTATTATATTTAAGTTTATGTTATTGTAAGATTAAAAAAATACATAATAACTAAAATTTTGTAAAACTATTATCTATTTTAGTCTGTGACTGTTAAACGTTGATGCATAATTTTTAATATGTCATAATCATATAAATTGATGTTTTGTCAATGAAATGTGTTTCTGAAGCTATTACATTAATATATAACCTGTTTGTACACATCACTTAATATGGAACAAGCAATATTGGCAAGGTATAAATTAATACGCGTTTAATTCTAGATTATTCTGTAGGCGCATCATTTACCTGGTTAAATTGGGTGGTAGTGTTTACTCAAGTGTTCCATTTAGGTTTAATAAAAATTACTTGATTCAAATAAGAACTTGAAGCGCATTCCGGTTTTACTTGTAATAACATTTACTTCAGTGAAGAAGACAGACCATTCTACACATTTAATTATTTTCGCATGTGATGAATCTTTAAGGACAATGTATGTCATTTATATTTAGGTACGCTTCAGAGGTCAATTCCTGCATTGTACAGTTCATTGTTCCTTTATCTCTCCATGTTCAGATTTATGTTCACGGTTTATACTGCGTTCAATGATTTCGTCGAAATGAAAAATAAATAATTTATTGAAAGAAACCCGATTCGAATCTGAGAATTCTAAGGTTGTCTTGTTCCCATCATCGCGTCAGTATTTTTTTTTTAAATAAAAAAGTTTACATTATAGGTAAATAAATTGTATATATTCATTTGCAGTGAAAACGAATCTATTAAGCGAATCTTCGTTTTTCTTACGTTGAATATATTGGGTGTTGTCAGCTGTATTTTTGTAACTACAGTGTTGGCTTTGTGGGCTTTGAGTAAGTTGATTTTAGCTACTACATAAAAGTTATAATACTTTAGAAGGGAAAATATACCTAAAGTTTTGCATATTACTTTTATCTACCAAGTCACATATTATTTGTTTAGTATGCAAATATATATTTATTGTAGCGGCAACAAAAATATATTAACCGTGGCAACAGAGTTAAAGAAATTGTCCATTACGATGCTAATAAATAAAAAGTATAGATTGATAAATTATACAGAAAATTACTGTAACAGTTCCTGACCTGCGATCGATTTAAGCAATTTTGTTTATATTTACAGTTTTCTTATCCCGTTTTCCATAGGTTTTGGCCATCAGGCCTTATCTAAGAGGACTGCACTGTATGTACTAAGGCCTGGCTTTTCTTCTTTTCTGATTTACTGTTAACGCATTTTTTAACCACTACTTAACGTTCTCGGAAATTTTGCTCTCATTTTCATAAAATCTCTCTTTTCTTCTTACCATAAAACATAATTTTCACTCATTTGTCTTTCACTCGACGCTAAATCGTTTCTTCCAAATTCATCATTCAGTCATTACAGTCGAATGCAAGTCTCTCTCATTACAGTCGAATGCAAGTCTGATATTATGAATTTTAATTGTAATTCTACGTATATTCTTTATTAGCAAAACAATTATTTGATGAAACTTTATTTTAATCTTTAGATCAAATACTAGACTGACTGACCATAAAAAAGTATCAAGTCGTCTGCTTTTTTCCGTATTAATTATTCACAATTGCTAGGACAAATACGAGAACAACCTGTGATGTCTCTCCCTCTGTCTCCCCATGTTTAATTCGCTATTTCATACCGTCCACTTATTTTTCACCATGGTCACTAAAATTACCCACATGCCGTAAAATACCTCTTCATAGCCGATAAACATTTAATCACTCTGACTAATTCTCGATCCTTCAGAAATCTTCTATAACAAGTGGTTTTCTTGTCCTACCAACTTATCCTGTTAGCTACATTCATATATCTCCTGTTTTTTGTATGTAAACACTGAGAACCTTTAAACAATTCCCTCATATTAATTCTCATATCAAAATATTGTTTTTGATACGCTTCAGGTAAGGTTATTCTAGGTGAGTAATTTAATAATCCTTATTCTTTGACGAAGATGTATCGTGAGATGTCGTTTTAGCTTATGAGACACGTCATAGCTCTGATTCCCTTATCTTTCAGATTTGAGAGTTAATTAAATGAAAGTGTGAGGAAAGTGATAAAATATATAAAAAAATATCGAAGTTTAATTGTATTATTAGTTTATGGTACGATTAAGTGAATATTTTATAGGTGACAGAATTCAAGCGATATTAGCTATTTTATAACTATACACGTTATTCCAGTAACATTCATAGGTGAAAGTATGTCGACTCCATGATTATTCCGTACTTTGTATTTAATTTTTGTCGTATCATATAATAAGACTACATATTTTTAACAGTTAATACCTGTGTGTTTCGTAGTGTATTTGTGAACTCGTGTGTACACACAAGTACGTGTCATTGTGTATGTTAAATGTACATTATCTAGCTATGTTTAATTGCGAATAATTTTCTTTTTTTAAACAATAGCCAATGGCACAGTAGTTACGTGTAAACGTTATACGATAAACGACATTAACATAAAAATCCAATACATATTAAAAATTTATTTTTTTATTTACGCTTTATCGATTAATGAAGTGACTTATTTGTGTCCCGAGCCTTATTATTTAATCTGTTTTTAACAAATATACGTGAAACCAATTTCATATAATTTTTTCAGATTTCATATTCCCGGAACCGAACACCGCTCCCGTGATACAAGACTTCATATATCAATTGAGGAATCGTACTGATAAAGCTTTCGAAATGGCAGACTACGATTTTTTACTAGAACTTGACAATTAATATAATAAAATGTTGTAAATAACTTAATAAAAACGTTATGGTTGCGCCAACGCAATTATCTATTTTCATATTACTTAACATAGGTAGGTATATTATATGTACATCCTCCATGGAACGCAGCATTTCGTTAGAGAGATATTTTTATTATTATACTTGACGCAACATTGATCGAACTATGTATTTTTATATTTGAAAACTCTCCTTATATTTTTCACGCTCCAATGGCCGACCTCTGATAACTTTTCAAGGAGAACTGGATAAATTACGTAAGATAAGGCCGTAACTAATTATAAATAGATGTCCGATATAATTAACATATAACGTAATCGGGATCCACGAGATTTGAAAGATTATTATTTTAAATTAGATTTCTTTAATTACATGTATTTCCTTTGCCTTTTATTACAATATTATAAGGTACTGCGAAAAATATATTTGTCTGTTAATAACGCCCTGATCAAGTTATTTGGTATCCCCCATTTTATGAGAGTAATTTTTGCCCTCGAATCCATTCTCGTGAACATAAAAATTGGTTTCAGAGACAAATTAAATAGCTTGCTTAAAACGTACATTGTTAATGAACCACTAACGCCATCTATATTCTACATCACATTACTTAATTCAAAATTCAACTCATAGCAGGATCTTCTAGAAATCGATCTTATCTAATCTATATAACTGAAAAACTTCATCAAAATCTGCTCAATATTTTTTGACCGGACAATCAAGATCTATACATGGTTTACAAACTATTGCCATAAAGGATTGGATACAATGGAAATCATATGAATGAAAATAATATCTTATTCAATAATTTACTGGAAGAATAAGTCTGTTAGTAAGCTTCTGTATAGTGGATCAAATACCAATGATAAAATAATTATAAAAGGAAGTCATGTTCATCAAAATCCACTTCTTCAATACTCTTGTATCGTTATATGATTTTGTTAGCTCTCAGTATTATTTTGAAAAAAAAATTTTTTTAAGTCACAATGATCTGAATGAGCGCTCTCAAGAGGCACTAAATTACTTGAAAAGACTTTATATTTGTTAAATTCTTTAGTCACAATATAAATATCCTTTCGTAGATTTTTTGCTGCATGGATTGTTTACAAATAAACAGTATTAAAGAAAATAATAAAAATATTAAGAAACAAATAGGATCTTAACATATATGTATGTACTTTCTAATTATTTTATACATCTATAAAAAATTATATGTAACAAAGAAAAATAAAAAAAATAAAATAGTTGCACACTATCCATTCCGTCATATTCATCTTCAATACACATAATATAAGGGATAATCATAACAGCTGAAGAATAAAATTTTTTATAATAATCAGTGAATTTATTGTAAAATCATTATACTGACAAATGTATTTATTTCAGGAAAATCAATTAAATATTTGACTGAACTTAAAACAACTTTATTAACATGAAATAGAAATCAAATATAATATAATGTATGCTGTAATAACGCTAGCCGTGGTATCATCTATTTTAAAATGTAAACACCCTTACCGTACAACCGTTATCTTGTTACATCTTATCCTAATAAGGCTATCATAATGCTACCACCCTCTCTAATTACGTAACATCGGCTGAAACATTATTGCTTCCGAATAAATTATACAAATTATAATGAAATAATACCAACAAAATGTATAATTATATAAAGAAATTATCCAACACTAATGCTTCAATATAAGCTTAAGCAAATTTTATAATGTAAACAAATTAACTAAATTGTTTTTATCTTATGATATGATAATGATATGATACAAAATCTACACTGGTTCCAGCCAGTCACCTGGCTCTGGTCATAAAAACAACAGATAATCATTTTGTACATTTGAAAAAATTGGTTATTACTTATTTGAAATATGTACATAAAAAAATATTTTTGACATAATATAACCGACATGGTCAGGGTAAATAACAAACTTAGTGGAAGAAACTTGGAAACTTAAGTATTCGTTGAATTAAAAAAAATAATTACTTAAATATTTGACATGTCTATCGTAATATAATCTATGGGTATAATATATTGTGCGTATGTACGTCTCATTGGACTGTGATTTTATGAGACAGAGCCATTTATAAATCATTTATTATGTAATATGTACCTATTATAGTCACTAGCATGCAACTTACACTACAAATATCATTTAAGGCATAACACAATATCATATTGTCAGATCTATCAGGAAGCATGTTTCTTAATTAGTAATTGATGGCTTTCATTGACTTACGGTATACATATTATAAGCTTTATATAGTTGCACATTTTTGTAATATATAAAAATATATACAACAATATGTAACCACTCTTAAAACTATTTTTTTTTTACCAATACGGAATCAAATCGACAATGTGTACGCTACGCTTAAAGCTCTTTGTTCGAATATAAAATATAATCGATCATAATATATAATTTCATTGTTTGTTTCAGTTTCATTGTACAACAAAAGGTGAACTAATTAATTTATATATATACGCATATAAAACAAAAATACCAAATTAATATGTAATTACGTAAAAATTGTGAACTAAGTCGGATAGATGTAAAAAGAATATACTTTAATATCTCAAACCAGAACACACCCATGATAAAAATTGCTAAATAAACTCACATAAAAATCATTATTTATATCATACAAAATATTTAAATTCTAACACATTACGGATATATTTCGTTAAAATAGTAACTGCGTTTGATGTATAATATACTTTTTTGTAATAACTATTATTAGATTAATTTGTTCGAGATTCTAGCCGAAGACGATTTGGCTTAAGTTTTACTATCTAAGTTGGCTGTAGTAGTCATTATAAAATAAAAACAAAGCAATATTTAAAGTAGACCTTGTGTTGAGACTCACAAACGTATTATTTTACACAATATTATCGCCATTTTGTTTAATTCAATACATGTAATATTTATTCAGTATACGAGTACAATCTAAATTGCAATATCATAAAATATCTACACACGCTCCTAAAATCTTCCGTCTATCAACTAAATATATCAAATCGATATAATTACCGCCTTATTATCAAGTGCACTTATAATCTCACTACTTCATAGTTCCAATTGTTCGAATTATTAGCCTTCTTATCTCTAATGAATTCGTATAAAAGTCGATTTTTCTATTATTGCAAATTACGTATACGCTTACAGGCGTCAAGATATGGTACAACACTGAGCATAAATAAATGCACCAATAAAATTTATGTCAACGTCAAGATATTTTGGCGCGAAAGTTTTTTAGTCATTACCAGGGTTGCAATTGTCGATTTTTGACATAAAATACTAAGTCGGTGTAGGTAATATTTTTGCATAGGGCTGAGGTGTGAGAACATAATTCAATTATATGAAGAATATATCAAACCAATTTATATATAAGTACATCTTCAATAGTTTGATAGATGAGGAGAAAGTTTTTATTGCTATATATGGTATTGCTATATTACGATAATCGTTATATTTTGTCTCTTAGTAACTTTACCATATGGACGGAGATTACCTATAAGCCCCTTCCTAATATAGTATCCATAAAGACTTCGACATGCAAATATTAGGAACGCTGTACAATGCGCAAGACACTTTTCTGTAAAAGATTCATATGTTACGAGACTCGAAACTAGTTCTAACAAATTTGTTAGTATATATTAGTTAACCATTTCTTTAATAATCTATATATTGTCGCAAATCAAATTTCGTCGAGTATACATTCAAATATCTAATAAATATTTGTATAAAGCTTGGACATGTAATTTTTGGTGTTTTAGCATAATTTTTGATATGAGCGACACGATATCGCATTAAAGCCTCAATTCACGTGTGCTAAATACTGTATTTATAAACTCCGGTTGTTTTCCTCAATATAATTTACGTTATACAAAAATTTAACGTTTATTTATATTATGTACTTAAATGTTCAAATTTAAATGACGTACATAACTCAATTCTTCTATAATGTCATTGTTTTTGTCATATCACATTAAAGTTACAATATAGCATTTTAGGAGCTCCTCACCACATTTTATATAGTGACTAGTATGGAAGCATCGAGAATTATTCAATTCCGTTGGTGCGATTTTAACAAATACACGCTTATATTAACATTTAAAGATGAAAGTTGTAAGAAACTCACATACAAATTAATAAGTAAACATTAAATTTTCCAACAGCTAGTTCCAAGCAATTTTAACCGCTATACTACTGGTCCATCTTTTACATTGTGATATAAAACCCAAACAAACCTAGCTGCCCCATGTCCATAGAATATATTTATTGCATTTTCCATGTATTTATTTATGTTTATAAAACTGAAGTTATTATAAATTAAGAATCTCAACTATTATACACATTGCTGCTGATACAAGTTATAAAAAAAATAATCCTTAATGGAAGATAAATGAGATTCCTTTATAACATGAAGTAGTTAAAACTTAACAAAATATACAAAAAAATTATTTCAGATCTAATGTTTGTAAGAGTTGTCCTTATTCATATATAACGTTGAATGATTTTTCATGTATTCCATATAAATAACGCAGCAAAACCTGAAAAACATTAATAGTTTAATACGAGCAAACATATTTTTGGTATATTGATTTTACATAATATCTCATGGCAAAAAATATTTAAACACTTCATTATGACATTGTTATTGAATAAAAAGCTATAATTAGCCTCTATTGTTTTCAAATAACTTCAATGGCCCTTGACCTTAAAAAGCAGGAGTTTTCTCATTAAATTCTTTATAGCTCTTAAACACAATGGTATACCTTAAAATAAATATGACTCGTCTCAAGTATATCAAAGTAGTGAGGTAAATTAATATATATATATATTCATTGCTTTAGAGAGTATTCCTGTATTGGGTTGAATTCTTTGCTTGTCATGTGAGTTGCATTGTGAGCGAGCTGGTATCCCCACAGGTCCATTGCTCCTTTACACGTCATCTGGAATTTAAAGCAGAGAATATTTCTTTTATTCCTACTAAGGCTTCATTCATACTAAATTTGTGAAATATATGGCCAATATCAATTGCAGAAACATTTATGTGTTTGAATACTTATACCATGGTGGTAAATCAGAAATTAAATGTCAACTATTAACAATAATGTTAAGGTTAAGGAAGTAATTCTTAAATCCTGACAATGATATTGGGTCAATTGCGGGGACGTTGGAAAACAAATTATAACGAAGGACAATTGTAATATTATATGCTACTTGATAAAAATGACCCAATTGCCGCTTCCCCAATGGAACATTATTTCAAATATGTTACATTGACATACATATTTTTTTTTTTGTATGCAACATCAGATGCATGACTCGAACGTTATTTATTCATGAACTTTCTAATATTTTTCTAGACAACAGATATGTGAAATCGCTCTTGCGTGTTCAACGATATAGTTAAGTGGGGTGAAGCATAAAAGATTTATAATTCAATGATATGAGATGAACAGAAATGACAAACTGTCTTTCAATAGGAACATATTTATAAAATTTATATTTCATTTCTATATATATATATATATAAGTATACATTTATGTTTAGCCCTGTATATATTAAATAATATTTTTTAATTATATGTGTATATTAATTATCAACGGATGTATGCTTTTTGTGTTCCTATTTATTGTATTGGCTGTGATATCCTAATTTTTTTTTTCTATTTTAATCTTTCTACCTTCATAGTAACTGGATGAGGTTTCTTTTAAAAAAATCCTGTGGTGAGATCTGACATATTCTCGAACATTCATTGATTTTTTTTTCGTTTTCGTTAAACGTCGGGAATGAGCTGTTTAAAATAATTATAAAATCTCAGTAAATCTGAAAGATATATAACTTTCATTTCAAAAATGCAATGGCTTTTTGTTTCAACTTGTGACATTTTCGTTTAGTAAAAAAATAATTAAAAATGTAGTATCGTATTTTTTCATTCACTGTAGGAGATTTTGGTCAATGTTAATTGATATGTCACTAGTAAATTTATTGCCATCAATATATTTTCAGATTAATGAGGCATGAGGAAGGAAACTTTAAGAATGAATATTCTCTAGTAATAAAACAAAAATCCTTTATATTTCCCTGAAATACCACAAGGTTGTTTCAATTATTTTTTTTTATGAATACAACCGGAGGAAAATTTTAACCTACTAATATTTTATTCTATAAATTGATATTTATAATTAGCGAAAATTTTCGAGTTTCAACTTTTGGCAGTACAAAACACGTAAAAAGTTTGTTGTCAGACATACAAAGTTTTGATTTAGGACATATATTTAGTGTTGCTATTATTATAATTGCATAAGATTTACTAATTAGCAATTAACTTTAATTGCTAATTTTAAATCATTATTAGAAGCGTATAATTTTTTTATCACATTCGTATAACTAAGAATTTTACGGTACGTCATACTAAATTAGCTGGAGCTGAAAGTTTGAAAACTAATTATGGTAAAAGTAATGGCGATAAATAAAGTCCTGAAGCATATTTAAATATATGATTTGAAAATATTGTTTATTATATTTGGTAACAAATAATGCAATGCTAGAACAATTGACGTATACTCAAGTCGTCCCAAATATTTTAAGGGTTAAGGTTTCAAGGCCGTTTCATTTGTTCTTTTGGGGTCAAATTTTTATTCGACGTAATTGTTTCCGTTTGGAAACATAAACAGCGAACAATTTTTATAACACGATGCAGAAATTCAATACCTATTACATTTCGTGTTGGAAAACAATGTTATTGTTGAATAGTAAGTGTGATAAAATTAAATTAATATTAGTATTAAAAGTTATCTGTATATTAATTTTGATTTAAAAAATCTTAAAGAATTAGATCAGATAAATGTCTTATATCTAAGACATGCCAGACGCCATAATGTCAGAAGTGACGTCACGGGGACAACTTTTTTATGGAATCTGATGATACATCGAAACTTCGATACAATAGTGAATCATTGTTCCTTGGTTTTACCAGCGTTAAAAAAGAAAGGAAAAAATTAGACACGACTAAGCTTAGTCTTAATGACTATAATTTATGTAATAAATTCAAGTTACCATACCGTCTGACGGCCATTGATGAGACAAAAAAAACTGTAATAAAAAACTGAGACAATATAATTGTTTTCTTAGTGCATTCCATAAAAGAATATCTTATCTCAATGCCAATTTCAATTATAAAACCATAATAATAACCTACAATGAACTTTGACTTGTTTGTATTCAGATCAAATTCAAGGTTAAATACTTGCATAATTTGAAGCCGTATTAAAAATGTCATTCTGTTATATTAATATTTATTACATTAACAAAATAATGGTTAACACGTTAGTCTGTGTCGGGAATGCAGTGAAGGGATGGCTGAATGTTAGTAGGACACAGGTACAACAGCATTAAAGAGTGAAATGTACGTAGTAATGACCTAAACCGATGCTAACCTACACTACCATAGATTGAAATGTTCTAAAAAGTTTTTATTTCCTTATCTGCAGTAAAATATATTATTATTATCAGTATCAAACATTAACGTCAAATAAACTACATTGTGTTAATTAACTGCCGTGTTAAATATTAGATGGTTTATTTTCGTTATGATGGAAATTTACTTTTTTTTTTAATTTGTAATACACAGGCACATCTTAGGAATCCGCATCGTTAACTAGTTTTATATGATTAATATATGATTAATATAAACAATTAACACCGAAACCAAACACAATAGCTCGTAATTTCGGACATCAAAACGTAGGTTTTTAAATGAGAAAAATATGAAAACACGTATATATTTACGTTATAGTCAAATATAGAACCTACTTATTGCAGTAGATTTAACTTTATCGTAAAGTAACAGCGAAGACAAAGTCATGCTGCTGATAAAGTGCAGTAAAAGTTTTTTTATTTTTAATTTAAAGCTAAAGCGTTCTATTGGGTGCAGGCATTCTTATAGACAAAATAGATCAAGAGTCCTTAGAAAGTTGAGTTGGCTTGAACACCGGTTCGACCTTGTTTGAGTTTCGTATAAAAGAAGTCAAATATGGCGCCATTCACCTCAGTAATTTTAATATTTACGTTTTAAATATATCTCTTTATTGAAAGTTTTAAACAAATGAAATAAAAGAATTTTTATTTATAAATAGCACTTAAACAGCTATTTGGATGTCAGTTATACCTTGAAACTTTTTTTTCATTCGTAAACAACATTAAATATTATAGTATTTTTATAATACGGTCATTAATTAACGGAATAATTATTGATCGGGTCATAAAAAGTAAGAAATATACATATACGTAGGACAATACAGTTAGAGTAGGTTTTTTTAATAGAAACACGTCCGTAACAGGACGATGAACTCTAATAAGTACCTACAACAAAAAACTATTTCGCTAGAAAACTCATTAAATATGACGTCGCTAGTCCATATACGATTTTTAAAATTACTACCAGACGACACTTCATATGTTTGATAAACATGATAATTTGTAACATCGTAACAATAATATTAGGTAATCCAAATTCCACGTAGCAAAAACGCACTGCGGAGGTCGCTCGGAAAGACCTTGCAAAAATTTTTAGAACACGAAAAACCAAACTAAAATGTATAATTTTTTTACTCCATCATTAAAAATCAAGATATCGCTATACAAATTCATGATTAGAAAAACAAACGAGCGTAATTAAATTAATTAATACATATATGTAAATCATATAAAAATCTCACCTGTATCTCATCCACGTAATTAAAATCTAGAACATTTTTCCATCTGAAAGGCACTGCTTTTGAGACCCTGAAGGTTGAACTGACTCCTGCCACTTCAATGTTTGTGTGAAGATGTAAAAATTCATCCACCGAGGAAGTCACACCGAGCCCTAAGAACTTCAGTATGCTGTATGAAGTTGTGTTTGGGTTCAGCGCAAGTTCCTCATACCGTAGTGCCCTATAATAAATAAAGCATTGATTTTTATCTAAAAAACACAATCATATCAATATTTAAGTATTAAACACACTGTAGGTACTTATTCAACTAAAACAAATATGTATATATATCATCATGTTCATTATTAAATATATTATTCAAATGGCACATTAATTATATATAATTAATGTATATCTCAAATATATTCATTGTTTATTTATTATGTTGTTTCTCCTTATAGTATACATGTTGTTTATTTTTGTCCCATATTATAGAGGATGTAATTTGTTCCGATTCCAATTTACTGTTAGCACTAGCTATGTATAGAGTAAAGGGAACATTAATTTGGATGAAAGCCAATGCATTGCACAGACAAATGTTTTCTTTACAAAAACAAACCGCAAAACGGTCTGAAAATATGTATATAACACAAAATCAGATCTTTTGTTCACTTATATTCTTCTTATATCAAAATGTTAAACCTTTATTAAATATATAGGCGGGTTAAACATAGATTCATACAGGTTACACCTATATCCTACAATTGATAATCAAAAAATATGTAAGAATATTTTTAACTACAACAATATGACCCAACTCTAATATTCGAGGTGTTTAAGAAAACTAAGTAATATAATTACACTTGTTAGTTTGATATTAATAATCTTATTATGATGGCAAAATAATAAAATAAAAAGCATTAAAATATAAAATAAACAGCCTTATTATATATGATACATACATAATTCTATCGGGGAACTCTTGAATGAGCCGACCGGCTGCCACATAGTCACTGATCATATCAGCACACAACAATTCAGGCTTCCAGCAATCTGGTGCCGGCTGGCAGAAGTTACGATGTTGTCTCGACTGCATCACACCTCTTGGATCTCGGATTAATAGTATAACTTTCAGATTAAGCCTGAAACAGACAACTAAATTTGATATTTTATTGATTTAATCACTGATCTCAAATACCATCAGCCAACGGCATAGTGATATTTTAAAAAAATATCTATAGTCATACACTACCGTAAGCATTTGTATTATACATTCATAACAACAGAAAAATTCTTAACTATAATACTAATTTTATATTAAATACAAAGAAATATGGATGAACACAACTACAAAAGATATAATATGCAAACAAAATAAATACATATACTAATATAAAGAACATTGAAGCTTACCACTTTTTAACTAAGTGTTTTGTTTTATATATTTTGAGTTTAGTAAATAATCATTTGTAAGGAGCAGGTAGGAGTTGCAGAAATTTAAAAATCTTCAAGTAGGAGGAATTCTATTTGTTAGTCTGTTCTTAGAAAATAATGACTCATATGCTTTTGGGACCCAATGAGAAGGCAATTAAAACAAGTCAAAATTAATACTTACTCTTTATCTTGTAATAGTTGCTTAATGAGACGTAACCGAACACGAACAACTTTCATACTTTGAAATGGGAATAATTTACAAAATCTGGAAGTAAAATCTGGATCCGTGCACAGTTCCTTCTTAAATTTACAGTGGTCCCAAAGTCTTGTGTTATGACTGAATTGGTGCCAGTGACTTTTACCATATTCAAAGTAATCATTCATGTCATTATATTGGCACAGAAACATCTTTTTAATAGTCTTCAGAACATTGTCAGATTCTGGCGTGCCTCTTATTTGAACAATTCCATAATTCAAAAATGGTTCATAGTGATAAAAATTACCCGGCACAGCATTAAGCACCTCTCCCAGAAAGGTTGTTCCTGATCTCCAAGTTGATATTATCAAACTCCTTAAGGGTTGCCCCCCTGATTCCATCACTAAATCTTCAAGCTTCTTGACTCCAGAATGTGTAAAATTATAAACTAATAATTCATGTCTGATTTTTATCCTCGTTTTATCTATAATTTTATCAATGTCAGGTGAACCATCATAAGGGTTGGTTGGTACTGTCTGCACTAAATTTTCATCTATATCTTCAACTTTCAAAAAATACTTAATATTCCTTCGACTTTCTGAAGATGGACGGTAATTGGTGTTATCTGTATATCGACTTCCAGCAAATATTAAAAGAACACTGAGACCGAACGCAAAACATATTGAGTAAAAATTAATTTTCCGCAACATTACTACTTAAAAATACGAACAAAACTGACCACAAAAAAAATACACAGAGAGACAATACTTAGGTATTTATTTTTAAAAAGAAACACTTATAAATACACAATCACTGTCATTTTTTTTAAGGTTTTTGATTTTTTTCAATCATGATTCTTGATTTTGCGTTTCCACGGAAACACCGCATTGCACCTTCAACGCCATTTTGAAAGATTATTTGTCAAACGTTTGTATATAGGTGTTAGTTGTCAAAAACTTTTTTAAAAGTTGTCACAACTTAAGCTCAAATTGTTTACAATGAAGTTTGTCGTAACAAAAAATAATACTTTTTCTTACAATGTAAAAACGCAAAGAATAATGTAAAATAATGGTATTTCTTTTTAAAGCTGGCGCTTCACGTCCTCTTCTACTAACGTACTGTTAGTAAATGTACTTCTTTAAATGAACAATTATTGAAAAGCCCAGTCAAGCAACTTTACAGTAATAAAACATTCTATTCTATTGCTTTTACCCGTTTAAATTACTTTATAACTTTCTGAAGTTTTTTTTGGAGATGGTAATTAAATCCTTTTTTATCGACCTAGATATTGAATTTTTTTTATATCTTTGACTCCTTTAGAAATAGGTAATTAAAAATTAGCTTTGGTAGCTCTTTTGACTTATATTTTCATGTTATTTGAATATTGTTATTAAAAAAATATATATGTATATTATTCACTGTATAATTATATATTACCATATAAAAATAATTCTTCAAGAGTGAGGGTTTTGATTCTAATAAGGTCCAATCCCGATTTTTGTTCTACGATAGGAAATTCTACTTTAGTTTAAAAACAAAAGAAACAAAATTACTAGTTTTAATTAACTTTTTTCTGCCACAAAGTGCATTTTTTTGTCTTATTCGGTTTTTATTCGGATTTTAATACATAACAGAATTTTTATTGAGTATGGAAGTCCATCAATAAACTAAGTTTTAAGTTGCTTTTGATGTTTCTTATTAAAAAATATATTTACATTTTGTAGCTCAGAGTGGAAAACTATTAAAATTGAAATATTTGCACATTATGAATATCTAAAAACACATTAAGTTCAGCTTAAAATATAGAATTTTCTAGGAGTTCGGAATATTGTTTTTCAGGGAAGATACACGTAAGGCATTCAATATTTTTTTCTTTTCAAGGTAGAGTTTGCAAACTGAGGTTGATAAAACAAAATTAAAACCCAAAATTAATTAAAAGGTACAGAAACCAAGGCATAAACTGTTCACAAGTTAACGTATTTCCCAGCCACCATTTCACTCAGGTAAAATATAAGCCACTGACGTGTATAGGAAGGTATAGGACTACTTTAAAACTTTTATATTTAATAACAAATTAAAATAATTGTTTTCGATTTTTAACTGTCATACTCGATGTATTTAAAATGAGCAAGCTTTATGAAAGTCGTCCGTATGACATACATAAAAAAAGATTTGCGACTAGAATAATTATCTTTCCCTTTTCTATCGAAATTAATTCATCTATTTACTATAGAGTAGTTAACAAGCGATTCTCGCTTTATTTATCTTATTATAGAGATTAAATTGATGTACTGTTGTCTAACAAATATTCGGATAAGATTTCTTGATAGATAGTTGGAGTAAGTATTAGCACCAACATATTGCTTTAAGTAATTTTGTATCGACGCGTACCTAAATGATTTGTTTGAATTGATAAGGTAAGTCGATAATATGGTTTCTAAAAATATTTCAGGTTTAATTAATTTATATTAGGACTTTAATTTCAATGATGTTAAAATTACTTAATTATTAATTAATGTGAAAGATAATATTTGCTTATCGTCAGAAATGCAGTTATTTATGTACGTATGTATTGTAATATCTACTTACACAGAAAAAAAAATGGGTAAGAAAAAAAATATTATAAAAATTATGGAGTTTCAAGGTTTTCGTGATGTAAGTTATTTTAAATTTACTATCCCAGAATAATTAGTGTTATTTTTGGTTCTACCGCTAAGGATGGTAGTTCTTTAGGCTCCACAATTGTCCAGTGAAATTGCCATTTAAATTTGCTCAAATTGTTGACACATTACTCCTGACAAAATGACAGACAGATGGAGTAGTAAAGGTTGCTTATCTCTAGATATCTTATTAGTTTTTGTAAGCTCGTGAGAAACTACGATTCTTTTGACAGTAATAATTGTATTACAGACATTAGATTTTTTGTATGCCCACCCTTACAACTTAAAAAAGTTAGAATTGTTAGTTTCACTATTTTAGTGCATTTAGTATTTTAATCGTCTTCGTATATTGGATTTATTGGAATCCATTACTCTTATATGTTACGTTTTACAGCAAATTATTAATTGGTTTAGAGGAAATTTGTAAAAAAAAAATCGTAAATATATCAATAGTATTTAGATACCGTTACGTTTAAAAAATAAATTGACATTAAAATGTTATACAAAATAACACAAAAAGATGACATGTATTTATAGCAACTAATTTATTAGCTCTACAAAATTTAAAAGTAGGTACATCAGACTTTATATCCAACAATATGAAATTTTCCAATGGTTTCTCCTAGAAAGAACCATAGCCCTATTTCCAATCCCACGAGGAAGAGTAACCAAGCTTGTTTTACAGTTATTTGCTTGTAGCATTCATTCTTAATGAAATCCTTCACTAAGGCCAAATCTTCTTGAATCCTCTAAAGTATTAAATATTATAAATTTGATCTTTCTTACCTCTACTCGTCTTTAGAGTTATAACCTATCTACTGACATTTAATTAATTTAAATCAATTTCAACTCAAAATTTGCTTAATATAAATTCGTCAAATGAAGCAAAAATAAAACTGATGTTAAAATTATGAAAATATTCCTGTAACAATAATAAGCATATAAGTTTAATACCTTCATTTCTTCAACTTTCGGTACAGACATTTCTAATCTGTAAAACCCTTTAGCAGTACGCATTTTATCAGCAAAACGTGATTGCAATGCTTTTGAATATTTCTCTTTTATTAGTTCCAATACTTCCTCACGATGCTTCAAAGCTGGTCTGTAGACATTGGCAATTTCCGAAAACAAAGCCGACCTTGTACCTTTGTAGATATACGTATGGTAGCTTAATTACTAATTATATATTATATTAATGAATTCGAAAATATCTTTTAAGAGAGTTAAAAAACTTACGTAAATATCGAATCCCCACTTTAACAGATTTCGTTTTAGTTGTCATGTTTTTTGATTGGAATTAAGTCGTAAATATATAACCCAGGCACTTTTTGTCATCTTTGTTCAATTTGTTTTTTTTTCTGACCTAACCAGCCAGGTTTATTTGTAGCGTAACCTATTTAGAATGCTTATTGATATAAAGTGTTTTGTGTTAAGATGTCCTAAATAAACAGTTTAAATCTGTGAAAACTAATTCTAAACACTTAAAACAAATCAAATGATTCTAAAAGTAGGTACTTATTATAATTATTGAGGAATTTAATTGAATGATATTAAACAAAAAACCCTTTATTATTATTATGTTATCATAATAGGCTTATATTATTTATTAATTGCATTTATGTGTGCAAATCGATTTTGTACAACTGTAAAGTGAGGGAATCCTTTTTCTATCTGTGTGGACATATGACATTGTCAATTGTAAAGTAAGATTACATACCATTTGTCCTGGTATGAATGTGCTAATACTTCTTATTATTCTCAATTTTTTTTTAATCCAATTTTTTGTTTAGAATCGGACATATCTTGTTTATACAAACTATTATTTCAATAATTTATGCATAGAGATTTACATGAAATTGGAGGAAAACTGAGAGTGCCGAAACAGTCCGAGTTCGTTTAATTACTAACGATGAAGAAACTAATTACTTTTTAGAGCGTTTTATTTTAAATTAATTTTTTTTTGTAAAATTCTAAAGATTGTTTAGAATACATATATATGTAAGATGCTTTTATAGGTTAGACAAAAGTCTCTGAGAAAGTCTCGACGAATATATTAGAGTCGATGATCACATAGAAATTTCATTACTTTTGATATCTTTTTTTGCCAATAACTTGTACGAATACCTATATAAATTTATTTCAAAAGTAAGTACATAATTAAAAGTCGTGTATAATTATTTTTACACCTTCATGCTAAAATTTTACATTAGGTTATAGCAGACAAGAAAGCAGGCAAATAAAACGTTCAATTGGACAAGACCATTTAAAGATGTGTAAGTAAATTGAGATAACTGTGTGTTGAAGATTTTAAAAACTGTCTTAATACATTTTCTATTAGAAGTTGTTTTTTTTTTCTATCAAGATAATATAAATAAAAATAAATAAAACCAAACACAAACGTTTACTTAATCGTAACAAAAGTTTTAAGAGTTTAAGACCTATTTGGATTTTTTAGGCGACCTTTTTTTGGGTTTCCTCGCTGGTTTAGGTTTAGGTTCCGGTTTGGTTGCTGGCTTTTCAATTTCAACCTTCTTAGCTGCTTCATTTTGCTTAGCTTTAGCTTCTTTAGCTAACTTTTCCTCCTCTTTTTTTCTAGCTTCTTCAGCTTTTCTCTCAGCTTCCGCCTTCATTTTTTCCTGAGCAGCCTTAGCTTCGGCTATTTTACGTTTTATTTCTCTTGCCTTTTCTGCCTCGATATCCTTTATTACATTATCTATATTTCTTATTACACTGTCAGCGAGTTTACTTGCAACTTCTTCGAGTTTCTTTCCTGAAGGTCCGTTAAAGAAATTAACTGTCAATGGTGGTACAACTTCAGTTTTTGCATATTGCCATGCAATACCCAGGGCTGGTTTCAGTGCTTTGCTTGTTGCTAAAAATTAATTTAAACCAAAAATAAAATTTGAAGTATATTTTTTTTTTGGTAGAAAATAAACATTATTGACACGAATCACTCCCTTTCGAAATTCTGTCTTTTATTTTTTCTAATTCCTTTTCAAGATAAACCCTTTCCTTTGGAAGTTGACGGTCGCGTAAATCAGTTAAAGATGTTATTAACGTATTCGCAAAGTTATCAAGTACAGTTTCAGTTTTATTCACTATAGGGTTTAGGACTAAAGATCTTGCCTTTGTCTTCTCTAACCTGATTTTCGCATTCATCCACCACTTCGAAACGACTGGTGTAACTGTTCTCAGAGAAACTGCAAAACAAATTGCAAAATGCAGGTTATAACGTACTATACGTATGAAAAGCTGAAAAAAATGTTTATATATAAAATTAAACCTTACTCATAATGCTATTTGTTTTGCAATATTTCTTTGACAAGCCTTATTTAGTTAAGGTAAAATACCCACCTAATGCAATATCTAGAGCTTTCCTAGTGATCCTCGCCATGGCAGTCATAAATCTTGTCACTTATCTTTTAAAGTCTTTAAAATCCTTTAAATTATCGAAATGACTTTTAAATTAATTTAGATTCAAAAAAATATTTTATATCGCAAAGCAAATTGTTCTAATTATATTATTACGTTAGGTTAGGTTATTTTTAATATATACGTTATAGATGCAAAAAAGTTAATGTCAGAGTTCACAGTGACAGAAATCTTATATCAAACGAGTGACAAAAACAGTTTTATATTGTCCATTTTGATATCATGTAATTTAAAACAATGTTCATGACCACATGGTTTAGTACGAACGTTTTTCGATTGCAATGTTATTTTTTATACGTACCTCAACGAAATTTTTTTTTTAACAATATTTATAAAACTAAATATTAATAGAAAAATCAAAGAAAAAATTAGCTCATCTGTACTGCTCGCATGAGATTGTTATTGAGAATATTAAAAGAATTTGCGAATTATTATAGAATTTCTTATAATGTGTTCGAGGTTCAAAGATCACGACCATTCAATAGACTGTTAGCTTTACGGAATAAGATTAATAACTCTTTGGTTAATTGAAAATATCTTCAATTTGTATGAAACATAAAAAGCGACAAATAACACAGGGTCGTCGAATCTTACAGATAATTATGTATAAAGGTATCAATAACAAAAACTAAGTACAAGATAAATATGTAGCGGTATGTGAGGTCTCTTGTAATAGGGGGAAGAAAAACGGAATCTATAATCTGTTTATATCTATAGTATTTTAGAATAAACATCAATAAACCGTATACAAAAGAAAAATAAGGAAGGGGAAAATAAAAAGGAGAATTTAATGCAAGAAGGGTGTCGAATCAATTATCAAATTAAACTTTCAATTTCACAATAAACATACAAAAACCTAAAAAAATATATTTTGTCGACCTCAATGTAAACAAAACAATGTCTGTTCACGATTTTAAACAAATGAGTTTCATGTTGATTAATTACATAGAAATAAACAATCGCTATGTTGAAAATAACATTATAATTAACAAAGTTTAATATCAATTAGTTTGACGGATTCATTTATTAACATTCGAGCTGTGTTTTTTAATAAGAGCCTTGAACAGTCAATAAATCATTACTACGTATCAACATCCCAGTTTAATTAAAAAGTTTGATACAATTTAAAATGAATGACTATTGTTAATGGATTTTTTATACTTAACGCCTTTCAGCGTTATTCGTCTTAAATAAAAAGTTACCTACGTTTAATTTAAACGATATAAAAACCACATATGAAATTGCTTTTTCTTATACAGAATCATAATTTTCAGTTTCGAACATTAAATTGAGGTCTTTCAATTAAAAAAAAAATATTATTTAGGCAGTAGGTACATACATGGTCCAAACATTTCTGAAATTAAGATACCCTTTTCTGTATCACAAATTTAATTTTAATGTTGGAAAAGTCTTTACCTTCCTAAATTAAGAAGCGGATTGGTTGATAACAAATAAGTATGTCATTGCAAGGCGTTAAAAATTTTATCATTTAACTATGAATTATTCACTTAGAATGTTTTCTTTAACTTTCTGTGGTGTAGAAAATGTGAAGTACTCTGTACATTTTTATCCCCTTCAGGATTCGATTCCCCGGTGACTATCCATAAGTTTTTCAACCAAAATAGTTTTATTTATTAAAATGTTTCAAATAATTTATGTATCACAGTTTCCCACCTTTTTATCTAATTGCTATTAAGTTCAGCTCGATTTTTCGATGTGTTCTGGAAAAAACAAATTTTGACGGGAAAAATATTTCCAATCAGTCCAAGTTATTATTATTATTAGTTGTACGGAACTCTAGAAAATATCAATAGTGTCATGTAACCCAAGGACATCTGCACCGTTGTTGTAAAACGAGATCATTATGAAATGGATACGTAATGTTTTATTGCTCCAACAATAACGTTATAAAGTATTATATATAGAAGAAGAAAAAATCTTAAATTATTTTAATGCTTTGACATGATCTTTCTAAATGTTAGTACGTCAGTTTATGCGATTTTATAAAATTTATTAAAATACGATTAGTTGTAGTATATATCTATACGTCTATGTCTTAAAGATGTTCTTGAAATAATATTCTGATACCCTTGTAGTTCGTGATAATTCAAATTCAACACCTATCGTTCTCTATCATTCCTTTGCGGCTGTTGCATATTTGCTTATAAAGTTAAAATACTGGTCCCAAAATTGCCATCTGATACTAATCATTTTTATTTTTTATGAAGACAAGCATCGGGACATTTTTAATATAATGAGAACCATAATAAAAACGAATTTCCTCTGTTTTGTCTAAATTCACGGTCAAAGCAGATCAGAGCAGCTCTTTCCTTTAACCTTCAATTTAAAAAATAAAGGAAAAATGAATCAGGGAAAATAGTTGATACTTTTAGTCTCATACGAAATAGATTGTTGTTTTAAATTGAACACTTATTTGGAATTCGTAAACTAAACGTATTTACATTGAAATACATATGTAGAACATATTTTTTCAACAAATTTAAGGTTTTCCGTCAGTATTTTCTGTCTATTCCTTACACGAAAGTTCGGTAGACTTTTTATTACAATTAAAATTACTTATTCAGTAATGAATGCAATTAAAGAACCATTGTTGGCCTTTTTTTTGGTAAGGAGGACACGGATGGCAACTACAATGAGCATTTTGACCTCTTAATTGAACATAAAATTTGTAGCTTTTTGCTATTAAACTTAAATAAAAAAGGTACATTACGATATTATAATATTTATCTTTCTTAAATCCCTCAATCATTTATGATCAATTATTTAAACAAGTGTAATGGTTGTGCTAAATTAATAGTGAGGAAATATTTTAGCTATGCAGATATTAGGTAATCATTTCTCCTAACATCTCTTGATATTTTCATGGATGTAAGAATGAATTCTTTCAATTGACATCATGCAAATGACCACTGGTGAGACCCGGGTACAATAAACTAATTCTTTCTTTGTTTATTTTTTAAAATTCTTTAAGAATCAATGCTCTTTCGCATGTACTTTATAACCAGTTAGATCATTGTCGAAATAACCAGCTCGAAAATACGAGTATAAATTTAACACGCCAAACAATTCAAGTATAAATTAATTTAGTACGGAGAACACGTACACGGATGAAAATACTTTTTAATCTTTTATTTCACTGACGATTCGAATGTCCACCAGTCTGATAGTTAAAAATTTTGACAATAATAATGTAACCAAACTAGTTTAGACTTTTGTTATTATTAAATATTATAACAGAATTATGTCGCAATGTCGTCATAAGACACGGGCTCTAATTGTTGAGTCATAACTCGTGTCTATTTATGAAACTTTCGCCTCGCCCGCTAAATAAACCTAAGTGTCTTAAAATTGTTCGTGTTACAACACAAGTGTCTTCATTTTGTGATATAACATTTTAAGGTTAAGTTATAGTGAAACGGAGAACGACAAAGAGATTGGGAAGATAGTATAGAATTTTATTTGACCGATGGCTTTCGTGGGTGTTTTTTAGTTATCCGAGCTAAGCGTCGTTAGACATGGTCTAGCTTTCGATTTCGTACTAAAGCCAGAATGCCACGTGCAACTCCCGAATCCTTTCCATGCTACTAGTCCTCATGGAATTTATGAAGATTTGGAATTTCGTTTAACCGGGCAACACCACATTAGCATAAGTAAATAAGAATAGAATTTTTAATTATCTATACGAAAGGTATCTGATGGAAAACTTATTTCATCAGGAATTTCTTTAAAAAACCCTACAATATAAAGATTCAACATCATACGAAAAGTCGTGATGTGTGTAGATACCTATATAGATATATCTTTCGCAAATAAGTTTTAAACATTTGCTTAAGATTTAAAGCCTCGATCATAAACATTTCAAAACGTAAAGAAATAAAAACAGGACAAATATAAAACTAACCTCTGAACTAAGGGTTCCGTAGAGTTTGAGGTTGAGACTGTAGTCAAAATTCGATAGGAAACGTTAGTAAATAGGCCACAAGTCGGGGTTCGTTTGTTGATTATAAATAACTAGTTATGTTTTTGGGCACATTTTTTATAAGGTATCAATCTTTGGTGATCGACAATGTAGGCATAATTAACAAACTATCGACGACTTAATCTTGATATTGCTTTGAATGATAAGTTTGAATGTTTTAATGCATCAAAGTTTATGAACGAATTTGATGATTAAAAAAATGAATTTGACAGATAATATGACGTACACAAAAATCAGTCTGGTAGATAAACGAGAAACCGATGCTGGTTATAGTGATTCCGTATTTATTAATTATGTTACGGAACCCTAAAAGTGATCTACGCACATCGGATAAAACTGATCAAAGTTTATTGTTGAATGAAGGACGTTTACCTTTATTTTTGTGATTTCATAGTATTGAAGTGTTAGCATATGATTGCAAATGAACAATGCTTGCACACAGTAAACAATGGGACATAACATCAAACGAAGGTGAATCTGATAGCCGTGACTTGCCTTGTTTAGAGGCTAATCAATTGCTTCTCGTTTTGCTTCGATAAATGTACACTGTACGTATCATATTTAGGAACTAATAAGAATTCATGTCAAATATTATAATAGTTTGTTTCAAAGACCTCATAAACACTATTTATTCGACCTCAATATATTTGTAGACTTCCGAGACCAGTTTGGTTATCGCAAGTTTGGATCGTCACACTACATTCAAAGACTTTTCCGTTTTTCATTAACTAAGCTACACTGATGCTATAATGTGCTTGATTTTTGAACGCTCCGTATGTAGTGTTAATGAAAACTTGGGGTAAGCATACAGTTATCATACAATGTACTTAATTTGATTTCATATGTAACATCATATAATTATCTCAATTATCTCATTGTAAATTAGGCTAATATCTTTGTAATGGGACAATAATAACATGGTCGTGTTGGTAATATTGTAGCGTCAATTTTATGATGCAGTAGGGTTTTTAATCAATAGATTTTTTTTTATTATAAAATATATTTCTAGTTGTGCTCATTAAAAAAAAAACGAAAAAATTATTATTGTGTGATAAGAATATTTTCAAAGTAATTAATAAGTTTTAATCGCATACTCATAAAAACCCTTTGTGGCCAAACCAACGATCTTGTTTGTGAATTTTGCTCGTTGTTGTGAACGGTTCTAGTTCATTTTCTTGGCTGGAAAAGGAAAATAAATCTGTCTGGGTGTAACTTCATCGGGTTTGGCTTTAACAGAATGTGTAAGTATATAGTGTAGGACATAAAAATAAATACAGGAATGACCTGCTATTAATCAGGATCAGTAGTTCAGTGCTCCGTCCGTATAAACTTTTTAAAGACTACTCTCTCGGTGACGCCGTTCATGTCGCTGGGCGAACAGCAATACGAACAACAAAAAAAAAACCCTGTCTAAACTTAATGATTCCAGGCACTGGTTTATAGGGGGTTATGTAATTTAATTAACTCAAATTATATAGACACAAATAGCTACAAAGTAGGTGTCTGAGGATTTTGCCTTCATGTGTTCCTCTTTCAAACGGTTTTCAATTTAGTTTTTCAAGTAAACAAAGTCGTATTTTAGTGAAGCTGGCATAATTTTGATTTAACATGTACTGGAAACTATTGCGAATATATGTTTATATATTAATAAAATGTAACACATTCTTCATTTGTTTTGTAACCAACTATAAAGACATAAGTAAGTGTAAAATTTCGAAATGGTTTTACCGCAAAAGGCATAAATTTTTCAATGGATACTTAATTAAAATTTTTACGATAAAATTTTTATTGCTTAAAGTAATAGACTCCTTGTTATGTTAAATATTATTTAAACGTAACCAAAATGATAACAGAAAAATAGCACTCTTCATTTTCAAAATTTTTAAAAAAATATTTCCATAAAGTTAATTTCAACAAGTTAAATATCGGGCGAAGTCGACGGCCATTGTATATTTCAATAACCAGGCCCCAATTTAAGTTGTATGACTTCACACACCGCTGGATTCCGACTGTAATACAGTTTAACTGTATTTTAATTAACTATTTAAATTAAATTATATTTTAATATGCCAAAACGGAGACGTTGACGCGTTATTTAATGTTGTCTCCCAAATGTTTTTGTGGTCTGTCCCCATTTATCAGTTCGTTGCCTTCGGCGTCTAACTGGACAATTTTTTTTTGCTGTACCAATATTTTTGAGTACCTAATGGGTGCGGCGCCAGTGTTAGCACATTTTTTATACGCTATAGTTTTAATTGTAATTAATCTTGTCACGATCTGCTATAGAGACTTTAGATAACGTTTAATACGTACTATTTCTAGACAACACATTCAGTTCCATTAAACTCTAGATGCCCCCAAATTTTGTAGTTCTGCTAACGTAATAAATGTTAGTAATAATTTATAAAAAAAATAATTTTATATGTGACATATAAACAGAAGTTTAAATTGATTTAATATTTTCCCATTTTATAAACACAAAGACGATACATTATTGCAATGAAGCCATTTAAGATATCGGTTGTTGACAATAATGACTATTATAAATATAGCATATAAACAGGAAAGTGAGAAAAAGATTTGCTCTTTTTAAAATATTCATTAGAATATTTTAATAAATAAAAGATCAAAACAATAAACCTTTAAGGAAGTTTGTGGGAATCAGATTTCTCCTTGACCGTTCAAATGACGCCTTCAAATCGTATACCCGATTAATTACGTAAGATTGAATTACACGTGTTTATTATTTATGTAAAATATAAATGCGCAAAGAATTTTTAATTTATTAGCGTCAAACCTTCATCGTTTTATGCGTTTTAACATACAATTTGAATATTAAAACTGGACTGTTTGTGGGTGCATAGGATTAAATAAGAACATTTCTGAGGTGGCTTCAGTAACATGTGTGATTTGTATGAATTTAACGTGAAGACTTTAACTTACGTCTGAATAAAGAAATTCACGATTAACTACTTGTAACACATAACATTTACGCCTCTCACACATTAAAGCTTTTCCTGTACTTTTTAAAGAATTGGAATTTACTAATTTTCGTTTTTTATTTTATTTATTTTAATATTCACTAGTATATCACATTCGTTAAGTAGTTGCTCATTTAGTAAATATATATTAGGAAATTATTTATTAAAAGATAAGATTTTCTTAAAAGAATTCTTAATACTTTTACCATAAAATTTGGCATCGTTTGGCCCTACAATCTAATCTATAATCTAGTAAAAGACCAATGAAAATTTGTTCAGGATCTTTTAAGATCAGTAAGGACAAACTAGAAGACGAAAAGCCAAAGATAAGTCTTGTTTAGGCCTTATTTATTACAAAAAATATTTTTAATTTATAATAAGTACATTTTAATCTACAGACTTTAAAACCTATCTAATACAATGGACTAAACTTGAAATTTTATAGTGTATTCATTGACTTCTGTTACACAAAGTGAAGAATCCTTTTTTTTAAGCATTAAGAAATGATATGTTAAAATCAAGTAATTAATAAACACTGAGAATAATATTAAAACATAGATTTATAAAGGAAGAGCGTAAAAAAGAAAGAGTTTGGAAATTATAAAATAGTTTCCATATTTCTTTTATGTTATATTCACAATACAGGAACAAGGCATTGGCTTTAACTCGAAACAAAAACTAAAATATTAACAGAACTTAAGTTGGCAACTTTTTTACGCTTAATGACTTTGAATGACTTGAATAAGAAGCGTATGTATTTAAGTGTACATTAACAGTGAATATATTTGAAACATCAAATAATAATAATTAATGATGAAGTAATATGTGTGGAGAATCGTGAGATGGAAGGCCTAGCGCCAGTCACGAAACCAGTTATCAACCATAGAATAGACAGATGATCTCACGTTATTTACAAATATTTTTTTTTACTCTAAGTTTGGTCGTATCTTGGCTCGTGTTAACTTGAGTACAGTTATTAAAAAATATAATTTACGTTCCGACAATAAGGAAATATTTATATATTAGGTACTTAATTCTAAAACTAATCCCATCGTGCTTGAGACAATTATAAAGTAATTTGATACACAACTACAAATTATTTAATTAAAATCATTATAAAATCTATACGATTTTTGTTTCCTGTATTTAATAATTATGCGTATACTGGTCACCCTGGCGAATTGGATAGAGATACATAAAACGAGGGCTGAGAATGTAATGGCTTCCTGTAATATTATATAATTATAACCCTTGTTTAACCGCCATAATTAGTTTGAGTTTTAAAGTTGTAAAAGAACATCTCATCTTTAATTTCAATTGTAATAAAAACTATTATTAATTAATAAATATCGCTTAAAATAATTATGACTACAAGATTGTGAACATTTGTGAATAATTTTTATCATCTGTAAGAGAATAGATTTGGGTGAAACTCAGTTCATACAACAGTGAAGCTTCTTCAGCGATATAAAAAGATTAATGAATTAAATTAAAGCGATGAGAGATCAAGTTGAAGACTTCAAGTTGTATTGAAATCACTAGAGGCTGTTGAATGATTTACTGTAAACAAATATGCGACAGTGAAAACGTCTTTCAATTTTATGCACAAATCAAAATTACAAAATAACAAAAATATGTTTTATATATCTAATAACTTAATCAGCGTGCACATTTTCGAAGTTCGATAACTCCAAAGTTTTATCAATGATAAGCATTTCCAGTCAGTGTGTAGGTTAATGATTGAAACTTGTGCTAAGCGCACAAAAAATAATCGGATAATTTTTCAAAGTTCTTTTCAGTGAAAATTTTGATTCCTATATTTAATAGCATCTAATCAGTAATGGGTATACGTATGTTCATAGCTATATGCGTCAAGTTATGTTTTATCTTCTTGGATTCCATGGTAAGATGACTAAGACGGTCAATGGAATTATAATAATTGCCTCATCACGGAGTTCAGTAATCGCCTTTATCCTATCTTAACGAGATAACATCCAAGTGAGGTCACTCTAAAATAAAAATCAACAACCAACTAGCTAAAATTGTTCTGAATTTTGTATGAATTTTATTCTCCTCCAGAAACCTGTCGCATTGTTTTAGATACTGTTATAATAGTTAAATAAAATATTTTTGGATATAATCTATTCATAATAAATAAAATAATATAAATTACAACATAAATATAGATGTAATTTTATCACTGCATATAATTAAAACGTGTTAATATAAATACGTGCTTATAATGAAAATTAACTTAAATATAACAAAATACAAAATTGAAGACAATTCAATTATTGACATACCTGGAAAAATAAAATACCGAATGTCAAGAATATGAAAAGCAATCATTATTAGCATAACATTGGAGGGTTATTTCATTTTATTACCCTGCTCACTTGGACGATATTTCTCCTTATAAATGTCTATAAACCTTCAGTTAATATAGAGATATATATTGTCAAATAATATACTGTTATTAAATATAAACATCATAAAATCAATTCTGCGTATTTTATACTTGAATTCAATTTAACTTGATCAGCAGGGTTGGCAACATAAATTAAAATTGAAAATAAATAAATATATATTTATATATCTCTTCGTGGATAACACATATACTGATAAGTAAAATAAACTGTAAAATTTTAATCACTTCACTTTAAGCTATCAATAGCTTTTTTCTACGGCTAACTATAACATTAATTTATTAAAATGAAAGTACTATAACAATCATGGAGGCCAATAAATAAAATTATAATCATGATAAATGTTAATATTGAAAAATTATATTAAGAAGAATTATTTGTTTGTACTTTTCACTAAGGACGTTCCATGGCTTCGGTGGAATTTTCAGTCTTATTTTTATACTACGTTTCTGAGAAATGTTTATGAATAATAAAGATTGGTTTTCCCTTCCACCGTCAACTTTTTTTCTGCGGCACGAGTTCTAAGCGGTGTGCCTAGTACGAGTTTGTATATTCAATTATAAATAATAACGAATTCAAGGTTACGCTACATAAAGAGTTGAAATTTTGATGTAAATGAAAAAAAAAGTCGTTATATCAGATGTTGGTTTAATAATGCAAAATTCTCACTAACCACATTAATGATATTTTCTACGCACTTTCATTTTACATTATAAAAACATTTTATATGTAATTTAGTAAGTAACACATACTATACATTATAATATTTTTCTAAAAAAGAAAACACATCAACAACTAATGGGTTTGTAACAATCAATAAAGATATTAATGTCATTGTCTAGCTTAGGGACCTTTGCCAATGCGGACTTTTCACTCAGTTGACCTTTTTAAGGTGAAAAATATGTTAGAGTTTAGATTAAAAAGGTTAAAAATGAAACCTTCGCCTTCTCTCCATTGTGTATAATAATATAATTGACACTAACAGTCATTGATAAATATAAAAAAAATTATTTATGAAGATTTATAGAAACCGTTATATTCAAATTACAACAAAGGTTCAAATATGTAATGGACTTCATTAATTTCTTTCTAATAAAACCATTTATGACTCACTAAAATTATACTCATAAAACGATATCAATAAAGAAATAACGCAATGCGTTTTTAAAGTTTAACATAATATCAGAGTAATATTTTTATTAAATTCTCACTCCTTCATGGAGTAATATCGGTATTTCAATACTTTATTGTATCAACAAACAATATATATGGCGTTAGAATATAAATTACTATCAGATAATGTTATTAGCTACTTGACAATACAGTCGGCGTAAGTACATAAGTTCTCGGATATCAGGTAGAGGTGAAGTTACGATATCTAAGTTTATTATTGTATAATTTATGTTTTAGACCTCACCCACGGAATTAGGATGGAGCATCCTGTAGGATAATATCTGTTATGTGATGTTACAGATGCCGCGTCAGATTAGTCGTAATAAATAAAACTAGCTTTATATCTAGATTAAATGGACAGTTATGTATTCTGTATATTCCGAGCGTGTATTAAAATTTTGAATGTTGAATATAAAATGAATGATAACAAATGAAATAAACATTTATATTTCACAACATGTAGGTATATACAGTAAATGTATTATTCTGAATAGTAAGATTTTATTATTAGTGAAAATACAAGATATATTTTTGGGTTATGTCTGTTACTTAAGATACACCAATTTTTTATGATTAAGCTTGATTATATGAATAAGGCCTGATATGTTTACTAGCTGTATACGAGTTACATAGATAATATTTTAATAAGAACCATATACGCATAGAAATTGTATCTATGCTATATATCAAAAATATCAATTGATAGTTATTTAACAATAATTCAGTATCGGTAACTCATTTAGCGTTCATTCTGATTAATGTCTCCTTTTTAGGTTATTAATTTTGTTGACGATATGTTAATAACAGAAAAAACACAATTCAATAAAATGATGCATTTAAAAAAAGCTTATATTAGTCACAAGTTGTTTAAAATCTTAATAAAAATATGGTTTCAAAGTGATTTTGTTGGATAGTTATATGAGGAACCGGTCTGCATAGCATTCTTAATATTGTACTTGTATCTTAACTTCATTTCTATCGTTAGTCTTTTCGATTTCTTATGCTTTTGGTTTAATAGCGTCTTTATTGAAGTTCTTTTACCAAAATTGAGTAGAGATCTCTTCTATAACGTGCTTGCCGCTATTACGTACTTTCTATAAAGGGTGATGATGTATGTCTGTTATTAATCCAGTTTAATCGTGATTGTCTTTTGTGTTTTTGTCACATTCCTCCTCTGTCAGGGCGAAGATTTTCAGCTTGTGTTTTTATTGGCCGAGCAAAAATATTCGTTTAGGACAAGCAGTTGTGGTGTTCCAACGAAATGAAAAGAGTAAATGCAAATAAAATCTTCTTAAATACGTCTCAAACTAGGATTGAACTCCACCCATTTAAATTATTGGGTAGTTTTGGTTTCAACTTCTCGATAGAGGCTCTGATCCAGAGTCATTTGGAAAGTATAACTCCAAGATATCTTTATAGATAGCTTAGAGAAGAATAGAAGCTTATGCTTTAAAATAGAAGAAATGTATAAAGGTGTACTTTTCAAGGAGTTAGAAGAAGACACACTGATTTAAAAGAAATATATATTTTTTGACAATAGTAATGAATATACTACATATGAATAGAAACCTACAATTGATTAGTTCCGCTAGTGGTTTATCGGCTGGGAAATTGTGGAACTCGTCTTCTATTACAAACGTTATTTAATTTCCTTAAACTCACTTCCGCAAGTCTAGCAAGTCTAGCTAACTAACTAACATATACAAAATATACTGAAAAAAAAAATTATTTAAGAAACATTATTTACAAAACCATCTTTATGTAAGAAAGAATCAGTCAGCATTGACCTCCAGGAGATCATGACAGACAACAACATATGGCACATCTTCTTCACAAAGTTTGTTTATATAATCTACGAACTCTTTCGCTATATTTTACCTGTCCACTACTTGATAGATGCTAAAAAATCGTGGCAATCAATTAAATTCTGAGCCCTCTGAATTTTTCGGTTTCCTATTATAGTCATAAGATTTTCTGTCTAGTACGTAGAAGAACATCTCTACTACTAACTCGTGAACGTGATTTTTATTCTAACACCAATACTTCTTATCAATTATGTGTCTTGAAAGCTTGTAGCCTGCTAATTGCCTCGTCTACTTATATAGTTATACTATTTAAGTATTTTGTTATTATAGAGATATAAATTAAATATTGACAAAATATTTTTTTTTCTTACTAAACCTAGACAATAGTTAGGCAAGGTTAGAGAGTAAAGACTATATTGAAAACCTGTGGTTGTCATTCAAACACAGAATTATAACGATCTTATAGTTCTCTATAAATACTTAGTTGCCTTTTCTGAAAGCTCTATTCCACATTCCTGTTTAAAAGTTCCGAGAAATTGCCGGTATTAGTTCTAGAAGAAATAGCTTTTGGAGAGCCATTAGCAATAACAGTCTGCTGTTAACAGTTCTGTTGTAACCGATTCTTTCTAAGTTTTCCGAGGTTTTTCTAATTCTTGTAGTTATCTAACACAAGAATTGTTTCGGGTTGTTTCGGTTCACTCTTTACTTTGTCGAAGCTAATATTGATTTTGCCTTATGATTAATGAATTTTCCGTCCATCATCTTAGATTTTAAATTTCTTGTGTACCAGAAGGTACATTTGCATTTCGACATGTACGAAGCAGATTACATTTTAGATTCAATTTGGTTTGAACATCACAAGTTGTCAATGTAATAACAAACTCTCAGTTAATTGAAAGTGATTTTGTTACGACGCGTTGTATAATAATATTTATTTGTATACATTTTTAATATGTCATTCCAAAAGAAAATTAAAACACGTTGGTTACTTTCTTTAATAGAAATATATTCAGGAGTCTCGTTATTCAGTTCTCTAATGAGTAGATTATATTTAAGATTTCAAACTTTAATCAGAAAGAGAAAATAGGTGGCAAATTTAATTAATATAATAATAATTGACATATAATACATAAGATATTTATATTTAATTAGGAATTCCTGTCTACAAAATACAATATGTCTCAAAATTGGATAAACTTTGGATTATAGCACTACACTAGTACTTATCATCCTATGGAACTAAGAGATCTGATATATTTTTTTCTAAACGTTTTAAATGTTTGCGATCCTCAAAAACAGAGGAAAAATTTTATTCGAATTAAATAAGTTATTTAATGAGTCATCTTTAATTTGTCTTGCACTCAATTATTACCTAAAATAAGATTTAATCTTCTTCCTTGATAAAAGTTTGCTAGGGAGGTTTACACTTTGGAAAGTAATAAGACAAAAAGTTTAGTGTAAAAGTTTGTCATCAAAAAACTAAACTATTAGATGAGTAATTAGTATTTTGTTTCCTGCGATTTTTAAATTTGTAAATTTGTTGATGCTTTTTTTTAAGCATCTAGTAATCTATTTACATTTTTTACATTATATTTTGCCTCTATTATGTTTAAGTATCGGACTTTATATAACTTATAGTATCTCAAATATTATAAATATATTGGACGAAATTATTTGTTTGCCGAGAGGAGCACAAATTGCTATCCTACGCTCCCTCACAAGATGGGTAATACATCCTTTACCGCTTATTCTTATGTACTGCTTCACAATGGACGCAAAAATTTTAACTCGTTTCTAACCCTTTTATTGAGTAAGCACGAGTCAAATCGACACAGCAAATACTCAGGAGCAATACCATAAATGTATAAATACTTTAAAGTATTCTAAATAATCGGTTTTACTTTCTACCACTCAGTATCAGATATTCGACTTTGGCTGCTAAGCAACAAAGTATAATTCAGTCCCTTCTTAGAAGTAAGCCAGACGGTTGTTTGTTGCTAATATTAGACGGGACAAAAAACGGCGTCGGGTTGTGGCCCTTCTTTCACGGTCCCTCGTCCCGGGCGCGCCGGCCGCGTGGTTCCCACCCGATCGTATGAGTACCTATAGAAGTTAGAACTGCCAACAGTTCACCGCGCGCTGTCGCTCGGTGCGCTTGTGTGTCGTTTCAACGTCCAAACGTAAAACAGACTTGAAATCTCGCAACCAACACAAGTGCATAACAATTTGTAGCGTTATTTTTGGTTAGTGTCACTATTTATAACGTACAACACGATAGTGTGCATCCTGGCTCGTCATCGTCAATGTGAAATTGGATCTGCAGAACGAAAAATAAACATATCAATCCGGTAAGTATCCGTTGTTGGTTCCAATGTTATCATCTTCAATTCTATCATCTTTAACCAAAGATCAAACATCTGTGATTTGATGTAGTGTTCTGATAGTGTACAACGAATGGGAATGCAATTTTTAACATGTTATGCTAATTAGCATCGTTAATAGTTTCTCGAATGCGCAAACAATCTAGCGAAAGCGAAATTTTCAATACAGATACCGGATTTGATTCCTGTTACGTAAACGAATAAAAAAAAATACATGAGATGTTACTTTTAAGAAGGAGGTATTTTTTTAATCTTATAAAATTCTACGAAGTTGTTTTACATAGTTTATTTCGAAATTCCTTGTCTATATTGTGTCTAATTCTACAGGGTTTCTGTGTGTAACACAGATTTTTTTTAGACCATTCTTAGGCGATAAAAAAACAGAATGAAAGATAAATAAATAGTAAAAAATTAGATGATAAAGTTTAACATAATAGTTAAAATTTCGTATCTCATTTATCATTGAAAATCCTAAATGTAAAAGCTATTAAAATAAATCACTATACATGGAGGAAAAACCAGACAGGAAGGATAAAGCGAAGGCTTATTAATAAGTTTAGCATTGGGTTTTAGCACGGCTTAATCAGATCATATTCTAGATTGATGAAACGGCGTCATAATCTCTGTGAGCCATCTAAAAGACCCGTCCATAATGGTTGACCCGTTGCGAAGTATAACACTTTACGAAATATTGATGCTACATTTATTATATATTAATTCAATATTATGGTTTCGACATGACAGATTCAGCGTTATTTCATTACCAAAGAACTTACGAAACAAAACGTAATAAAATCCATAACATCTAATATTTATTAGCTGTGGTTTATATTATTGTCATTAGTTTACGTAAATACGTTAGGAATTTTAACTCGACGTTATTTCGTCATATTATAGCATGTGTTACGGACGAATCACGCCCCCTCTGTCGCTGTTTCAAATCAATAGACCTGCACATACCACTTGGACCAGACGGACTCTAAATAAAAACAGTAATACGTATATAGCTATAAGAAACGATCGCTGGGACGATTTCAAACAATCGCATTCAATATATGAAATACAAAAAGCAACCGTTCAAAATTAAATACTTATAATATCAATCTTCATTTTTCTCACATATAGAAGTCGACTTTGTCATTATTTTTCAGAAACGATTTCAATAACTATGCTATAAATAGTTTTTGATAAAATAAAAATTGTAATCCGTTAAATGTGCATTCCATAAAACCAATTTGTTTGCAAAGTGATTTAGGGGGTCAAGTTAGGTTGGGCTTTAAACCCTTCCCTCAACGGAAAATACCGATCCCTCGGTATGCTGGTAAACACTCCTTGTGTATTGTATACCTAATACCACATACGTATTCTCATCTACGCTATTATACTGTGTACATATGTAACGTTTATTGAATACTGTCCAAGCTCAAAACCATAATGCCCCGGGCATTATGATTCTAATCTTAATATTATAAAACCATCACAGACTTAGCTGGATTAATTCGTGACGGTAATGCTATTAGCTCTCCTGAGCGCACTTATCTTATATCCTACATTATGCTATAAAATAATATCATAGTCTCGTTGTACCTTAATTAACTCTTTCGGTGGCAACCATAAAATAAATTAGATGTTGGTATAAAAGGTGATATTACAAAAACGACTCTAATATGTAAAGTGTATTTCACCTTGTAGGGTTGAACAGTAATGAAGTCTTTATTGTGGAGGCATAACTGGCCAATAGTTTCTTCTACTCGCTGGTTGTATTTAGATAACTGAACAATGCACCGCATTCCACTGCACCCAGTAAAACTGGGAATTAGCCATAACTTATTTTAAATCTTGTGTACGTGCACAGGAATTGAAACGTAGTGTTTTGTCCGGTGAAAGAATATTATACTGAAATTACTATTTGAAAAAAAAAACTAGGACGGTTTAAAGATTAAAATTATATACTATATTTGATAAGTCTATTAAAGTTAAGAGTGTAATTAGTTAGTATTGAATTCACCTAAACATTAAATGCGATACGTAAACTCGCAGAGCACGCAATAAAAGTATCAATAAATATTTGTTATCACAATATTTCTATGCAGCTCGTATTCTACATACTTTTCTTTAAATTACCATTGCCCACAGAAAGTGTTAACTGCTTTGATTATCTTGTAGAAGCCCACAATTATGAAATAAATTTACCCTTAAAACTGAAAATTACTGAAATAGAGTCTCATTCAATAAATTATTTTATTTAAATGCCTTTGTAAACGTAAATAGTTATCGTAACAGGTTAAAAAATCTGAAGCATATTGCTTAAAATTTGCAACACATATAAACATTGACAATGTTATTTTGACAAAAAAAAAATGTCATAAACGTTTCGACCTCGTTCACGTTTAATTAACCTTCAGTTCTGTCACAGAAGATTTACTTAACAAATTAAATGTTCTTATACTTCGCAGTTTTTCCCTCATTATCACATCTGTAAGACGAGTTCATATCAAGGCCAAGGAGTCGCTTGTAAAAACGTCTGGATGTTAACCATGACGCAAGAGCCACTCCTCACTAATTACTTAGCTTTAAGCACTTCCGCCGAGTTTAGTGATGGGAAATATATATAATGGGAACGACCCCATAAATGTTGTTATATTAATATTATAGAAACATGAGTGTTCAAAGTGACCTGGAAACCTTGTGTATCTCTTGAATCATAGTAAATAACTTGACAGCCGGTCGTTCAAACAGTAATCGGTGTTTTAAACTTATACTTTTTTTAACTGAGTGTACGTAATGTGATGTTATTACTTGGAGAAAATAAGACGATAGCAGATTGTGAACAGTTCAACGCTCTTTTTCAAATTGCTTTGGGCGCTTTGCAGACACCGGTAATTATGTTTGAAAAAGCTATACTAACCCTTTTTATTGCATTTTCGAAGTGATAGTTAAGAATAACGGGACTGACAGGTCGGATTCCGAGTAGTTATACCAGTAGGCACTATTGACTCTGGTCTTGCATTGACCGATTGAAGACAATAATAACAAGCACAATGCAGTTCCGGAGTACACAATGCATCAATAATGTATCTAATACGACTGTGTTATGGTTTATTATTGCCTGTACCGATTGATTCATATAATGTCTCAGTTACAGTAAGACTTGCAGGATATTAATACATAACATGTTTTTATTATTTGGATGAATGGCTTACTTTGAAGGGCGATGACGAAGGTTAATGGATGAAGGATGAACTAAATGTATGTAGAAACATGAAGCTTCCCTATTTAGATAAGTAACTAGATAGTTACCGTTAACGATGTGAATCTCAGTAGGTTCAGAGTTTTCATTATGATAAAATAAATATGCTCGTTCAGTTACGTTTCCAACATTAATGCAGTGTTAGGTAATATTTAAATTAAAATAATATAGAATGATAAATTTATCGAGACGACCAGCATTAAAACCAATAGCTCAGAAATATAAAGCATCTGGAATGAAATATTCCGAAGCTTGCAGCTTAGAGTTCTCTTCGTATCGATGAATTTTTAAAGCTGCTTTTTCTAGTCAGACCTTGATACGGTTTTAAATACGTCAAGGCCTAAAATACTGGACATGATATTTCGGAATTGATGAAGTCTAGTGGTTACACAAGTGTAACACATCCCAGGACACATTAACATAATTCACAGATTATCTTAAGAAATTCATCTGAAATGCAAAACACTATTTTAATTGAAACGAATATGTAGGAGTTTTCTCAGATTTTTGAAAGGAAGTTCGCTCATTTCGCAGTAACAACGGGCGCTAATGTGATTGCTTATTAAGTACCTAATTCCTTTTAATTGTATTTATTTATGTAAGTCACATTGATTACATTTTCGTTGAACATGGGAACCTTTGATTCCTTTATTGAATACAGTAGATCACAAAATAAATTCAAAGTTTTATGAGTCAAAATTATGTGACAGATAAAACTATAGCTATCAAAGAAATCGGTGACTTATTTCAAAGAATCAACCAATTATAGCAATATTCTATTCTGTTAGCTTAAAATATTGCTAACAACGAAAAAAAAAAATAATAAGTAAGTTTAATAAGTAAGTTTAAAAATAATTTAATAAGAAAAAAAGTTGATGTAACGTATTGTGAATAAAAAAATTAAGACAAACAGTGGACAAAGGAAAATAAATATGCGACGAATGACGAATTATGCAGAAGCTAACTACAAAAATGAATGTTTTTAAGACAAAAGCGTGTCCTTAACATATTTAGACATTAGTGCGTGTTACATTGTGGTAATGTACAATTTCTTTAATACTTTTCCTCAACCCGAACTACTGATGTTATTTATTCAATTCTGTTGATGAATTTCAATTAATGAAGTTAGTATTATATCATGTTTAGATCATAAATTTACTCAACATTTTATCAACGCCCACGTCGCAGTGATAACATGGTGCCCACGTTTCCTGTAGCTGTTTCACAGATATACAATTGTAATATAAAATGTACGAATTGTGAATTTACGTAACATTGTATTTTGAAATGATCATAATGTTTCTGGTTAAAGATAACAAAGATAAAAATAACCATAATGTACGTGGCTATGAACAGAGTGCTATGAAAAAAGACAATTATTGACATTGCTGTTAATAGAACATTTCCTTAAAACATTTAAGCAAATTTGGGGATGTTAAAGAAAAACTTGTTACATGAGAATAAATAATTGTTAAATAAAATTTACTCCGACCTCAAATCGAACCCCGTTTATAGTCGTGGGAAACCCGGGGATGGTTGAAAGGAAAAAGCATGATTCACAAATACCATTATATATGGTTTTGCATATCCGTCATTGTTTAATAAATATAAGTCTGTAATAAACAGCACCTGTTAGGCAAACAATATATTAATAAGGCTATTTATATTAAGCTGAGCGTCAAATGATTCTGAGAGTATGCGTATCTAGTCTTACATCGAACGTGAAGATATTCACTTCGATGGAGTCGATCAATTACGGCTTTAATAGCTGTGAGAAAACCATGATGCTCCAGTAAAATATGCTGCATCATAGCACCAATCGAGGACGTGATTTTCTCCAATGCCTATTTCGTTGCCGAGCTATATACATACATTAATATAGTTGTATCATTACCAATTGCTTAACAAACGGGATCAATTCAATAGACAATGACATTCAATACAGCGCTGAGCGATCACGTCTCCAAGGGCGTTAATGTATGAGGTCCATTTAAAAAGTACATTGATTCAATTACAACGCCTGTTATTTATTACATTACCTGACTTTAGCACATTAAGTTCTCGCAATATTAGCTTTTATTGCGTAGACGAGATAATTTAATAAATTGCATCGTTGTTAGCACGATTGAAAGAGCGGTGACAGCAAGGTTTTTACCGGTACATTAAGATACGATGGAGAATATTTACTCCGAGGCGGTGATAATCATTGAATCATGAAGTGCATCATAATCTAGGTGCCTAGTTCTTGTTACAGCGGCATCGTTTTGTAACCTCGATGTTTATTATAATGATCATGTTGTATTAATATAATGAAAACGTACGGCGGTTTGAGCGTAACATGTTCCGATATAGCCTTAAAATATTATGGCATGTAGGTCGAATAACTTAAAATGTTATATTAATATAGTTAACTGTTTAGATGAGCACTAAAGGAGGTTTTTGCCACCGGCCAACAACGTCACTAAAACATTGCGCTTATGTGTTTAAATTATTTAAATTTCGTACAGTACTTTACAGGTGAAACAATGTTGGCTTTCAGCCAACACCTACTTCGTGAAAGAGGTCTTGCATTGTATCTGAATTCTTTAAAACTGACGTTAGAATTAAAACTATTTCACATCTCTTAACCAGTGTACGAAAACGGGTCGTCTTGATCTCTCGATATTCATCGAGTACATTTACCGTTCTGTCATAAATGTTAACATGTGTCCACACATTCCTTGCATGTTGTAATTCAAGTCAAATACGCAAAACTGTTTTTAAATGTTTGACTAACAAGAGATTGGCCCCTGTTGTGTTTTATTTTATTGATCACTGCATATAAATCATTGATAAGTGTGTCGACTACCGAATGTTTAGTGTATTTCAAACAAACGAACACATTGGCACTAGGAATGTCCTAGACGACACTGCACGAATTTCAACAAATATATTTCAATTGATACAATTGCTTGCAAATTATTCTGCAACAAGCTGACAACAGTGTTGATCAAATATTTTAAAACGTGGCATTGTATCTGTTTAATATCAATTGACTTAACCTGCTTTAGAATATAATAAACAGAAACGTTTATAATATGTATGGCTAGTTGGGTTGTTTGCGTACTGTCCCATGACTTCACGTCTACATAAATTAAGTAATTTTTCTGTTACCTGACTTTTCTATACAACATAACTGACATCTTTAGAATGCGAAAGAAATTATTATCTCAAGGCAAAATTATTAATAAAATATACTTCCGAGAAGTTTCAACTAACAGCCACAAATGACTCACAGTAATGAAGGTCGATGGCCTGCGTCCGTTTTCAAGCGATACCGCGGCAAATTGATGCTTTTTACAGGAAGTGTTAAGAAACACAAAAACTTACTTAAAACTGTCCCAAAATCACGATTTCAATTACAAAAGCAAGTATCTTTCACGCAAAACTAGTTAAAAGTATACCATCATAATGCATATCCTTACATAATATCGAAATAAATTATGTATATTTTCACTTACAGAATAAATTTATATTTATAATGAGATAGGGAAACAGTGAAGGTAAATCAGCACCACGGTTTTGTCCCTAAGATGTCATTGAAAGAGATGACAACCGCATTATGACTGTAATAATGCGTCGAGCATAATCCACGGCGACCTTTGATAAGTGGCTCGTTCGCTATTTCCACACTTCCCTAGATTTAAACAATTCGCGTTCTTGACATCTCTATTTGCGGTCGTGTCGGCAATTCGTATTGACGATTCTCAATCAAAATTTCATATTTCATTTTACACAATAACGATGGCATTACCTACATTCAGATTTGCGTCATTCGTCTATTAACTAGCTCTTATTCACTAGATTTCCAATATCGTATTACGTTGGATTTTATTAGGAAGATTATGGGATTAGTTTAATTGGCGCTGTATTGTTTGACTTTGGTCTTTATTTGCCACCGCACTTTATTAATTACCCGCATCCAGTTATGTGAAAATTGTACATTACCACAGATTATCTTTAGACCCATACAAAATTTTAAAGACAGTGTTAAAATTCAAAGAGAACAATGTTTTATCTATCGCGGTTGCGGTGTAAGTGGCTATTTCTACGGAATTAGTTTTGCAAATTGTCTGTTTCGTAAAATTAAATGACATAGATTACTTTAGCCTTCCTTTCGAACTATTTGAGCTATCTTTAAAAGGGATAGTTAAAATTATTAATTTAATTGCAAATATCCATCAGTCTTGGAGATAATTTCTGGGCATAAAGCACTATTGCTAAATGCTAAATACATTGACTATGATACGACTAAATATAGCAATTATTATATTCAGTTAACGAGAACTAAATGCACATAAAATTGTTGTAATAATAATTAGCTTACACAGTTCACAAAACAGCTTACAACATGTTATACTCTGACGACATCCTCTGATTGTGATCATTGCGATGAAATAGAATAGTCGGAAGTCATACCACATAATGGAATGTTTCGTTTTGATTGATCGCTCACGACTGCATGATTGATTTCTTGGACCCAATTCTCAGCTCTCGAATCTGGAAAGTATTAAGATCATGTGGGCTCATCTAATTCTACATCCACTTGTGTTTGCAAATATGCAAGTCAACGAGGCATATCCTTAATAAGCAATGAGGTTGCCCTTGTGAATACGAATACAATTCCATACGTTAAATTATTACGTTATTTATGAAACGAGTCCATTTACTGCGCTAGATGGCTCTATTGGTTAGGAAATATTGTTTGATGATATTACGAATGTTCTTTTTTATAATTCATTACGATGTGATCTTTGTAGTTATGTTCGTAATTACATTCAACACGAACATTCATATTTCCAACATTATGAAATGTAGATTCAATGGCTCTTGGTTTCAAATGAAAGGCTTCACATTCGAAACACGGATTACAGACCGGTAAATGTCGATTTTACACTTGTTGATTATGACATAAAATGCTAGAAGTGGCCAGTTACCTCTTACCTTCGTCGAAATGCTCTAGGTCGTCTGCATTCGTGACTCGTCACACTACCGCGCAGATTGTGAGCGTCCGTTTACATTATATCATCCGTCACTATTTCCGGAAAGCGAGAAGATCTCTCATTTACACTCTATTATAGTTTTGATGTTCTTTATATTACCTAGAACAGCATAAATATATTCATATAATTTTAATTTACTTCATCCTTTAGTAACTTCTTATCTTATGACCATCGGCAGAAGAGCAAATAATAAACCTGTCCGTCTTTATAAAATTTATGTTTCCAAGCCTTTAGGAGCAAGGGAGAGGTCCTTTTAACGGCCTGTATGCAATGGAAATAGCTTCAATGATTACTTATGCGCGTCGAGTACGATGCTTCCTGTTAATGGAGTGGTCATCTAGTCGCCGAACTGTGACCAAATCAAGCATTCGGCCGTCAGATACTACCGCGTGATAACAATATTGTTTTAATTAATAAATTCTATAATAAATTATTATGTATATAGTAATTAAAACTTGATTTTAATTATAATTTGTTCGAAAACAATTATGAAATAACAAAGTTAAATATCAGTAAAATGTTTAATGTTATGCGGCAAAGTTATAAAATTTTTCATTTACCTAAACCCGTCCCTTTCAATAACAAGTTATATTCATTTCATAATAATATATGTGTAAACTTTCGGATTGTTTTAATAATAACATAAGTATATAAAATAATATATTCGGTATAGAAAACAGAACGATGTTTATAGGAAAGTGTGGGTGTCGAATTGTTGATACAAAAAGTTCAATATATCTAGGCCATCTATACCAAGACGAAATAATGACCCCTCTATAATCAACTTTTTATATAGAGTTTAATTCAAACAATTTTGTATATTATTATAACATGCTTTAAGTTAATATCCTCTATTGTGGCATAATTTTGGTCTTCCTAAAGGTTTAAGGTTCACAAATCGCATGTAATCAATCATTATCATTTATATATCTAAGAACCGATAAATCATTTGCAAGTTGTGTTACGGCTAAAGTTATTTTTTTTTATTTTATGTACATTCAAGGTTCTAAATGTATATTTTGGTATATCTTTATTGCATAAGACCCAACATTACTCAGACTGCAGCAATGCGTAATATTCCTCAGCAAAATCTATATCCATTTCTTGGAAGTTGAGTTTTATTCTTCGCAATTTGGATGTACTCCAAATGTATGGATTTTTACATGCTCTTAAATGGATAGTATGTAAAATGAAACTACTTCTAGAATAACGATAGCAAAAGTTCCAGAAACTGTCCCCTTATACCACATAAATAAACAAACGACACATTTATGAAAATAAATATTTCTTAACGTAGTACTCAATGCAAAAACAAACTAAAAAATATAAATACAGCATGAATAATTCGTTGTTTTCTGAAAGTATTTCGACACGACAATAATTTATTATGGATTAGTAACTATTTACATAAAAAACCTTCTATATCATTAAATAAATATTTACGTGTAAATATATGATTAAAATAATATTATCGACAAATTTGGTATGAAAAACAAGGTATAAATCCTTGTATAATAAACCGATTAAATACCGATTTTTAATTAAAGCAAAAATCTTGTTATATTTCTTTAATGCCCTTGATATTTATAATAATAAGAAGATATATCAAAATCTTATTAATACGCCAAAATATCCGTGACCTTTAAGATAAATTGTGTCACATAAATTTTAATGGAATCTCAATACCAGCCGAAGGTGATGAAAAAATCCACCACATTGTTAAATTACGATGACTTAAGAAAGCTAAGCACAATGGACAATGGGTTTAGCAATGGTATAGTTGCTTAAAATGCATCTTGAGAACAGTAACGGTAGCATAATGACGGTAATGTGATTTAAGTAAAACACTTTCCCTCCCGAAGGTCGCCTCTGTGCCTTGAATATTGTCTGCGCGTGCGCACCAACTGCTAAACAGTCGAGTGGCTTTTCTGTCATAATGAGATGAGCATACACAAGTATCACATGCCCGACACATGTTTTTAGTAAAGTCAAACGTTACACAACACTAACTAGATTCTTAGGACGAACTTTGCTGAGAAAAACCAATAATATTCTTATTTTTTATTTCTTTACTGAGTCACAGGTGATGTAAGCCAGTAATAACCGGAATTGGGTATTTAAAAAAAAAATATCTATTAAACAGTATTATCATACAATAGAACCTTATCCAGTAGTACTCAAAAAATTAATTATCGTTTGAATTTAACTGAAAGAACGTCAAAAATAACATTTTCCATACAACGCACATCTCTGGAATTTTTCGTGGTACGTCCGGATGGAGTTGAGTCAGATATTCTTATTTAAGGGAGTTTACATAACATGGAGATCCATTACAGATATGCCGAAGAATTAGTTTCATATCGATTGCTGGATATCTAATTCTAGCTGAAACTTCCTTACTTACCTAATAAGTTTAAATTACAGTCCTATTAAAAAAAGTCATGAATGCTAGTCTCCCAAAATGTTTTAATGTGTTCTTTTTTTGTACGAAAATCATTGATTAACTTTGAGATGAAAATATCAGTTTTGGTATTCGACTAATTATATATGAATATTATCTTATCCTTTTCACTTAAAAACCTAAAGTGAGCTCAATAATACGAGTTTTGATGAATTCTCTTATAGTATATTTGTGATTGAATCGTTGTTCACTGGTTCGCATTTTAATGTTTACTAAATATAAAACTATTTAAGTGAAACTAAACAACCGTCAACTCACCACAACTGTTTACATTAGTAAAACCCTAAGACCACCATACTAGATACCTTTTACTGGAAAACTGAATAGTTTAATCCATAAGCGAATTCTTGCCGCTTACGATCTATTGTACGACAAAGTATGGACCCACGCCTCTTAATTTGATGGCTTCTAAACTACCGATTGTGGCAGTAAATTATGGCAATGAACTTCAATGTTCGGTTAACTTAAAACAGAATGTTTTGATTCTTAAAAAAATCTCTTATGTATGAATGTACTCGTATAGCTAAAATTGTTAAATCAGATAGTGGACAACATGTGCTAATACGAACTAATTCAGAAAATGCTCAGTTCTTAAACTTATTACATAATTTCATATACAAAAGTTACATAAATTGCAAGATCTATCTTTAAATCTAACCTATATTCTACGAGACGGTATGTCTGTCGAGTGTCACGTTAATTAATGTTTGCTCAATGGAACATTCGTAACTCAAAATATAGCAAATGTTTACTGACTTCAGTTTCTTTAATAAAGACTGGAACTATCTCTGTTTAGTTAACATAAATTCGTTAAAATTATGATCCTCTTTAATGTTTTGGAACTTTTGTGCGTTTTTCAAACTGATTTCCTTATTTTGAATTTTGACGAACTGCACGGGGGGATTTTATTTAAATATTATTACAATTTTTATAAACGTTTAGTATTAGAATTAACTGAGACCAACAGCCCATCGTTTCTTTCACGCTAGGGTGCATATGACTCTTCAAGATCACTTCAACGCCTTATTTATTAAGGTGGAGGAATTCACGTTACATTAATTTCCTTAATAGCTACGTTTATATAAATATTTTAAGAAACCTTACATAATATCTGCACATTTTTGATAATGAAAAAGATTTGCATAATTTGTAATATGTAAATCTTAGTAGCGAAAATAATACAACATTGTGTTGTTAATAAATAAGAACCATTGTGATTAACTTATATTTGAAAACACGTTAAAATGTGGTAATATTAGATTATAAATAAGTCAGTTTATTAAATCCTTTTTATACATAGTAAACTAATATTAAAGGCAAGAATGTAATCAAGGTAAAGATACCATTTTATACAAAGAACCAAATAATCTCATTAAAAAGTTGTTTTAAGGCAGCCAGAGAATTACTTCTTTCTGTGGCTTGCGGTCACGTTAGATGTCATAATGTATGGAAATCATCTTTGTAATTTTTACAAAGGTCGACCCTTGTCCGTCTGTGGAGTATCCGATTACTTTGCAAGAGACTCTGGTTTAACTTATATTTAATATTAATATCGATAAAGTATAATTAGTTTTTACGTATCCATTAAACAGGAACATCGCTTACTAAACTTACTTTAATATTCTTGTTTGCTAGTAAATATGATATAACTAATAAATTATGATAAATTACTGACTAAAAAAAAAAAAAGGTTATTGATTCCTGCAGTACATTTTATGTATTTTTGTTCTAGGTGTAAAAAGTGTAAGCGGCGCTGTCTCAACGTCCACCTCCACACGCCTGCTGATGACACAATAAATTGTGATGCTGACACACACAGGTCCCTATAGAAAACTGCGTCCTAGAGGACGAAGAAGGACGTTCTAACATACAAATAATTTAACGTGGAAAAAGTGCCTAAATCGCTATAATGATGCTGAATAATCGACGCAATTTTGTCTTTAGAGTGAGTATCGTGATTAACATCGCCGTACTATTGTACGCTGCGATGCATTTATCTAGTAGCAGTACCCCAGGGGTCGAATGGATGCCGATGACGGTCGAGGGATCTGAGAGAAGCGCCGAATTCCGGTATATTAATAGAGAGGAGAGTCGAAATGAAACGGACACGAGACCGCCAGATTCGAGTGTGAGAAACTTTGAGGAGTCGACATCACAGAAGACTCCCTCTACCATGCCGACTACAAATAAAACAACATCCAGTACCGCGTCGGTGCCAGAATTAGAAAAGAAAATAAACAGTGCTCTGCCCGAACCTGACTCATCAAATGGTACGGCTTTGGAAATAGACGATGAGGATGCACTAGCTCCAGCAACTCTCTCATATCTTCGAACATTATTGAGTTGTAATGATAGAGATATGTTGCCGCAGACATTGCAACGCGGAGATTATTGGGTTTTGAAGAATTTCGTTCGTGCTGATCACGGTTTCATCATGTGCCATGAATCTATAACCTACACAACACACGCCGGTTTTGAGTTTCTAGATAACGTCCAGCCCCTAGTTGAAAGGTATGTAAAAGTAGATCTAATACATTATTTAATGTCAGTACTTAAAACGTTTGCCCTAGTTTGACACTACTTTGGTTAATACCTAATCGTTACACTTTAATGACTGGTCTTGCTGTTTCATTGCCAACTGGTTTACCTTCGCTTCGATTTGCAGTTGAGCTTGAAGTAGTGCCGAAACGGTCAATTAAAATTTATTGTATATTTTTTTTATTGATGTTCCCGTCGATCTGTTGTGGTCACGCTTCTTTGTTCTGATCAATAAAAGTAAATCAATACCATATTATTAAATTGTACCGATAGATGATAAAGTATTTACAAAAGAGGCAACTTTCCATCCAAGTTGACAAACCGCTTTTTAATTTAGAAAACACGGTTGTCGTTTTCGCTTAATCTTTTTTTGGATTTTTAAATAAAAATATACTCTTTTCTTATTAAAATTCTTGATCTATTTGATAGATCAAGGCAAGAAGAAAAAATCGAGGAAGCTTAATAAAATATTGTATTTTCTCGTGTCATAAACCTTCACTTAACAGTCAGGGGAAAAACAGTATAAATTTAATTATAATGTAATCGCTGCCACCTGGGTAGAACCAGTAGATCGTTTTATCCACATAAATTACGAGTATGTCGTCGGTGAAGCATGAACATTAACTAAAATGAAATCTGAAACCAGTCATAGCATAACGCTTGCACAATATTGTGTATATTGAGGGAAGAAATGCATATAAAACGAATGAATCAATAATATAACACTAAGAAACAACGACGGATGTTCTTTATTTATCATTTGTTTTTTATTATAGGTGTTTACAAATACAATACGACTATTTATTTTCTTTTCATATCCTTTAGGTATATTTTTCATCAACAGCGTATGAATTTTATGCGAAGTAATGAAAGAGATATTTCGCCGTTGTTTATTATAATATGAAAGCAGCATAAAAATAAATTTAGCAGTTCTTAGTAATAACAACCATATTCTTAAAAAAGTTATTTAGAACTTGTAAGTAAGGCAAAATACGAGCATTAGCGTTTACGAAGTCATACGTATTATCACTTTTGGTACAGTGAAAGTGTAAAACTGGCTATATTTTTTGGCGAGTTTTACACAATAGCCGTTTCGCTAATAAACTTACTTACTCATTTATATGTCTCATGACGATGGAAGAATAAAAAACCATTTTCATCAGCTTTCGTAGTCGTAAACCCAAACTAGCTTGACTTGTACTATCAGCGTCGTTCTCATTAATTTCATTCCTATAGCTATAATCATAAGATCTAATTTGTGGTCCCTAAATTTTATTAATGTTCAACCTTGACTCGACTCTTGTAGCTTATATGCCTTTTAAAGAAAGTCAATTGTTAAAAATAAATCCATGGTCGTCTCTGACCAAACAGAACGTAGCTACCAATCTTGTCTTAAATTTTTTTTTTTGCATATTTCTTACTTCATATTTAATTTTATATCCAAGCGTATAGTTAATTCCGAATATAAAAGCAACAAAAATTATGTGAAATAGCTCGACTCCATACTCTAACCATAATTTGATAGACACGGAACTTCTGATCAACTTAAATTATCCCGTGAAGGAAAATTATGTTCTGCCTGTCACGGATTGACCTCCTCCGCCATTTTATGATCATCTAGTTACAGAACAAGATGTCGTCAGTCGAATAATGGTTTCGCGGATACGGACCACTATTCCCTTTATTACATATACATTATACATTCTCTTTTATTTTATTTACATAGTCTCGTTTTATGTAGGTAAAAAATGTATTGAATACAAAATATTTGGTCATGAATTTGAAAACAAAAACCTGGTAACAAAGAAGATATATTGTGTGGTGTTTAAAAGAAAAGATTTGAATGAGCCAAATAAATTTGACTTTCTGATCACAAATCTAATGAGTTCACGATGCAGACAATAGCAGAATCTTTTTCTTAAAACAGTTTCGTAAACGTTATGACTATGTCGTATCACGATTGCATGAAAGATTAAAGATTTTAAGATAGGATTTACTAGCCGTGGTTCCTATTATACAATGTCAAAAATAGAGAACTAGAGAACGTTTTATTTCCGCAATCCTATTTAAAAAGTATAATAATACTGAATAATCTCTTTCAATCTGTATGATATTAAGTGCGTTTAAATTTATTAAAGCGTATTTGTGTACCTTTTTAATTTCTAGTATTACAAATTTTCTACGCCAACTTAACTGACGTAGGTGTCCATGATGATACTCCTAGAAACGCTATTTAATCTCACCGTTTCCCTACATTTATTGCCACAAGCACATCATACTGGTATCAACATAGCTAATTAGAGAAGTATCCTAGTTTCCACAGCCGATGCTCATTATAAAACCTATGGTCTATCATTATCGATGATAGCAGAAGCAATGATTTTACAGCCAGCTACTTGCTATCCTAACAAACTAAGTAGCAGTTTACGCAATTCTCATTTGAAAAAGAATTTTGTTTTAAATCAGTTAACATTACAATGAAATATGTTTTCAAGGCTTATTAAATATTTCTATGAATAATGTTTGTGAATGTGACAGGGATTGTAAACATTTCAAATGTATTAATAATTGTTACCTTCTTGAAAGGTCACCATTACGTGCGACTGTCACTGTACATATTTATACCCTATATTACAAAACACACTCTGTGTATAAGTACATATATTTTGCAATTCTTAAATGCTTTTAAATTACATTAATATTTTTTTATATAAAAATGGTATCAATATAGCGTAACGAATTCATAAAGATTTAATGAGCAGTAGTTATAACAATAATTTAAGGAAGTTAACTTATTCTATACAAGGTCTGTAATTCAGTTGTCACAGTATAAAAACAACAAAAATATTGTTTTTTCAAAGTGACGAAAGTCTCATTAAAAACTTTAAAAATTATTTTTAGTTACATCTTTAAGGACAAGAGATTTTTCTATTTGGACCACTAGGTTTTATGAACCTTTCCAAGGCAGCCTGCCATATTGTCATGAAAAAGTTTCATAACATATAAAAGAAAAAAATACGCACTCCATAATTAATATTATTTTGATCCCTAACCTTGAAGTGTTTTTGATTGTTGCAAGTGAATGGTTCTAAAAAAAAACCCTCAAAAAGACCAGATGACATTTTAAAACATCGAATAATTTTGTTTTTGTAATAATATGCCGTGTAAAAATAGAATTGGTTTATATTAAGAATAATTTGGAGGACAAGTAAAAAGACAAACAATATATTTATTATTTCACTATACTTCGACTGAAGAGAACTCAAACACTTTTAAGTAACAAAAAACCCTCACATTAAATAACAATTGACTCTTTCATATGTCAATCATTAGTCCATTAGGTGGTAATTGTGCATCTGATAACTTCATTGTGTAACTAGATACGCCTCTTTTGATTATAGGGCATGCTCTTACTGGAATTATTACATTATTAAATGCCTAGGTCAGATCCACACAACAATGTAGATTGCAGTTCATCCTTTCATTCACGTGATAATTAGACGTCAATTGTGTATATATGAATTTGGTCAACAGAATAATTAAAGTTCAACCTTTTCGACCTCAAAATTTAATACAAGCTAACGGGCTTATGATAACAGCTAGCGCAAGTATCAAGACCTGAATATTATTATAAATATATATTTTACAACGAAACTACATCAGTAACGACAGTATAAGTTGTCCATGTGCTCTGTGCTCCCCTTTTAATAACTTCGCATCTGCGGCTAGCGGAACTGCGCATGAGTTCTTCAAATATAGATCAGTCTATAACATTACAACACTAAATATCCTTTTAGAAACATTAAATGATATATACATTCTGATCTCGTAACAGTTTCACCCACGTAAAATCTATTTTCATTATTGAAAGTATAAAAGTAATTATCCAAATAAAAATGATGTAACGCAAAGCAGTAAAGCTCGTAGATATAACTTCGATATTCTCGTGTGAAAACAACTTCAAATCAGCGCTAACTACACATACGCTTTTATTAAGAAACTCTAAAATCAGACTCATAAAACGAAGAGTATCAAAGTGTAGTCTCATCTCGTTGCCTTTTCTTCGGTATCATATGGGATATTATAAAGAAATAAAAAGTTCATTTTGAAACTGTTATAAAAAACATCAAGCGCTCACCTTATAGCTATCTTTATGGAATAATTTAATTAATATTTATACCATTATTTACGCTGGCGTATCGAAAGTGTTTTTAATTATAAAACGTTCATAAAACAGTTATGGATTGCCAAACACGCTTCGGATTCTTTCGTGTTGTATACGAAAAGTGAAAATGCCATAGAGGCTTGGTCTATTGACACAAATAGATTAAGAACGGATTGTCACTCTAACTGGTTGTCACTTTCGGCTGGAGTTTAGTTGTTGCAGTAAAAAAAACAAGCCGATGAGCATATAATTAATTGAAAATTAAACACAATAGTATACATAAAAATAAAGTTAAATTAATTCAAACATCACGCAGCACCCTTCGTTATGACTTAAAGCAAACGTATCTCAATTCATCGCATTAACATCCATATGACAGTGTTTAATCATTGTAGATAAAACAGTTACTTTTAAATCTAATCAGGTCATCTATTGTTGTAGTCGTTTCTGCACATGATAGTTGAAATATAATTTAAACCGGCACGTGTGTTGCAGATTCTATTGTAACCTATTTCGTAATCAGTCTGTTAAATTTCCTTATGTAACAATGTAAATGCTAAGTCTGCAATCGCATCAATAACTTTCGCTGCAGCAAAGATCGTCATCATTCACTGCAACAGTTTCTAAAACCTGAGCTGTACAATGAGCTGCGAAGCAATACCATCATTATTACTAGGGTGTTAGAGTTTGTTCTAAGTCGTTTCTATTTTAAAATTGAGACCTCAAGCCTTTATTGGGATCCGAAGGCGGCAACCTCCACGCATCCCATTATCAGCCACTTGTAATGAGGATTCGTATTCCGATGTAATAGAGTTTCCATTACATTAATTTCCATCACGTAGTTTCGTTTAATACACGTTAATAGCGATATAGAACCAGCATGATGCATAACAGCCACGTGTTTAGGTCATTTGTCCACGCGCAAATTGTTAAATCGGTTTAATAACTATGAAATGATTTAAAATGCATTGTGTTTATTCATAAAGCTAAGATCTTTTATTATGTAAATAAAACTACATATAAGATAACATTGTGACTTCAATTATCATTTGCAACGTCTGAGAGTTAATATCTGTGAAATAGCGTTGTGAATAGATGCCACGGACGTATGAATTCAGAACACCAAAGTAAATTGTACGCGCATCAGTACAAATATGTCGGCCATTATGACCGTAATAGCAACATTAAAATTCAAACTCATTCAATATGGATCGTTTGAAAACAAAATACTTATATACCAGTATTGAAATGTAAAAAATATATGAATCAAATGTAAACTAGATAGAAATACATTTTACTGATAAAAGAGGTCATACATTCAACAAAGTATGGCGTGAAAAATGTAATAGAGGCGAAAGAAACAGACGAATCGAAACGAACTGGCTGCGATACGAAAGCTAAGGTGTGGTTCGCGTGTTCTTTGATACGACTTTGAGTAATGAGAGTGCTCAAGATGGCACGGAATTGAAATATGTTTTGTTTTAATGAATCAGATGTAGGGCGACCGTTGTAGACGCGAATGATTATCACTTCTGATGCAATATTACCTGAACGAGTACTTTATCGGACTCAAGTACAAGCTACATAAATCTAGCCGTAGATAGGATGTGGTCAGACGAAATGAGAATTTACTGTTGTTTAAATTACGTGCGAAATGGTATTCTCTGAGAAGTAATAGGTAATATATAGGTTCCTGTGAGAAATAAAATTTTAAGAGTTATATATTGTATATTAATATAATTTTTTTAATGTCTGATATCTTTGAAGTTCATATGCATTATTTTATTCATATGTATGCTTTGTCTTGACTTTATAGTTCGCTATAAAAGTCCATATATTTAAGCGTATCGAGTTAAGCAAATGACTTTATATAATAATAAATAGAGAATAAGAAGATATTATCAAAACATTATCCGTTTGTCCGATGTCAAACAAATAGCGAAAGCCACGTTCATATTGAACACGGTACCATACTTTGCAAAGTCGGTATAGAAAAAATCCAATAAGTATTCATTGATGATGTGAACAGGTGTAGGGCGAAAGGCCTTGCGGTCAACTCGGAGTTGCAGCCAAGTGCAAGCTCTCGTTACGGCATCACCATCACATGAACAGTTACACATGCGGTCGCTCATGTAGGTCGAACTTGAACGTGAAATTAAAAACGTCTGTGAGAATTCCACTCTTAATTGATGTATTTTGTCTTATATAATTTATATCCACATTTTTCATAACGAACACCACGTTTTGATGGTCAATTAAAATTGTTTTTCTTAGTTTGTATTACCAATTATGATATTCATAATTCCGTGAGTAATTAACACGGAGCAAAATTGTAATATAATATAAATTTATTAGGGTTTCTATTAATTACTTAATGTATTGTTATTTCATGTAATTGAAATTACGGTATATATAATACAATATAGCAGGCGCTCTCATGGGCATTGTTGAAGCGACAGGTCGAATCCCATCCATCATTCCTCGCTAGACCCCTCGCTAATCCATTTTTACTATCGATTCGTACACCCCACTTGTTAGTTATGCCCTTCGATACTCTTATATATAACACAAAAACGCAAAGGAACAACCAGCTATGGCTTTTTAATATTAAATTATGCAACGTATATATTATATATTTTCATACATCTGCTAGAATATTAAAGAGGATAAAAGGCAAGCTGTTCAAACCTGTTATTATTTGATTAAAAGTGCTTCCGTAAACGTAGATGTGTTCGTTTCAAATTTAAATATTACGAAACTATATCCACACGTATTATTTAATATTATTCAAGTCCCTATCTTATCAGAACCACACAAGTCAAGCTATGTAAACATTTCAAGGGTTTATTCAATAAGTGAGTATGACTGTTTGTTTGATTGCGATAAGCAATGCAATCGTACTATTATTCCGTATAAAAATTATATCTTATCCCAAAATTTTATTCTCAGACACTTGTTATACTTTTAAGATATCAAGAATACAATTTTTTTTATATGTCAAAATTAAATCGCGATTTTTGTTTAATCTGTCTTGTCTCAGACATACATAGCTAGGATTTAAAAATGTATGTGAAATGCTAAAAGTATCATAACTGTCCGATACTCGTGGCTAAAGTGTGTTGGAGGAAAAGACATCAGTAATGTTTTTATATGTAACCGTGCTAAACGGTAAAAAAATTCAAGTAGTGACATTTATCCGGCTTAGTAAATAAGATCTTGGATACCGACGACTAAAATAACAATTAGCACTAAGCTTAGAATATCGATTAAATGTCCGTAATATTTTGGTTCGTATTTTCAATTCGATACTTCTTAATGGAATATTAATACTATATGAAAAATCGTCTCTAACGGCCCGGTGGCCGGTACGTGCATGTTTTAAGCACAAACACATTTCTTTATCTTATAAATAATCCATGATATATTTCTTTTAAATTAATAATAAAACAGAATGTAAAGAAATATTAAATAAAGCTAAATTTAATTTGTTGAAAATATCAAGCTAAATTTAATAATCTTATGACTATTACTATTAAAAGAATTAAAATACTGAGCAATATAAATAGTTGCATCATTTCAGATGTAAATGTTGCGGTATATTATAATTAAAATACAGAAATGTCCCAGATACGGTAACAATATGCGATGGCTTATTTGATTTTCGAACAGTTACACAAACATGTCTCTCTCTGTCCTTTCAATATTAAAATATTTTACACAAGTTTAAATATTTAAGCCAGTAACTGACTCCGTGATGCGGAAAGTAGCTTCTGGCGTTACAGCGTTACGTGATGGCGCTGTCAATAAACTATACATTATAATATTGATCGGTAAAGTGAATTTATGTGTGCATTGTGCTGAATACCCAATGTAAGCATGGTATGTATAACAGCAACACTTTCAATCTATGGGACTTTGAATTTAGATTCACTTTTACGTCTATTAATATAATAACAATGATTCGCAATGAATGTTGATTTGAATTGTCAAATGCAAAATATGTTTGTGTATCTGTAGAATGTTATAAATATGAAGCTTCATTAAAGGATGTATGTACAAATACCTTGTGGTATTCTTAGTTCTATTTTTAAAACAAAGCTCAAATCTTTACAAACACCATCTTGTTTACTTTTCAATCGATCCCACGAGCGTTCGAACGCCGACGTGCTAACCGAGGGTCGTGTGAACTTATAATGAGAACTGGTTACATTTTCTTTCCCTCTTTAACATGTTATTACAATTTTATTGACTCAAAAAAAACTTTTTTCAAACATAGACATATCACTGCGATGACATCTAGATCGATTAAGCACTTATGATAATAAACACCGTCATAAAATAACGAGATAATGTCAATTAGCGTATGTCATCGCAAGGGCCGCTAATGAAATATAATTTTACACGCAAAGAAGATATTATCGTTTGATATTATCATCAAACCAAACATAGCTTGTGTTAGTTATACATACTACCAGCGGCTTATTAGTATGGAGAAAAATGTGAGGAAATTTGCATATTTTAGATATGAACGTCCGCATATCTGCGTGACCACTCTAAAGTCTAAAGCGATCTTATTTTAAGATAGCATTTAACCAGGAAATACAATACAATATGAAAGTATCTTTCTTTCAGCCAAATCTTTAGAATTTTTTTTACTTTTTGTATGCCTTATAGCTTAGAATCAGAGTATGAGAAAAACCGATATAAAGGTGACAAAACTTTATTTATATAAATCACTAACCATGGACATCTGTACTGTTAATATTTTTTTCGTACTTCCGTTTGATAAATAGCAATTTGTAAGCAAAATTTTTTTAAACCTGTTCAGGTGTTACTAACGAGGTGCGGATTATTGATCTAACAGCTAGACTCACCGAATGTTACCCGGCTACATAGCTACATCGTCTGCCTTCACCCCATAACAAGCTGTTAATTTCTGTCTGCCTGTTCATTTTGTTACAAATTACGGGACCTTTTTCAATTTCATACCCTATTTTTGTACTAGATTTTTTTTATTTAAATCATCATTCGTTATAAGATAAATGATTTCCAATAGTTATATAGATCACGATCGTATCAGGATTTAATACGTATGTATATTATTCTGCCGTTTGCTAACGCTTCGAATGTATTAAGTTGCTTAGATTATTCATGAGATATATCTAAACTAGACATTCTAGTTACACACGTAGTCATTTAAATAAAATAATTGAAACTGCGCCATCGAGTAATCAACGGGCCCAAGTGATTTGGCATAAAAATTATAACTATGTATGTAGTCTTTATCTCACAATTACCGCATAACATACATCACCTCATCTCAACTCTAAAACCGGCTTCTGTGTTGAGGTGAAGAGGTTTATACCAGACGTCATATAATTTGCACAAATATAAAAGTTATTCGGCATATACTGATTGTTTGGTTACGAAATTTTTATCTATTAAATATGAAAGTTTTAAAAAATATATACAATTTTATGAGGCAAACTACATAAATTACTTTCCTGCAAATCTTATCATCCATTACCACATGAAACTAATTGCATTTATTGTATTTAATTATCGTTGTATTCACAGTACAGTTTCTAATTTTTATAACATTTTATATAAATGAATAATTCTTCACAGACGGTATTTTATATAATTTTTTTTTTACATAAAAATAATCCTTTATATACAAAAGGATTAATTATTTAACTAATTTTTGCATTTTAATTGCGAATCTGCAAACAGGAAAGATAAATTACATTTATGAACAGCCGTATTTAACATAAACTTATCATAAATAAGGACACAGCACACAATTATGTATTAAAACAGAGAATGCATTACGGAATGTGAGTCAAATAAAAATAGTCATTACAATTGTATTCATTTCTTACTCTGTACTACAAAACGTGTAAGGAATGTTGACTTATCGAAAGATACGTAAATAACAGAACGCTGTAACGAGTTTTATTAAATATTTAAAATAATATATATCAAATAAATCAATACATAGAATAATATAATATAAGCTTTTACGTTACTACTACATTTAATGTACCAAAATTTTACTTCTTTATATTTTTTGATCAATTATGACCTTCAGAAATAACATCAATTGAATATCTTTTTTGTTAATAAAATTCTGGTTTAAAAGCCAACGTAATTTTTTCCCTTTATATTTGTGACCTTAAGAAATAAGTAATAATTATGTCGTTATGAAAGGATCCTTTTTGTACCTTAACTCTGTTTATTATAGTAAGACATTACAGATTATTAAATAAAACTGAATAGTGTTTGAAAACAACATGTTATTCAATGTCGTTAGAAATTTAAACGCAAGTAACAAATCAGTTAGATTTCTTTGAAGTTAGATTTTCATGGAACCTAAACAAGCGTAAATGTCTTTTCACACGCAAACCTTAGCAGGACAACCTCTTGTTGATTAAATTGAATAAACATTTTGAATGTGTTTTCAATTGTTTACATTGGAATTTAAAATTAATTTATTATTTCATTTAAAAAATTATATATACCTACTAGGGAATTTACATAGATATAATGGTCGAGTTACAGAAAAATATTATATGATTTTCATTCTCAGTTTTTTTTTTTTTTAATTTAAATATAATAAATAAATCGTATTCTATTTCAGATGGATGGCCCCAGTGAGTCTCGCGATTCACGCGCCGGGTACCGACATGGCCCCCACGGTGAATAGCATCAGATACCTGAGGGATTGTCTCGGGAACGAGCTCATCAAACAGTTCGTCACCTTCCACGTGTTCTTTTCACATAAAAACGTTCCCACTAGTGTAAGTACGAAACAATGGTGTAATATGATTAGAATCATCACAAATTTTCTCGCTTTGACTGTTAAACAATAAAACGATAACATATGACATTCATTCAAATGTCCAAGAACATAGCCCAGCTTATGTCACTTAACAATGATATGGTGATTAGTTTCAGTTGTTTATGGTTTATTTTATTTTCTAGATACCAAATCCGGAAACGTTTCTCCAGATCCCATACAATTGCTCAGCGAAGCCGCCATATAACGTGAACGCTAGTTCAACGTATATGAAAGCCAAGAATCTTTTGTATCCTGTGAACGTAGCTCGCAACATCGCCAGGGAGGCTGCTGTCACACATTATATATTGCCATCAGATATAGAGCTGTATCCTAGTCCTAATTTAGTACCTAGGTTCCTAAATATGATAGCTAGAAACGCTAAACCGCTAAGCACCTCCACTAAACCTAGAGTCTTTCCGATAAGCATATTTGAAGTCGGTGAAAAGGTTCAAGTAAGTTACGAGTATACCTTATTCCATATTTAAAAAATAGTTTTTTTTTAATTTAAAAATAGTATCGTTTAATATATGAATAAATATTTAATGATTCTAGTTTTAAATAATAAAACTATAAATGCATTATAAATAGTATTTTTATGTCTGAATCAAATTGCTATTATGTATAGAATTACTATTTTATTGCCTTAAATATATAAATTACTATAATATATATGAATTACTAACTATAAATATTTGAAATACTTTAGAAATAGATTTACGTATAATAATATTAAATATAAAGTAATTATAATCATATTGTAAGATTAAATATTTCGTAATAATTACATACGAATAATATCTTTGTTATCATTTCTATACATGTATACTGTATACTAAATAGTTATAAATAAAATATATTCTCCTGACTTAATCATGAAATCTATTTTCTAGGTGCCATCGACAAAGACAGAGCTTCGGGCTATGTTAGCTAACAAGACGGCTATCCCGTTCCATAAATTCGTCTGCCCCAATTGTCACAACATACCCGAGGGTCAGAAATGGATGAACACACCAGAAACTAATCGTGAGTATATTTTTAGAAGACAGAATTAATACTAGCGTTTATTAAAAATAATTTAATCACCAATTCACTGTGGTTCGTTGGACTTATTAACATACTTGGAATTGATTTAATAGAACATAGAATATTAACTGTTATGTACAATATCGGTCAAAAGAGCTTTTTTTTTAATCTAGGCCGGTTTCGTTTTTGCGTGTCTAATTACGATGCATTGCCAATTAATCTTGCTGTGTCAGTCGTGAGCTATTTATGCCGTAAAGAGCATGGCATAGTTGTATGGGGCATTCTAATTGCGTGAGGGGCACTGACCGCATCGCGGCCACGCTTCCACATTATGCCAATTTGCAAAATCATAAAATTTCTGTTGCTTCTGCTTCATTGGCTAACGTAATTTATCTTTGTGGCTGTGAACTGTTTTCCAATTAAACTCTTCTGCTTTAAATTATGATGATGATTATTTGTATTTTTGTATTAAAATAAAGTATTTGATTTAGGTATGGACGTTTTTCATGTTGGCAAGCGACGTGGCAAATTTGTGCATTGGGAGCCTATTTTCATCGGAACCCACCAAGACCCTTATTACGATGAGCGGCTCAGCTGGGAGGGGAAGAAGGATAAAATGACACAAGTGAGTAACTCAAAATAAATAATAATATAAAAATATTTAATGTCCAATATTATTAATATTAACGACCTATTTATATTACAGTTTTTTTCTTATTGTTTATCATAGAGTAAATGTTAATTAATTTTAATTTTCTTAACAGGGATATATCCTCTGCGTCAAAGACTATGACTTCATGATATTGAATAACGCATTCCTCATCCACAAACCGGGTATCAAACATTATGTAAAGAATCCCAAAAGAGACGCCATCGCTGGCCGACAATCGTTGCTTATCAAAAGTATTATCATGCCGCAACTAAAAGCTCTCTTTGGGGCGAGGAGCGGCTGTGCTCTGTGACCGAAAAAATATAAGATAACGCTGAGAGTGGCATAAAGCAGTGTTAGATGCAGCATAGAAATGTTCTGCCAACATCCATGTTACAGGGTGCGTCTTTCCGCCTCAGTTTTATAGACATTTACAGATAGCGATGGTTATAGACTAGACATATCATTAAGTAATGTTTAAATTAAGCCAACGTCAATAAGTCCTTCGATTCCGTGTCACTACGACTTGTGAAGTAACACAGTGCCTATATCGAAAGTGTATTTTGTAATTGACTCTGAGTTTTCATAACGAATGGTTAAACCGAATTTTATAGACTATACCTTCTAATCGAGGCCTAATATTATAATTGTGTTAGAGGTCATTTTTATTTAATGTAAATATTATATGTTCTAAATTCGAGGCTTAATTTAGTTTCAGTAAAGAAGTCACTTGACTGTTGTATTTAAGTGGTTCTTTACATGACTAGCAGATTAAGCTTTTATATCTAATAACGCTTCTATTATCTTAAATTCAATATTATATTCAAAGTAAAATAGATTTAATTAAGATTACTTTTATTTTATAACATTTACAAGTCCATATAAATTATATGTAAACTATTCCTGAGATGCATTTTATTTTAAAGGTGGTTTATATAGAAAAACATTATATAATGTAAGTTGTAGCGTTGTAAGCGGCCGATGGAAGTGAACAGCAGATTGTGTAATGTAAGGTTTTGCCTATATGTAGACTGTAGGTTACTTTGATGTTTATGCAAAGTCTATATACAGCCGGCTTTTGAACTCTAGATATTTTAAGGGCCTTCGTGGTGATTATAGTCAGTGTTAAACTCACCACGTCCGAATTAGTTCTGTAAGTTTAGTCGTAGTTTACTTGTACTATGCGGAATACTACTTATTAAATGCATTATAGATGTTTCTCTTCGTTTATCTCGTCTTAGTTATATGGGGTTTTGGTTTTGGTACATGCATGTGGTGAGTTTACACTCGGGCGTCTGAATCTGGTGCCTCTTAGTGTAAGTTCAATAACCTATGAACAGTCTCTCAATGTGATCATTTATTAAAATGTATTTATCGACATATACTAAATATAAGGAAAATTATGTTAAAAAATTCATAAAAATCTACAGGTATGTAATTGGAAATAAAGAATTTTAAAATTCAAACATTGTTTAATTATGGTTCAATAAAAAGGTGTACGTAAGCTCTACATATATAGTATTATATTAACAGTTTTCTAGATTGAACAAATTTGAAGACATACATTCAAAGGGACGGTGTTTGTTAGACAGACCATCACATTTTTTCAGAAAACATTTCTATATATTAAGTATACTTATATTATTTTATAAACCTTTGAATGAAAAACAGATTTTTTTAAATTGTATTGATATAAACTTGAATAAATAAACTCAGATACACAAATAAAATTAACATGAGGAAGTGATTCTCAGTTCACGATTAACGTATTTTGCAAAAGCTTTTATGTAAATAAACAATTAATTGTTGATCTAATAACAATTTTATAATAATGTGCTATATTTCTCTTATTCATCTATCTTTAAAATCACTAGCAAAGAAACTATCCACGCACTTTGTTGACGTTGTATTACGTTTTTATTGATAAAAGTAACAATGTATCCTAGGATAAGATTTCAACGACGAGCTTCGTTTGTGAAAGTCAGGAAAAAAGAGTTGCACTTGTACAAAGCTAGCCATTTTCTAATGGAATTTTCATTCCGCAAGAATCTGCTAAGGCTTAACCTAACGACTATCGTTTCGATTGTGAGGACTCATTATATATTAATTATTATCGTTATGGTCGTTTTCCCATAATTTAAAATGTTCTCACTTACATATCCAGAATATCTCAATTAGTTTTTTTTTGTTTGGAAAGTTATAAAACGATCCATAAAGTCTGTCCGTATATCGCCTCTTGGCGGAACTTGTAGAAAGTAGCTACATAAAACGATATATAAGAGAATTTATTTTAACCAAAATCTCGTCTGAACTTAAGGTGCGCAATAATACAATTTAATTATTCCTCTTCTGCTAGAGTCTGCATAAGGTGTAAGTTTAATAAAACTAAACGATGTTTAATAAAGAACTTTATGTAATAAAACTGATACTACTAAAGTTTCCTTAAAGAATAACTTATTGCTCTTGTTTCTATAACCTGGTCCTGGTCCCAGAGGAAGATGGCTGTCAGGGGCTCGACTGGAATCTCTAAAGCGAGCGAATTCATCATATGTCTCTATTCTACTTCTACGTCTGGGAACTTCAGTCTGGATTTCTGTTTGTGTTTCATTTCTTTGGCTACCTTCGTCGCTTTTTGGTTCTTCAACTGAAGCTTTATTTTGGCTGACCTGACCTTCATTATCTTTTGACGAATTCGATGACACCTGTGATTCAGATTTACTTTCCGACGCTGTATCTTCACTGCTTTTATTGTCGTCGCCTGTACTCGTCAGCACAAAACCAGATCTCGTATAATATTGGCGAATTTTCAATCCTTCGGTTTGCAGATTATTATAATAAAACCGTTTTCCGTTACCAGATGTTGTATTTCTAATAGATTGAAATATTCCATTACGATTCAGAAACAATATTCTGTAATTCGGATGAAAATAGACAAATAGGAATATCAAATAATATATCGACGAATTTGACATATTTAACAAGCGGATAACAAACTGGTTTGACATAAGCTTTGATTCCAATATACTTTTGTATTTTTAACCATGAAGGTAAATTCCATAACTCGAGCATTGCATAAAACATGAGCCGAACCGAAATTCCTTGTAACTTAAATCAGTTATTCCATTTTAATCGCGAACACAGTTAGGTGATTCAAAGCGAGTCAGTTTCACGAAATTAAAGCAAAACTTATAACGAACAAATCAACGGATACCAAAACCAAAATTACGCATACATTCCAGACACACCAGGTCTTGAATACCAATAAGGTAGCGGCTTAGTTGAGATAAGGAAGTTGATCTGCAGTCTACGTGCGAAGCATTCATCCTGGATATACGGTTTTTCCCATTTAAACCTAATTTATAACCTAATTGATTCTATGTGGTATTAATGAAGTCGTTTACATTACATATCTGTTATTGCTAAATAAAATACACAATTCTGTACACGACTATAGGCTGTAAAAAGGACTTTTCACATGAGCGTATGGAAATTTCCGTAAAAAAAGTATGAAATATGACAAAGGGTATTGAATTTTTCATTGTTAAGGTTTTATATAAGGAAAATGATTGATAAATAAATTGACACATTTAGTTTTAATGTTCTCATCACGATGCTTTCTATCATTAAATTATAATTATTTATGTAAATGATCTGTAAGTAGCTTTGTATTTACTTCAATTATCTAGAACAAGTTATAATTTTGAAATATTACACCACTGTTCACGACTCGTGTGGATAAGTAATACAGAGTAAGAACCGCGGCGGCTACATAGTTTTGAATTTCTTACGGAACGCTAGATAGCGATCAAGATTCACTCATCTAATTTTATTTTGGCAAAAATATGAGATAAAAAGAATTTAAATTATAAATACTATGCATATCCGTATTATAAGGTCAAAATTTAATTAAATTATTAAATTTTATCGCTTCACCAGACATTGCAAGATTTGTTAGTATAACATATTTATATTTACTTTTGACTGGTGTTTTTATGTAATCATATTTAAACATCTTTTTTTGTTTAATTATAATATATTTATTAATTTGACATGATTTATTTATTATAACCTAATTCTGAAAAGTTCATTGCATAAGCTATTTTTTGTTTAAATCATTTGCATTAAAAAATAACACTTTGATTCCTTTTGCTCTTCTTAATTAAAAAAGACATATTTATATAATGAATTATATTTTTTTCATTTTAATGTCCACTTCCTAATATTTAAATTAAACTATAATTTTTGGGATTCCATCAGTCACTTTCTCGTTTCCCTACGATGAGGGCTACAGAGGAAATAGTCAAAAAACGGAGAACCATTACAAAATGATAATTGTAGAAAATCCGAAAACCATAGTTTAATATAATATAAATTTTTACTCGCGAAAGTCTTAAATATCAGTATTAAGATATAATTTAACCATGAACCATATATTATATGTAGTACTTATTTTAATTATTCTTCATCACATTCTTAACACGTGAAAGTATCTTTAATACGCGTTGAATTAAATGTGATTAAACATGTACTCGTACATTCCGTGTACGTTCCATGTTTCAAATAATTAGTACAGGCCATATAACAGTCTCTTGATGCATTAAAATAACTATTAAAAAACAATCTCCTATATTTGTAATTAACAAAATAGGTTGTATATTTTTGTGTTTATTTGTTTCGAAATGTAGTCTGACAAATTATATAAGAATATTATTATTTGAAATAACGATTTTTCGTGTGAAAAACATGTATGCAAGTGTCTCGTCTATATTGTAATTGATATAAACATTACGAAGTGTTTTTATAAAAAAATAAAGTTATATATTTTTTATTCACTGTATATTTCAATGGTAATATCAAATATTTTATAAAATCTACAAAACTGAAATTTACGAGTCCGTGTCGTCCAAGGAGTTCATTAAGTACCTAATCTAAATAAATTCCACACAAGCAAAGTTACGGTCAAAACTAGTTTTTCGACATCATACGTTTGTTATAAACGACCGTGACTAAGAACATTAGAAGACTTTCAATAAATATACAATCTATATCATGTGTCGAAAAACGGTAACGGACTAATTCTGTATATTAAATATGTAAAAAAAAATTAAAGTTAATAAAAAATCAATATCGCGTATTACAGAAATTATAATGAGTTAACCTTAGTCTGAAACTGAGGCCAACGATACTATTTTTTTAAAATGACAAATTGTTTTCACCCTCATTATACAGCCAATATCGAATTGAAAACCTAAAAAGGCTTGGAGAAATTTAAAAACATATCGCTTACGAACTAAAGTCCTCAAAACCTCGTAAGACACACCTAAATATTATAAAGGGAATTAAAATTTTACAGAGAAAGTTTAAAGCTACATAAGATTGAAAACTGTTATGCAATATTTATTTTTTAGAAAAATATATATGTATTTTATTCACTTTCTATATGAATAGGCTTTTTATTAAACTATTAGATATTCAATATAAAATATTATAAGAAAGTAAAACTAAAAAGAGCATATTCTAGAAAGGCCAGACAATTTTAAAGTAATCCCATATTTTAAAGGTAAACACACAATGCTTCTGCAATTATTACGAGACCTCGCGACATCATAGCTGTTACGAGATGTATATATCGAAATTTTAACAAAGAGGTTTTATGTGTGTATGTAAATAATAATAAAATTAATATGAAATTTATTAACTTTACGAAATTCATATGAATTTTAATCATTTATTATTAATTATATATATTAATATTAATAATTTAAAAGACGGCCTCTTTATTTTCATTTTTCGTTAGTTTTGAGTTTCTTTAATATACTTTGTTGTTAGCTATAGCTATTTGTTTCTTTGTTGTGCTGTGTTGACTAGTGTTGGGTAACAAGAGTTGGAATGACGTTGTTGCTGCAATTTATGGAAAAATTTACCTCACCAGTTGGTAAGGTTATGACTCAAAAATTTTGCAAAATTTTTATTTTTAAGAACGTTTAATAATTAACTGTTATCTTCAACGTTTTTCGAAACAAACTTCAGCATGAGAGAAGTAAATGTTAAAATGCCTGTTAAAATATATGTAGCAATGTTGTAATCCAGCTTTCGAACAGAACCGCGGGTTATCGTTGTATATTCCTGACCGGGTCGAATATGATCAACATCCTTGTATAAGGCGGGGCTGGGTTTCGCAACGGTCTGTCCCCAAGGTCACCAGCTCATCTTGCAGCCACCGATCATTGGAAGTGCGAAACTCGTGCGAACGGGTTGTGTTCAAAATGAGGGGTCTTATTATCTTGGTGACTTTATGCGGTGTTGGTAAGTATAAATGAACACCATCAGCAAAGCTGATCAATGTTCATAATATATATATCTTAGCCAATTTCATATTCATCTCCTTCATATGATAAAAATATTTAATATTATATCAGTGTACATTTTTATTATTATAAAATATTTACAAAGTATTTGTATCTCTAATAATAAATAAATATTGAGCAATTAATTTATACATTTACATGATTCGCTTCGTCTCCTTTGAACAATAAAGTTGAGAGTTCCCTCGGTTTTATTTACATAGTTACTGTTAAAAATGAATCTATTTATTATAATGAAATTTTTTTTATTCCAAATTTTTATCGCAAAAATTTTCCAACCCGGCAATATATTATAATTTAAATAGTTTTTATTCTTTATCATATGATTATTTTGTTCATAGAAATAAATGAGGGCCAATAAAGGGTATTATTTGTTTGCATATAAATATAGTTTTCATATTATTGAAAAACAGTGTGATGTATTATTCAAAACGACCTCCAAATTAAAGGACAACCGGACTAAATCATGTATCGTCTTGCTAGTAACTCATCTCATTAACATTCAAAGTGACCTATCCATCGGCCTAATATCCATAAACTATAATTTACAATACTCATTAAGTTACATATTTGTAAAACAATATTTAAATGACCTTATATAAATTGTAATTATTACCTTAAAACAGTTTATAATCATATAATTTCTAGTTTTCGGACGCGCTCAAATTTCTGGAGAAGAGAAAAATGTGCGAGAGGAATTAAATCCGGTAGAAATCATTGATGATAGTCAATTCACCAAAGAAAATGAAGCTACCACAGAAGCTTTGGTATTTGAACGGAGAGCAAAATACCGAGCTCTGCCTGACCAATACAACGAGGAATCCTCACCAGTAGCTGTCAGTAAAACATGCAGGGAAAAGAACGAAAGGTACTCAATACCTGGAAGCTGCGACAGATATATTGAATGCCTGGTAAGTTTGATGCTTCCAAAAACTTCGTTGACTAAATCACTCAGTCGTGCCAGCTTCCGTTAGGCTCTTATAAAAACATTGTATCTGAAAATAAGATTCATTCAAACAACTTACAAAAAGTTCAAAATAAACGATATTAAACACGTCAAAGTTTTTGGGAAATATCTCATATTGGAATCTATTCCAAAGTTCTGTTACGAACAAAGAAAAAATATTTATTTCTTCATGTAACACAGGTGTTATATTTAGGAAATAATGTTTTGAAATAGCATTATTATAGTATGTGTATTCTTTTCAGAACGGAACAGCCGAAGAGAAGACATGCCCTGATGGATTACGTTACAATCCGAACGTCAATTTCAATGTGTACCCCTGCCAGTACCCTATAGACGTACCTTGCTTGGAGAGATCGGCCGGATTGCGTAAGTTTATACATAACAATATATGTATATCCTTATTAATCATGATGAATGCCCCTTTACTCACATAAATATTCAAAGGTCAAATAATTAATATTTATAAAAAATACTATGTCATGAATAACCCGATGAGGCTGGCTTATTTTATGCCAATCTAGACCGATTACAACTCTGTAATTTACATTTATAATATTTCATTAATTGTAATTAAATATTCAACTGATATATCCTTATTATGAGGTCAAATAGTGTGATGAGTAAACAAGTGTGAAAAGTAAAAGGTCGTGATGTCATGAATTATTCAACGAAAATTTTAATACTAATTTCGATTTCAACATCTTCTTACGTCACAATTTAAAAAAAATTACAGGAACTATTTCTGTGTTATATTTTATATATGACACAGAAATCGTTTTGTTCTAGCAGATTATATACCTATACACCATATGCTTACAGAACCACCACAGCCTACAGAGGATTGTCCCCATCAATTCGGTTACTTCAAGATTGGTGATGCCAAAAACTGCAGCGGATTCAGGAACTGCGTGAACGGCGTTGCTTATGACTTCACCTGTCCTGACGGTCTTGCCTTCAGCTCTGAATCCTATCGCTGCGAATGGCCTGATGAATCCAAAGATTGTGATGCAGAAGGTCAGTTACACGAACTACATTCTAAAAAATTAAAAAACTCGTAGATTCAAATATTAACGAAAACCTCCTTTATTATATATTAGTAGGTACTTTGTTTTATAATTTTATTTGAGGTCGACTCAAATTAATGACTGTTATAAAAAAATATTCTTATCCAGGAATTCATAGCAAAAATAACAAAATAACATCGTTTTTAGAATTGTTTACTTATTTGTAGTGGAGGAATATTGATTCATTAAAATAAACCAACATAATGTTAAAAACGATTTTAGCTGTAGTTGCAACCTAACAAATTTTTGCTTCCGTCTCTTGTTTCTCTTACTGTACTATACTTACTTTGCTTAGTATTATCATAGGTATGTTTAATTCCCAATGAGCCGTAAGCAGTTATGTAATACTGAAATTTAATATACAATAATTATTACATAATTAATATATTATTATCGTTTAAATAGTAATCCAATCAGCTATGACGCCAGTATCCCCCACCTCACTGGGCTTTATAATAATATATCAATTACGTTATAACATAATATGCTTTAAAAATATATATTCATGATATAAAAAAATAATAGTTTATAATAAAACATACTTGGTAGAACAAAATTAAAATCTACATTTTATCTCTTAATATTTCATACATCGATAATTAAATCTATTATCTATTAATGATTTCATCAACAAAGGTCTAATAGACTTCAGAAGTTTAGTTGATTATGTATAGGTTGTAATTTATTATATTTATATTCAAAATTAATTGCATATATCATTGATTTTGTTTATGTAAAATTTATGCTGTTAAATTATACCAAATTATCACATCTTAAACTTTTATTTTATGCCTCAACTTAAGACGTGTATGGATGTTATAATATGCAGGTAGATGAATTAAAATATTCACAAATCCAATAGCTTTATTACTTTGAAATTTGTTTTCAATGTACGTTCTTTTTTTCTAGCTTTCCTCGGCTTCCGTTGTCCCCCTGTGCCAGAATCTAGGGAACTAGGTGCTCCAGCAGGTTTCAGATTTTACAGGTAAATGAGAGGCTTAAATTTAATTATAACATAATATACATTACACCTAAATAACAATTTAATTAATAAAGAAGTATCTAAATAACTTTATAATTAAAACACATTTTTACGATAAAACTTTTTTGTAATCACGTCATCAATTAACGGTAGCACGTTTTATTTGATATGATTTTTTATAATGTGACTATCAATTACAATTAATTACAGATAGTTATGTCAACTATTATTAAAATATTGATAATTAACAGAATACACACACATATACATACGGAAGTCACTATAAAAATAGGCGTTTTAAGTAACCTTTTATTACAACGAAATATTTCGTAAGCTCTACCTGTTTCATAGAGGATGCTATTATGTAATATATCACCAACGTTAAACAGACGAACCGAACAGGTTACCTAATGGTCGGTCGACAGGTCAAAACTAAATGTCAAAGATAATCAGGAACCTTGAGATTCTATTTCGCATATAACACCTTATTATTAACTGGATGCTATTAACTTTTTATTTTAATATTATTTAGAATTTAAATACATAATTATTTTACCTGTTTCACCATTGTTATACATATAATATTCAACTAGTGAGGAGAGTGGATTTAAAATATATTCTGGTGTTTAACATTCGATAACTCGATGAGCTTTTAATGTCTGATGGTTTGAAAAACTTAGTTTTTCTGAATTTTTTCACATCATAACAGCCTTGTAATAAAAAGGAAAAAAATATTTTCTTTCGATAAAAAGCGGTTTTAACTTTACTAGAGAATTAAAAGGCAATTAGTTTATATATGTTTATGAGTTATTTCAAATAAAAAAATGGTTTCCGAGGAACTAAACTAAATTAAACGTCTGAGATAAATTAATAATTTAAAATACCACATCTCGCACAAAGTAAGAAAAGCCGAAACAAGACTTAATGATATCCGAGCATAGAATTATTTTGAACCTTGTTGACAAAAACTTAAAGTTCAATTGCTTTATTTTTACATAAAATTAAATCTTCGCTAAACTTGACTCAAAGACAATTCCATTCTTAATGAAATGAAAAATGTAGTAGTTAGTTTTATTTATTAAATTAAATATATTTTAAGTAAGTTTTAAGCACTAAATTATTATAAGTCAAGAAACAGCGTAAAACAATCTGTATTTTCAGTTTTAATTTTAGTAAAAGTAGTAAAAGTTAGTTGTAAATCATCTGAGGCCAGATATGTAATGATCTACTCCCAACCAACATTCAAACATAGAAGGTATTTGGCAATACTTTGTTTCCGCTTTATACTTAAACTAAGTTGCCTTTATATCTTAAAGAATGTCATTGAGTTTGCAAGAAAATTCTAATGTTTCACAATTTTCAACATTTTCTATTACGGTTAACAAAGCTTAATCTCGTGACAGTCTTTTACAGTTCAAGAGGTTTTACAAAAGAACTCTTACTTCCTTTGATGCGCTTTCCAAAATACTCACCAATCTTTTAAAACATACAAAGAATATCAGCTTTTAAAACATTTTAAACACAGGCATCTAACGTGAACGAAGAATTTTATAAATTTATATAAATACTTTTATGTTTTTTCACTTAATTTCTTAATTTTATTTCAATAATTTGTTTAGATAAATGTAACAATTTTTTTTCCACCATTGGGTTGCCTCTCATAATTACTGGCTAACTTGTTTGAGAGAAAAACCGCTATTAAAACCTGCATTTCGCATTTTGATATATTTGTTTGTTAAATGGTGTCTTGACGTTCAATAGAATACTCGTACAATATTAATAACTAGATTTCAGTCGTTAGTCGATAATTATTTTTGATATTTAGTCACAATATACACATCGAAGAATATGAACAGATATTATTATGTATGTATGTGTGTCTAAAGTATGGTAGTGTGTGTAATGATTATTTTAAATGATTCATCGTATTTCTGACTCATTTTATATACAAAATAATGTTTTGCTTCTCTTCTTCTTGTAAACCTGGACTGTTAACATTTTAATTAAAGAATATAGAAGTCTAGAATGAAAAACTCATCAACAGGAGCTAGTTACGAAACTGTAATATCTGGAATATCGTATTCCTGACACTTTTACTAATTAAGTATGTAAATATTGTGCCCTCATAGAGTCTTTGAACGGCACATTTTTTATTATTTAACTGTAGTGGATAAAAAGAAACTGTGATTAAAATATAATTATTTTCCTTAGATCTCCCAGCAACTGTCAAAATTACTTCCTCTGTATTAACGGCAAACCTCGTCGATTGAGCTGTGGTGGTTATTCAGCCTTTGACGAGTCATCGGAATCCTGTATATCTGCTGTAGACATACCAGAATGTCCTGCAGAACTGAGAGCTCGCGCTGCCCAAATCATTGAGGACGAAAAGCTGCGAAGCACAGCGGAAGCCGCCTTCGCTAAACTGAGATACGTCCAAAGCGAAGACGTCAAAGAATCTACGACGGTATCTTATGATGCATAAAGTAGTTTTAACATTTAACACAGTTATGCATAATGAATATTTTTTTCGTTTACAAATGTATAAAATATAAATAGTGTTTGTTTTTTATGACATATTGAAAAATATGTGTTTTTTAACGAATCCAAATAATAATCATGTAGTCATATTATTGTTAATAGTGCCATTTATTAAATAAACTATTACTTCAACATCGGTCTATTATTCCAAACCCTAATATAATTGATAACGCCCTAAGTGATTTCCAGCCACAAAAGATATAAGATTAGCTTTTTCTATTGTAGATGATTTAAAATTAATTAGTTAGTTTAGTATTTATTGATGTTTTGTTACTATATCGGCATCACTTGTAACCTTTCTTTACGCTAGAAAGAACCACTTCACTCTAGTTTTATAAGATAAACGAGAGATCAAAATGTATTTCTTCGTGTGTTTTGCTTTGTTGGTTGTATCTTGTAAGTATAATTTAAAATATAACATAGTATATTTACAGGACAGATACTTAGTTATTATCCATGTCAATTCTCAGGCAGTGCTCAGGTTCAATCTTCGGGTGCGGATGCCATTTGCAAAACTCGGAATGCATACCTGAATGTAGACGGTAATTGCGATTCCTATATCGAGTGCCGAGTAAGTAGCTAATCTATGCAATAAGTAGTACATTTAACGCCTTTTCCTAGAGACTCTGTAACTGATTTGATCTTTTAAGGACTACCACGCCATAAACAAAGAATGTCCAGACGGTCTTCACTACAACGCTGATGTTAAATGGCCAAATTACCCTTGCGGTTATCCTGCAGATGTGCCTTGCAATGGACGGTCAATCATACGTACGTTACATTATTCTAAAGTTTATTCAAAAATCACAAATATAGCGTACATAATATTAGGAAACTAAACGACTATTTCATCAACAGAGATGGCACGGTCCACACACGACTGCCCGCATCAATTTGGCTTCTTCCCGTCTCCAAAGAACTCCCCCACTGATTGTGGCCACTACTTGATGTGTGCCGACGGTAAGCCCAATGAGATGTACTGCCCAACAGGCCTTGCGTTCAATTTGGCAGTATCCCGCTGCGACTGGCCAGAAAATGTGCCCTCTTGTAAAGCCTCTGGTAAGCAAAATTTATAGACTTTGTCACCAATACATTTTACGTTTATAAAAATTGGCACATAAATATTAACTATACAACTTTCCAGAATTCCTTGGCTTCACGTGCCCCCCAGCAATGTATGATCAAGATGGGTATCCCGTTGTCACAAACCACAAGTAAGACCTTAACTTGTTACGATTCTTTAAGTAGGTTTACACATTAAATGAATATAGTGACATATTTATAGTAATTTTGCAATACGTTCATTTACAAGAGAATCCTTAAGGAAAATATTAACGTGTATATTTTTGTAGATATGAACAGAGCTGTTACGCATTCTTCATGTGTATCTCTGGAAACGCTCGCCTGTTATCCTGTGATCCCGGTTTCGCCTTCGACCCCATCAGCAGCCGCTGTCTTGATGAAGACCTGGTGGCCTGCGATAACAAAATGACTCCATATTCTCTAAACGCTAGAGTAGCATAATATATTCCTTACCTTAAATTTGCATGATGTCATCATATACATATATATATTTAATAAATACATTTAATTTCAAAACTTCTTTAAGTTATTCGCTGTATCATAAACATATAAGTTTGATGTTCTGTCATTAATAAGAAAAGGCACCAAATTTTGTATTTATTTATTTTTAATTTTGTTATTCATAATAAATATAGAGCTGTTTTAGAAATGTAGCTTTTTTATTTCTCAATAAAATTTTTATTAATCAATATAGACCTATTTACAGGTTAACTATGGAAAATAAAGCTCATTGGTTTTTATTTTAAGAAGAATTTTTAATTTTAAAATTCTAAATTGAAATACCAAAATAATGTCATTGTTATAAAAAAATATCACTTGCATTTTACAGAAAACTTTAATATTAAAAATTGAATTTTAATATTGTTTATTATACATACAACAATATCTTTTCCGACTATTTTCGCTCTTACTGCACGTATATATATAATAACGTATATATGAAAGGATACTTATAATCAAAGATCATGTTGATGAAGAAATGTATCCTTAAACAAAATCTTAGTTGTTAGTAATGATATCTAAGACTTTCGCGAGTATTCATTCAAATAAAGATAATATTTTCGGATTTACGACGCGTTTTGTTTTTATTTTAAACATCATACTCCCAACGTTACGGCTGAGATGTAAAAAATGCCATTGATCATATTCAAAGTAACCGAAACTTATGTAGTTTAAAATAACAAAAAACGCGTAGTAAATTGGATGTTTTAGTGTTTATGGCCTGATGTTTTATCTGAACTTTCAATATTGGATTAAGGCTACATAAATATAAATATAAAAATATTTAATGATTATGTTAATTTTCTAAACTGGGTATGAATATAGGTTTATTTACTAATGAAACATTGGAATTAATGAAGTATAGAAAAATGTTTCATTAAATAATTCCCAAAATTTGGTAGCTTAAATATATATGCGTTTAAAGCCATGAGAAATTTTCCGTACCGATTTGTATGTAATAAGCTGATAAGTGGAGTTAAATAAAATACATAATTAAAATTGTTTTATAAGCAAATGATTTCTTGATATTCTTTTCCCTTCGTTTTCCTTAATTTGTTTCTTTTTCCTATGTACCAACTATTTCTATATGAATATATAAAGCAGCGTAATGTTGGTGTAGAAAAATGTTCCTCTTATTTTAATCATTCTTATAATTAATAATTACGTATATCGTTAAAAGTATAAACGACATTGATCACATCATTTTAAATCGCGAACTATAATTTTTAATATGTAAACTTTTGTATATATTATCTTCTTCTTCTTCTTCTGGCAATTATCCTAGTTTTAGCCAGAGTCTGCCTTCCTGCTTAAACTCCTCCACTTTGCACGGTGTTTGGCATCCTCGGTAGTAAGTCCATTGGCTCTCATATCCTGCTTCACGGTGTCCAGCCATCGCTTCCTTGGGCGTCCTGGGAGTCTTGCTCCAGGGACAGACATATCAATACAAATTGTTACAACGTAGTTCTCAGGCCGGCCTGCAACGTGGCCCTACCATCTCAGGCGACTCTCTTGAAGCTTATCCGCTACGTCACGGACTCCAATACTACCTCGCATAAATGTGTTATGTATGCAGTCAGCCCGCGTAATGCCACACATCCACCTCAGCATCTTCATCTCCGTGACGTGAAGCTCCTAAGTGTGCCTGGACAGTGCTGGCCAACATTCGCTTCCATATAAGAGAACCGGGCGGTTTATGCTTTTGTATATTATTCCCTTGAGCTTGGGCGGTATTCTGCGGTCTCAAACCAAACCTGTGACCTCACGCCATTTCACCCAAGCGGCGCTGATCCGGGCTTGGACATCGTGATCGATGCTTCCGGACTCATGCAGAATAGATCCAAGGTACCTGAACTTTTCCGACTTAACGGAAGGTTCAGGACCTATATGGTTAGTGCAAGAGTCCGGGCTCCCGCAAGCCATGTACTCGGTCTTCGTCACATTTAGTTTAAGACCACCCTTCTCAAGCGTACCCTTCCAGAGGTTCACTCTCTGCTCCAGCGTCAACCGGCTCTCTTCAATGAGCGCTGTCATCGCCATACATCATCAGCCATGGAGGCTGGTCCTGGATATTAGCCGAGACAATGTCCAGAACTACATTGAGCAAGAACGGGCTAAGAGTCGAGCCTTGGTGAACTCCTACTGAGATCGGGAAGGATTTTATATCGCCAACAGCAGTCCTAACCATTCCTAACCTAACTTTTTGTATATATTATAAGATAGACATTCCATTTTGAATTTAAAAAAAATCATTCTCTGTAACAGAAATCCAAGGTTTTGATGTATTATTGTAACAGGAGTTCCACTATCAAATTTCAATCGAAATCTATTCATATCCATAAAACACAAACACAGTGACAACATCTGTTTATTAAATGTATAAAAATGTTATGTTTTCAGATTCATCGTCTGTATTTATTTATAAGCTTCATAAAATCATTTCATCTTATTTTTTTTATTTACAAACTCTTTACTTAATCGTTTTTAGTAAAATAAATATATATAATGTATTCAGTAATCAAAGAACAAACCCTTTCGTATCTAAAATTATAAAATGTTACATTTAATGAAATAAAATAGTTAATCATTTTAAGTATCGATCAAGAAGATATTATATTTATATATATATTTTGCCGCAATACTAATTAGCTGTTCTTGAAACTGTACACCTCATTTAAAATTAATTAGCTAGCCAAGTATATAACTCACATTAAATAAAGTACTGCCATCATTCGACCAATTTCTATATCCCACTACAAAACAGTATACAAATATTCGTGAATTAATAAAGGAGAAACAAAAGCAAGAACTATGTACATCTTCGTGTATTTTGCCGCACTCTTCGTGGTCTCTTGTAAGTTTTAAATATCTATTACCCAAACATTAAAACTGTCATGAAAGTTTAATGAAGATTAAATACATATTGTGTTATTACTTGTTAGTACTGACAACATTTATCACTATTTTCATCCGTAAACTTAAAAAGGTTTTATTGTGTAAATTTCAGGTAATGCTGTCTTTCCTGTGTTGGATTCGGCTAACATTAAGGTCGACCCTGTTTGCAAGCGGCGCAACCAGTACGTTAGCATTGACGGGAACTGTGACTCATACATCGAGTGCAGAGTAAGTATATTTTAACAGCCGACGACAAAAACAGAGATACTGTATTTGACCATTATGTATCATATGATTAGTTATGCAGTTTAAAAAAACTAGGTATGGGATTTAGCGATTTATGATCTGATGCTTAAGAAATAGTTTAAAAAGAATTCTCTCTTCATGTGAATAAAGAGTGTAATGTGATTGTAGTGAAAAAAAAATAAGGGTCTTGTGTTATAAACAAATCAGAATTATTTATAATTACAGATATATTAATTAAACTTTCATTAACAAGTTTTATGATTTTAAAGATATTTTTCTGTTAAGAACTTGAAACAGCATACTCATAAAATGATGTGGTTTCGTATTTAAAATCCTTAAAAAAATATTATCGTATGAACGTCAAATTATTTACAGGAAGTTATAGGTTATAAATTCTTTTCCTCAGGATTACCACGCTATTGACAGAGAATGCCCAGATGGCCTTCACTACAACGTTGACGCAAAATGGCCTCAATATCCCTGCGGCTACCCCTCTGATGTTCCTTGCAGAGGAAGGGGTATTCAAAGTAAGATTGTTTATTTACCGTTTCAACTATTTGAAATTTTAAGAAGCTGGCTTTATCATTTGCCGTCAGAAATTTTTATATTATTTGTCTTATACCAAAAATTCAGTGCCTTATATAACAATAAATTATTCAGAGGCTCCTGAGCCAACTGCGGACTGTCCTCACCAGTTCGGCTTCTTCCCATCTCCTCTGGCTCAAGCAAACGACTGTGGCCATTACCGTATGTGTGTAGGCGGTCGGGCCTTCGAAATGTACTGTCCCACTGGACTATCATTCAGCCCTGACACTGGCCGCTGCGACTGGCCTGAGAACGTTCCATCTTGCAAAATATCCTGTAAGTTTAATTTGGATTCAAAATAGCATTTGTACAAAGATCGTTGCTCATTTCTCTATCATTTTATCCTAGCTTTCCTCGGTTACGAATGCCCGCCAGCAACATACGACGAAGAAGGCTATCCAATCATCACTAACCACAAGTGAGTGTAAAATCATATATAATTATTATATTTTTATATTTCTTCTAATTGAAATAACATTACAGATACGGCAACAACTGCTACGCATTCTACATGTGCGAGTCTGGGAAGGCTCGTTTACTCTCTTGTGATCCCGGGTTCGCCTTTGATGAAGTCAGCGGTCACTGTGTGGATGAGGACCTCGTTCCTTGTCATCTTAAAGTAGAAGAAGCAATTCCTCTTTAATAAAACTCCTGCCTGTTATTGTCTATATTTGTTAAGATTAATTATAATCTATAAGGACGGACGTAACATTTTGAATTAATAAATGAATTACAGCAGATATTTAAAAGTTATCACTTTGTTTTATTTTCTTGTTTTATAAATATGAATTAATCAATAATAAGACACTCTTTCAAAAATATTTTTTAAAACTTTGATAACTTTTTAAGTACAGTACTTGCCAGTTCAAAGTTATTGCACTTAATTTACAAAAAAAGAGCCTTATCAATCTTAACAAAAAAAGGCTAAAGAAAGATAAAAAGAAAAATTCAGTAAATTTTTCAAAAAAAAAAATATTTTGATCTTGTCAATTCACTATGAAACTTGCATTTTAATATTACACAATGAAATTTTCATTATTAAATAAAATTCTACGACTAGGGCGATTAATTCTGACAACATTAAAATTTATTTTTAAATAAAAAGGATGCATTATATTTATTTTATACAAACATTTCGATTTAAAACTACAAAAGAGTTTTATCACCGACAGATAATTACGTCATTAGAAAAGTGTAATTTTAATTTAATATCTATATGATCTTAACAACCTTCCATATTAATGACCAGATGAAATTCCTATTTTATCTTTGTAATATATTTTTTATTTTAGAACATTAAGTGTCGCGATAAAAATTTTAATCGCAACCCTTAATTATATTTTTACGCTATAAAACATCAAGCATCATCTTCATTAGTTAAATATCCATTTAAGTTAATAGGTTACTTTGTATAAAATCGATCGAGGTGGTTAAGAATGTATTGTCTAACGGTTTCTTAAATACTGTACACATTTCTAATAAATATTTGCGTAATATTGTCAAAATGTATCTTAATCTTTGTTTAGCCGCTATCCTGATTGTCATAGGTGAGTGTGACTTTTACTAAGTTTTGATTACTTTAAATGAAAAGGCCTAATTTAAATAGATCTTTAATACTTTAAAACAATTTTATGATTAAAGCATGACCAAATCCGTACATTAATTAATTTATTAATTTATTTAGGTACCAAGAGTTAAAAAATTAGTTACAAAAGGAGAGTGATGTACAAAGGATAACTTATCTCTTAAAAGAGATCTCTACCATTAATTGCATAAAAAAAAATATATTTTATATATTAAACATGTGTTAATAGTATTTTTAGTATCTTATAACTAATTAAAGTTTTATTGACCTGTTGGTTTTGTTTCAACTGAAATCAGAAGTAAGGATGTGAATATGATCACAGTTGTTTTATCCAATATTATATAAGTGACAACCTCATGGATTTTGGTTTGCTAGGAAATTATTATTTTGATAACGATTCCACATATCTGTGTTCGCAGACTTACGTAAAATTTTTTGTGCAATATAAACAACACAAATTTAGATCCTTCAAATATAATTCAGATCATTATACTACATAGACCTTTCAATAAACAAGCTTATCTATATCGCTGACAACATAAAATCTTAATGAGATCTAAGATTTTCGCGAGTTTTATTAATTTAAATGAAACTAATATTTTTCGGACAAACTACGCGTGATTTATTTTTGTAAAAAACTACATACTCCCGACGTTTCGGTTACTTTTCAGCAACCGTGATCACGCGTAGTTTATCCGAAAAATATTAGTTTCATTTAAACATAAAATCTTATATTATTTTCAGCATTTGCCGAAAGTGATTCCAATATTTGCAGTAATGTTATCGATTCTTACATTGGAGACCCACAAAGCTGCGACACCTACATCAGATGCCAAGTATATATCATTTATTTGAATTTTATGAATCATTTCTTTATTTTTATGTTAAACTGACACCATTAAACAGGCTCATCATCCAATTCATGCATCATGTCCAGATGGATTAAATTTCAACCCTAAGGTGAAATATCCGAATTTTCCATGTAGTTATCCAGAAGACGTACCGTGCAATGGCCGAGCTTATTCAAGTAGGTCGATGCCAAAGAAAGAAGTTAAATAAATTTAGTATTCCAATTCCGTTGACATTTTTTTGCATAAAATTCAGATCCGCCTAAGCCAACAGCGGAATGTCCCAGACAGAATGGTTACTTTTCCTCGCCCGCTGCATCTAAACAGGACTGTGGACGTTATAGAGTATGTAAAGCTGGGAAAGCGATCTTCATGTCTTGTCCAACAGGACTCGCATTCAATCCAGTCACAGCCAAATGCGATTGGCCTGACCAAGTACCATCCTGCAGCGCTAATGGTAATATTGAAACTATTTCTTTATTACGGTTATATATTACGGTTATCTGACATAATTTATTTTCTGCTTAATTTTTTAAGTTATACTTTTCTGTTATTTTAATATTGTCTTTCAGATTTCTTTGGTTTCTCCTGTCCACCCGGTACTGTAGATATTAGTGGCAACCCCATTATCACCAACCATAAGTAATTATCACTCTAAATATTTTAAAAATTTAATTCGATGTTTGATTTTAATTATGTTCTTAGATCTTCTTTAATTAATGAACGTAAGACGTAACGTACGTAACGTAAATAGATAACTCCTGTTTACTCTTATTCAGACATCAAGATGACTGCTACAATTTCTTCTCCTGTGAGAACGGCCAAGCTCGTCTCCTGTCTTGCGATATCGGTTATGCCTTCGACGAGCGCTCCGGACGTTGTGAAACGGCAGACACAGTTCCTTGCGCAAATAATAATTAATTTAAAAGTTTGTGATAAAAAAAAATAACCCTAATCTGATTTTATAGGTTAAAGAGTTATCAGATGTATCTATTTTGTAAAATAATTATAATACTTTGATTAATATAATTTTTATTTTATTCATATTTGTAAAACGAACAAATATTAAGAATAAAAATTATTACGTAGACGTAATAGAAAAGGTAAATGATGGTGTTAAATATAATGCAAACAATAGAAATAATGTTGTGACACTTCAATACTTCAAAAATAAAAAAAATGTATCGACTTACACTGAACTGTTATTATACTACAACACAAAATACTTAGTATTTTGTTCTTTTCTTGTTGAATCCTGCGTTTATTTACTTAAAAATCATTAAATTACGTTTGTCGACTTTACAAGTATGAGAGCAATAAAGCTGTACATCTCTCATTTGGCTGTTTAAAAACTTCTCCTAGGACTTCAACACTTTATTAAATTATATTGCTTATTTAAATACATTGTTTACTACAAATAAATTTTACATCTCGAATTGTTACCATTAAGGATGTAATGGAACATATAGCCATGATATATTAAATAAAAGTATTAAGTTACTGAAAAAATATATATTTAATTCAAGAAACATTTAAATCGTCACGTTCTTGTAACGAACAAGATGGTGGCAAAAATTATGGTCTATAATTCAAAATAGAATTAATCATTTATTAAAACAAACGTCTTTTTATCATTCTTCGTGAATTATGACATTTCTCATTATCATCAAAAATTACTCTCAACCGCATTGCAATTACTTAATCAATTTTCAAGTTCCTAATCTTCGATAGTTATAATGAGATAGTTATTTTAGCTGTAAAATATGATAAGACATTATATATAAAAATAATATATAGATGTTTTAATATCAGTGCACCAAGAGACAGATTGGTTAATAGTTGTGATTCTGTAGTTATGGTTGTGTTAAAAATTTTATTTTTGTTCCTGCCTCTACTGCTCGGTAAGCGAATTGAAAAGAGATTGCTTTTGAATATTTCAAAGAAACTTTTTAGTTACAATTAAAATATTACAAAATATATCTATATTTTGTTTCAGTAAATGCTCAGGGCGGTGGAAGATTTAGTTTTCCCAGTCGATTTGATTTTCGAAGGCCCATAGTAAGACCATGGGCGAGACCTAGTGTATCTGCTGCACCAGATACTCCAAAGCCCACAGAAAGAAGTTCACCTACTGAAAAGAGTATAACCACTGAAAAACCTTTAGAACCTATTCCAACAACGAAAGCTGTTTCAAGTACAATTTCTCCAATTGTCATACCCAAAACTGTTAGGCCATCCTTGACAAGAATGCCACCACGTGGACGTTTTGGGCCACAGCCTGTATTTGGGCCCAAACCTGGCTCTGTAGTGACGAATTCTCCAATCGATACATCGACAGGGGCCTTGGAAATAGTTACCCCGATGAAAATTTTTCCAGAATATTATCCAGTCCTATCAACAACGGAATCGAATATACTATCAACGAGATCACCGTTTGTTCCTAATCGTATAACAAGTAACAGTCACCAAAATTTTGATCCCAGATCTCAAAATTCTCTATTCATGTCTCATAATGCAAACGAAGATGATAAAACTGCTGAATATCAAACCGAAAAAGCATACAGTGTAGTCTCGAAAACAACATCAGAATTACCCTTATCTACTCAACAACCTTTAAAGGCCATGGAAAATTCTGTAAATAATAACCCAAATGTTTTGTCACCCTTAATAGCAACAGTATCCGAGACGGAAAAAATAGCTACAACTTCAAAACCATCATTACTAGAAGAAACTACAAAATATGAACACCCTTCAAGTTTAAATCCAGACTGGTATACTAAATCCTACGTATCTAAACCTACAACAACAGTTCCATCGACTCCCAAAATAATTATTGTACCAGCAATTACAGTAACGTCAAATGCTCCACTTGATGAGGAGCACAACAATGAATTTTCAAATTTCAACATAAGAGATCGAGTGCCACCTTACACATCCCACGCCTTAAATGTACGGATACCTGAGAATCGACGAGATTTCCCTACTAGTTCAAAATTTCCCTCAAAGGAAATTATAATAACAGCAGCAACTTCAGAAAAACCACCATCTACAACAGATATAAAAGAATACCAAGGCAAAGAACCTTCTACAAACGAACCGTTAATTAAAGTAGAAGAATCTCCATTTAAGATAGTATCAACAACTGAAGGCTCCCCGGCGAAGACTAATGTTTATAAATTATCAACTAACGGTATTAACAGCTACAAAGATAATTATTATGAGCAAACAACATTTGTACCTAAAATTATCTCCACATCAACAAAAGAACCAAAAGAATATGCAATACCTATAAGTACATCAGGCCCACTTATTGGCGTGCAAAAAATGGATGATGACAGAGGCTTCACTCCAAAGAATCCGGAAAAATGGGTAATGGAAAATTACGATAAAACTAAAACCCCAGCGGACTCTTATAAATCCGACACACCCATTTACCCTATATATTCAAATAATAATGAAGCAAATTACGACGAACTACAACGATCTATAACAAATGCACCAACTATTATAAATAATCCCACAACAATACCTAAAAAATATACTATACCGACAACATCTAAACCATGGATTATTGATGATAACAAGAAATACGTTTTGACCACAGAAACTCCAATTGAATATACTAGTCAGTATGAAATAACAACAGAACCAACGTATAAATTAGATACCTATTCCACTCGTTCTGTTTATCTAAACAATAATGAAGAGAATTACTTTAAAGAAAATGAGAAACCAGAGGTCACTAATAAGACAATTCAACGCAATCATATAATAGGGCGTGGTATCATAAAACCGGTACGCCACCAACTGAACCACCAAAGGCGACTATAATACAGCTCTCGAATAACAACCGGTACAGTAAAACGACGACTGCACCTAAGCCATCAGTTCGTTATACCACGCCCCAACCAAGGAATTCCTACGTAGAAAAAGTGTATGACATAGGTAACTTTAAATGTAAGGACGATGGATTCTATGCAATAACAAATCAATGTGACGACTTCATCGAATGCAAGGTATAAAATTTTCAAAATAATTTCAGCTTCTCACATACTGTTGGACTTTTATTCATTATTTTTTCTTACAGTCTGGAGTCCCTATTCAAAACTCTTGCCCTGATGGACTTCATTTCAATCCGGCAGCTAAACACTCGGAATTTCCATGTTCCTACCCTTCAGAGGTTAAGTGCGAGAACCAAGCTGCCAGTCGTACGTATATCTTTTTAAACATTTTCATTAAACGTGTAGACTTTTAATAATGGTGTGATATTTTTTTACTTTACAGATAAGGCTCAACCAACTTCCGAATGTCCGCGTCGCTATGGCTACTTTTCTCTGCCGAGTGGTGGCTGTGACAAGTACATTATGTGTCAAGAAGGCCTGGCCACAGTGATGTCTTGTCCGCCAGGACTCGCCTTTAACATAGGCACAAGTAGTTGTGATTGGCCTTCAAATGTTCCCGACTGTGTGCCTGATGGTGAGTATTCAGTAAACACCATCTTTTTTGAAACTTTTATTTCAAAATCCAAAAATATAATTGACCGTTTTTGGTCTAAGAATTCAAATCTAATTACTCTAACAATATTTAAAACTGGTCTTGACTTCTAGTAATGTGGGTATTAAACAATAAATCTTTTGAGTACCTACAAACAATAGTGCGTAAAGAATTCTATTTTCAGTTTTTGAAGGATTTATCTGCCCAGCGCCAGAGCTTGATGAAGACAGTAATCCTGTCCGCAGCATTTACAAATATAGGTAATTATTATTCACGTTTTTTTTATTTGCTTTTTGAACGAATTAAAAAACTTTTATAGCCATAATTAATTATATTTGGATATCCTTTATTTTCAAAGAAAAATATTATTTTACAACGTTCGTGCACTTGAAGTGGCTAAGGATACAAATAGTTATAGATTATGTTGTTAGTTAAATACTATAAAATATTTTTCAGATACAAAAAGAGTTGCAAAAAATATATTGCGTGTCAAAAAGGACATCCTCGATTACTTAGCTGCGATTACGGACTTTCTTTTGATGAAAACAACGAAAGCTGCGTGGACGAGAGTCGAATTCTTGACTGTACATATTGAAGAACTTGGGACGTTCTTTAGCTTTATTAAAAGTATTGTAAAAGTAAACTTATTTATAGGTTATGTTGTGACTATTACAGTTTGTCACATTCCATTGTCAAAGATATTTTTTATTTCGAGCCATTTCTTATGTGACACTTTTATTACGTACTATACATAAACATGAAATAAACACCAAGGTATTCAATACTCCATAAGAATAAATTTTGGATTGTAGAAAAATGTGTAATCATTTGTAAAACCTTAAAAATTAGGTGATCATAAAACATTTTTATTTTTTTTAATTTATGCAAGTATAAAAGCAAACTAGTACACTGTCGTAATGTAAAATGCAGAAAATAATCAATCTACATAAGCGTTTTCAACTGCTAAAACTAGTAATAATTTTTGAATTAAGTATAACTTATAAACATTTCACTTTAAAACTCCCGCTTCAATTTAGAATAAATATAGACTAATTATAGACAATTTATGTAACGTTTTTATGCATGGAAAGCTTTTAAAATATTTATTTTTTGTTTTTACTTAAAAAAATAATATGAAAGAAAAATATAATTCTTAAAGAAATAATATTGATTTTTGTATTTTCTATGTAAAAAAGTTTACCTGCAAGACGATTTCGTAACTTTTGCAGCATGACACTCATTGGTCAAATTGTCATAGCCTTGCTGTAATCATATTTCCGACCAATAATGTGTCATGTTTCTTACATTGACTTTTTTAAATTTAATAATATCCAATAAAGAAGCTTCCCTAACATTTATACGAAAGAAAAACACATTTATTTTTCTGCGAAAGTAGCGCGGTTTTATTATAACTTTAAATTCAAATTTTGAAGTTGTCGTAAGTTATGTCTTACTACTGAATAATAGTTAAAATAAATAGTGGTCCAACTGGAATGGTTAAAGATTGTTTACCACGTCTTCTCGTATGTTATTAAAGTTTTTCATGTGAAGGCAAGCAAAGACAGCGGGATGTTCCTTTAGCGCAGCCCTGCCGAGCGCCAACGTCGCCCCAGTTGACTCGAATCGAACGATTGCGTAGTCGCGCAAGGACCCCTGGGCTCTAAAGCTATTGTTCGTAATTTTAATATGGCGTTAATAAAACAATTTTGAAATGTTCCAAACAAAGAAGAAACGTTTAAATTAATGCCATACGTCTAGAAAACATAAATAATAGTGAAGGGAAGAAGCGATACAACTGAATTTGTTGTCATAATAAAACGCTCAAAATGGATGATTCATTTATCATGGCTAATTTTCATGAGTTATGTCGCCTCTGTTTACGCAAAAGTGAATTCACAATATCAATTTTTGGAGCTGTTCCTGACAATGAAGAAAATATATCTCTAACCTCGAAAATTGCTGAATGTCTCGAGCTGCAGGTTCCTTGTTTATATCAATAACTGTATTTTTGTCATCCTTGTTAGTTATCGTAATAGAATATATTTTCTATGTTACAGATGGATCCCAATGATGGTCTCCCTACTAGGATCTGCTACAAATGCTTGTTTAAGGTTAATAAATGCTCCAAATTTAGATTACAGTGTATTCAGAGTGAGGCCAGATTAAGACAAATAACGAATCGTGTGAATGAGTTAGATAATTCAAACTCATCAGAATTAAGTAATTATAATTTTAACAATACCCCAGAAACATTAAAACCAAAGGCTGAAGATTATATTGTTGAAGATAGTGTCGTGATGGTAGTAGACCCTAGCTTAGACTATGATTCTTCAGAAGAATCTGAGTATATAGATCAGACAGAAACGGAGACTTGTGAAAGAGATAACACACCTGACGGAGAAACAGCTTCGGAATCCTTTTATAAAAATGTATTTATGTGTCAATATTGTGATCAAGCATTTGTGTCTCAAGAAAAGTGCAAAGAACACGAGCAAAGTTTCCATGACCCAAATCTTCCTTATAAATGTGTGGAGTGCAGTCTAGTATTTTCGGAACGCAGTCAATTTGTTGCACACACTAGGCAAGTCCATGGTAATGATAAACCCTATCATTGCCCGGAATGTGACAAATGTTTTGGTAGACGCTCTGATTTAAGGAAACATTCTATAGTTCATACTGGTATAAGACCTTTTCAATGCCATTATTGTCTTAAGAGCTTCTCGAGGAATACAAACTTAAGTAAACATTTAAGAATACATGCAGGACATAAGCCTCATGTATGTCCTTTATGTCCACGAAGCTTTGTAGCAAAAGGTGATTTACAGAGACATGTACTAGTTCACTCGGGTGTTAAACCTTATGCATGTAGGAAGTGTCCACTCACATTTGGACGAAGAGATAAGCTGATAAAGCATGAAGTCCGTCATGGACCTGTAAGTCCAGAAAATAAAGAATATGAAAATGATGATGCTCATGACATGGTTGTTAATGTAAACCCTTTTAGTAATTTAATGACATCCCCACCTCAGCACAATATTGAAAACACGAATGAATATGATTTGCCAAGGGTTCCCGACCATATTGCTGGTGATAATACTTTTTTAAATCAAATTCAAAAGAATCCATCCACTTCTAGCAAACCTCAAACAAATTCACCACCTAAACCGAAAATGGCATCACCAAATAAAAATAAACCTAAGAATATAAAATGTCATCAGTGTCCAAAGAGGTTCTCCTCGTTAGATGCATACAAAACTCATGTGTCCATAGCACATATTGGATCTAGGATATTTCAGTGTAAGATATGCTTCAAAAAATTCCCTAGAAAAAGAGAATTTGATCGCCATGTAGCTTCTCATTCTGGTATGAAACCATTTAGTTGCAGTCAATGTGATAAAAAGTTTACGAGGAAAGATAAACTTAACAAGCATGAACAAACTCATGAATGTCTGGTTGTGAATATGCCTTGCATAGAATGTGGAGCAACATTTGAGAAAAAACCTGACCTAGTTGCACACATTAAGTCCCACTTTCCAGAAAATTATGATAACAAAATCCTTAATACTGAAATTAAGAAGGAAAATGTACCCGACTTCCCTTTGGACAATTTTTATGACTTGGAAACCTGAAAATATACTAGACGTTGTAATAATCACTTGATGGTTTCTAAAATATATCAGCATCCAAATAAATTATTTATTAATCAGTATTTCTAATAATATAATTGTTGAATAGTTACATGTTTAAACGTCTCCAGTTAATGTACTTAGATAATTTAGAATTGAAACGCTGGGTTTTATTTAATATTTAAATCTAGTTAGTTATCATGCTCTCTTACTATTGTTGATTGCATATATATGAATCTGAGATTTTGTTGTTAAAAAGGATTTATCATGTTTAAATTCAATTGCACAAATCAATACTTGTTTTGTATGCTAAGAAAAATTTACTGTGAATAAATAAATGTTCATATTATTTTAGTATATCCTTTACTGTTACCAAATATTTTATAATAAAATGTTTATGAATACCATGGAAATGTTTAAAAGCAATATAACAACACTGTGATGTGTCTCAAATAAAACAAATGTAAGCATAATTTAATATTTTCATTTAATCTAACCGGCCAAGGGGTTTGCATGTATTGTAATTGATGTTATCCTTGCCTCGGATAATGGTTTAAATGTCTTTGGGTTAACTGGCATTTTTTCTAAATCATCCAATGCTTCGAAACCATCAATGACTCTGTGGAACATGTTTTTCATTAACATTATGTTAATGTTTATTACAGAAAATTCAACAATACTAATTATTTAGTAAAACTGAGATATAGGTGTTCAAATATGACCAGAAATATTAGATATTATTAATCATACAATTATCAATGTGCAGCATACCTTCCGAACAATGTATATTTAAGATCAAGATGGGGTTGCTCACTATATGTGAAGAAAAATTGACTTCCATTTGTGTTTGGCCCATTATTAGCCATACTAACCATTCCTCTTGCATTGTGCTGAAAGTAAGTTATATATTTATATATAAAGTCATATTTACCTTAAACGAATTTTAGCATAAGCTAAACAAACCTTTAACTCCTCTTTGAATTCATCATCAAACTTTTTGCCCCAAATTGATGTACCTCCTTTACCAGTTCCTGTAGGATCTCCAGTTTGTACTATAAAACCCTTTAAGTATTTTAATAATAGTCATGAGTCATCGTAGTCTAAGCTTAAAAAACATTATTAACAAGTTTAAAGTACCTTAATATTTCTGTGAAAAAGACACCCGTTGTAGTAATCACTAGCACATAAAGCCAAGAAGTTTTCACATGCTTTAGGACATTGTTCACAAAATAGCTCAATCTTTATGTCTCCAATATCTGTGTGTAAAGTTACAGACATCCTAAATTTGTCCAACTTGTTCCGGCTATAAATATTAAATTAATTTGTAAAGAATAATGTGACAATGTTTAGACTCTTCGAATTTGTTTATCACATGTGTCATACGTGACGTTACATTGTTTCAATTGGATTTAAGGACAATGTCATTTATGAGCTGTCAAAAATAACTTTATCTCAGGCCATAGTATAAATAATTATTTCTAATACGTTTGAAATCCCTAAATTAATTTAACCCCTAAATTAAACAATATTAATTGAAAGTAGATTAAACAGTACAATTGAATATTAAGAATTACTTTTTTGAAGGATTTTAAGTAAATGTCGGATTTTTTTTAGAAGTTTATGTCCTCAAAAGTTTATTATGGGTTTATGAAAATGTGAGGCAAATTTATTTAAAATTTTGAGAAATTACTCGATTGAGGGTATTATAATTTAGTCTCAAGAATAATTTCATTAGACAATAGGATTAATATAATATCAATTGTAGACATTTTAAGTCAAATCTCCGTTTCAGAGAACGAAGTAAACAATAAACAAAATGTTTTACGATCGGCTGCCATAAGCAATTGGTTTTAGACATTCTATTCTTTGATCTTTCACTTATTATTTATTTTATAATATGGCCTTCATCCGTACAAAGACGTGCACAATATATTCTGCCAGATCTTTCACTTTATTAGTACTTTACGACTGACGTTAATGTGTCTTTCAATGTGAAAAATGGACGAAATTTTAATGCGATGTAAAAAAAACACTTTCAACATCACTTTCTAGGCTCTTTAATTTATACTTTGTTACTATAGCGTTACTTGAAGCTGTTTGTACAAAATATTACTTATTTTGTAATCGAAATAAAACAAAATAACAAGTAAAATTACATTTTATACAATAACATACTGCACTGTTCATTTCATATAAAGTTAACATATATATAACAAAAATATTTAAGAAGTGTTTTACTACGAAACCAAATGATTCTAAACTAAATAAAACAAGCCAAACCATAATTGGTTCGACAAAAACTATGTTCTGACTTTTATTTGCGCAGGAATAATAACAATTCCTAACATATAATAGCATTACTATTTGGATTTGAGCCGATTTACAGTCTATGCAGGCCTAAGAATAAGTTAAAAACTAATAACCACTGAGATAGAACTCGACTATTCGCTACCACCAGCTCTTTCATTTTGTCCAGCATGAGGTTCGTGTGTGTTTTCATCCATGCCCATTTCTCCATAATTACCAAGCATCCTTTGTCCTTTTGGATCAAATGGAGACTTTACGTGAAGGTTGGCTTTGTACCTCTTTCCCATAACTTCAATTTCGTATTCACCATCCTGTAAGTAATTTTTAGTGACAATGAACCATTATTGGTAACGTAGCCTACACCAATGGATTTGTCAAGGAAGAAGCCATAATCTCCTCTTCGAAGGTGGCCGACAGGCTCTCCATTTCTGTATATAGCTTCTTGCCCAAATAATGCGACCTAAAAATTAGAATAAATATATAATAAATTTAAAGAATATTAATATTATTCGAAAGTAAAAAATTTGCTTAGAACATTGGTAAACTTACCTTATCGTCGAGGGTGAAGAAGGCATATTTCTTTGTTACTCCATTTTGCCTAGCCCTGGTTACGCTTTCGTTGCCAATGTACTCCCCATCCTTGCGACATGCAAATGACAGGTTTGCTTCTACCGGATTATCATCGGTTCTCAGATCAGCATTCCAAAGATGGAAACCTAGAAATTATAAACATTTTGAAATTAATATTAATTTGTACCTAGGAATGTAAATTTAAAATTGCAAAGAAATAATCGAGTTCTCGTTCACCTTTTTCAGTACTTAAAGATGTAAGTGATCTCCAGCCAGCGTTTTTCAGTCCGCTGTTCTGAGTTAAAGCTTTATAGACTTGAACTGCGTGCGAGGAAGGCACATGAAGCTCCCAGCCGAGCTCGCCTGTCCAAGACACTCTTAAAGCACGACAAGTGTAGGCCTTATTGTCAGGAGAGTGGGGCCCTTTGGATACCTTGATGCTGCGATGTGAGTACAACGGGAAAGCATCATTTGATAGACCCGCGCTTGTGTATCCCTGCAGTATGCGCTGGCTGTTAAATATTAAAAATATTATTCTTCGTCTGATTTAATTGTATAACAATTACTATTTTATATATGAAATAAATAAGTTATATATAAATGCACGAAATCATATTTGTATTATTACAAGGTATCTGTGTTTTTTTTCTTATTTTACCAAACGTTTATTACCTGTTAGGACCATTAATGGCTAGAATGCAAAGCTGTTTGCTAACGTCAGTGAGATTGGCGCGAAGTTTGTGTTTGTAAATAATGTGACGGATGATAGACGCTGTGTGATTCGCACTGAAGCCGCTTGTCACCACGTAGTAACCACGACCCTGTGTAATGTGTTTAAAAATGTTGTTACTTACCAAGATTAGTCACAACTGGATTCCTAAACTTATTAACATTTTTGTAATCCATTAATTCATAGCTAATCTTTGATATACTCGCTACTCTTGCAAACATAACAAAGAAAAAAATACATGTCAATCTAATACAGTGTACTGACTACTGACTAAGCCATACTCAGGCTTTATTTGTGTATGATCCTTACGATTTTTAAGTTCTAAATATTAAAATTATTAAAAGAGTGAAATAAAATTAGTATTATATGTAATATTAAGCTGAGTTCTAGCAACTTTGTGGATTGTGAGTGAAATTTTATATTCTCTCTATACTGTAGTCTATAATAAATTGGTACACGTAAATATAAATTGGGACACGTAAATATAAATTGGGACACGTAAATATAAATTGGGACACGTAAACATAAATTGGGACACGTAAAGTCTATAGGGACACGTACTTTGAATATCGGTTCATGTAGCTGCCCACTTCCTCCATCAAGGACGCTGACAGTCAAATCTGCCTCCACTCCACCTTTCTCATTGAGTATAAGAGTATAAACAACACTGAAATATTATGATTTAAAATTATAAAAGTACAATTCTTAATTACAATTACTCAAAAAAACAAATAAGTGTTAACTATCTTATAACAAATATATTTTTTTTATAATTTTTAAAATCAAATTTTTGCTATTAAAAAACTTATATACGTGATATAAAATCATTATGTGTTTTACCCATCATGTTTCTTGCTCAAGTCAGCGGTAAAAGCTAGTTCAGCAGTTCTCTGAGCATCAGGTCCTGTTAAGTAAAACTTTCCGTAGTAAGACATATTGAATAAAGCCGCAGCATTCCTACACGCCAACGCTTCCGACCCGATCTACAACAATGTATAAGCGACGTTGTAAAAAAATATTAGTTAAAATAACTTTGGTCTAATAAAAATTTAGTTATACTTACGATATCATGATGTTTTGAAAATCCGAACGTATAATCTCCTCTAAGAAGATCTTCATATCTTTGATCCAAATTACGAGGGTAGTCATTCACGCCACCCCAGTCATATTGTTGGACCCTGATCTAAAATTCATTTAACTTCGAGTTTACAGATGAAAAAGAGATGTAATATAAAATAATTAATTTATACTTAATTAATAAATTGAACTAACAAGATTATTATATTAAACCTCACGAATAGAACTTCTATACAGACTCCATAGTCCATGTCTAGACAGTATGAGCTAACATCAATTTGGTTAGTTTGCAAATACTCCATTGACATGTGTTATAAAAACCTTTTTCGTAAGATTTAACGAAGCCCTTATAACTGTGGATGTATTTTTTGAGTTTCACTCAAATACTTATATTATAGTATCCTGTATGATTTAATTTATTTAAATTTTATAATGTATGCTAACCTTTTCCCCGGGTACAAAGAACCCTGGACGTTCCCAGCCGGCTCTCGCCTGCATCACAGCGCCATCATCTATCAGCTCCTGATGAAGAGCGTCATGACTCGCATCTCTACCAGCGAGGGGTTCGTCGTTCAGGAACACGATACTGTAGTTCTTAACATACGCCTCGTGACTGCTCTCACGGACCCAGTGCGGTCGTGCTAGTTGGCCGGACGTAAAACGAGCAATGTCGAATGTAAACATGTTGTAGTGTGGCCTAAAACGAATCTCTTATTAAAATTTCTTAAACATTAATTTTTTTATGAAGCTAAATGTTGTTGAGTGTGTCATGTTTTTTGTCCGTGGTTAAAAACAAATCATTCTCTAAATATAAAAGTATATATATATAGGTATTCGTCTTTTGAAAATTAGTATAAAAATAAAGGAATGAATCTTTTTAATCAACTCTAGTGGGACATTTAATCTAACTTCCAAACGCTTATTTCATTAAGAAATCCAGTACTATTAGTAGGTATTAAGTATATAATTTTATAACTAACAATAAGAGGTATTTAAAAAATGGAACGCAACCATGTAGCATATTAAAAATCTAGTAAATAGTATCATTTGTTACCGCTAATAATACTAGTAGATATATTTGTATTTACTCATTACGTTAACGAACCGTTTGACAGTGGGAAAGTAGCTGATTGTAAGTATACACATTTCAAAAATTAATGATCTAATTAAATTGAATCGGTCAACTATTTTATTCAGTTAAAAACTTAACGGGCAATTAATAATGATGCCGCAAACCGCAAAATGTTTTTTTTTTTTGATAAGATATAAAATTATTATTTAACAATAATAGATGTCAAACACGTCTTAATCAATGTTTTTGTTTTACTTGTTTATGTTGTCAGTATAAAAATAGTTTAATTAATATGCTTTACCAAAATTTGATAAAATGTATAATACCTTCCACTAATGATCCATTCAGCTAATTGTATGGCTGTCCCAGCAGAAAACATCATGCCGGAGGAATTGTATCCACAGTTATGGTACAAACCTAAAATGAAACAAATAATAAATTTACTTATTATATATATATACTTGTATTAAGCAAAATGTTAAGACGTAAAAATTTGTTTATTTTATTATTATTTTTTTTTTTTATAAAACTAATTTACGCATCAAATAGCCAAAAAAATAACATAAATTCCTAGTCTGAATGCAATATGGATTCATTATTGAAAAGTTGTTAAGAGAAAAAATCTATGTATAAACATCACTGGTACTCAGTAAGCGAAAACGATGAATTAACAGGATCTCACCAAAAACATTGCAATCTTCTCCCATTAGCGGCTTGTGGTCGGGTGTAAATGACTCGGGACCACAAACTGTGCTTTTTATCCCTACTTTTCCGAGTTTCGGACAAAGTGACGTAGCACTGTTCATATGAACACTGAACACATCCCAGTCCAAATCGTATAAATGGAAGCTTTGACTATCTGCAACCTAAATCTTCGTTATTTTACGTCGCAACATGCTTAAAGTAATTAAATGACTTCATACTAAAAAAATCCTTTCAATTTCCAGGACATCCATAGTTCAAGATAAAAGGTTACCGAAATTATTAATACGAATTAATTTTGCGTGCTAAACAACGACAGCGGAATAGTTTTAGAAAGCTTTCAAATTCTAATATTTAACACATCGAACAAATCTCAAGTCAAAATATAAGTTTATAATGAAGTATAAACTGAAAGCTTCTCTTCAAAGAAAAAAATATAAAAGGATCAAATCAAGCTTACGAAAAAATCGTTGTCATTTCCACCAAATATTAACCTAAATTTTTACCAACCTGATCAAGCATTATTGGATTATTTTCATATCCACCAATATTACAGCTTTCGCCTTGTATTTTGAAATATAAATTGACATCATGGTCCCTAACGTTCGGGCAACCTCTGATTTCTGGGATGGCGTCGGATACTACGTAGGCGTGTTTAAATGGAATCAGTGGCAAAGATGGCACTCCAGCGAACCTTGCTATACGAGCACCCCATACACCTATAATATGTATGTGAAAAATATATGTAGGTAACAGCTGCACTTTTAAGCTTAGTCTTTATCTTAAAAACCTTCTGTGATATTATATTACACGATAAAGATAAAATAATCCTCTAGCATTTATTATTTTTTATCTTCTAAGAATACTTAACTACCGGCTAAACTTACCACCACAATTTACTACACACTTGGTCCTGATAAAACCCTTTTCTGTATGAACCCCGGTGACTTCTTTATGTCCGAGCAAGTTATGAGCGTAATGAATATCAATTACTGGACAATCTTCGTATATCTAATAGAAAAATATATTAAAAGAAAACGAAATAAAATGACAGTCAAAAGCTTTTTCAATTGAAACAAAATTAGCAAACCTTTCCACCATTCTTGGAGGCTGCTTTGACGAGGGCGTTACAAGCCATTGCGGGATCTATAGTGCCGTCGAGAGGTGAATAGAGTGCCATTTTAAATACTGATGGGTCCAAAAGTGGGAATAACTTCTGAGCTTCATTTGGATCAAGAATTTCGCTCGGTATACCCATTGCTTTCCCTAATGTGTGTAACCTTAAGTATTCTTCCGTTCGAAGCTAAAATATGTCATACGAAAACGATTCATAATTATTGTATCATGTATGAAACTTATGACTATTCTTTATATTTATTAATCTTACCTTGCTTCGCGATATAAACATGCCTCCATTATTGATCCATCCTGCATAATCTCCTGTCTCCTGCTCTAGTGAACTATAAACTTGTCTAGAATCTTGAAGCAATTTAATTTCCAAATCACTGGGTCGGAGAGACCATACCAGACCTAAGAATGATAAGTATGTAGGCAAGAGAATCTTCCACAAATAGCTCGGCAATAATTGCATGACGACATTATTATTTTAATTATTGTAAAAGTAATTATTAAAATCCTACCAGCCGTATGCCATGTTGTACCACTCGTCAATTTGTTCCTTTCCAAGAGAACAGCGTTGACTCCTCTTTTCGACAACTGATATAAAGTATTACAGCCCGCGATACCACCACCTACAATAGGCTTAGTGTAAATAACTTATATTTACTTCATTATTTTTAGTTATTAAAATTCCTTATTCTCGGTTTTTGCCACGACTTTGTCCCTAATACTTAGGAATTCTTGGTATGAAGAGTAACGTATTCCATTTTAATATTCGTAGGTACATACAAAATTTATCCAATCCGATGCATAGACATACAAAGGTTCAGATTTATAATATAACGACTACCATTTAACTACAAACAATTTGATTCCTTAACATTTCCCTTACCTATGACAACAATGTCGGCTGATGTAACAACTTCATTGCTGTAATACTTTCTTCCGTTTGTGCTTTTCAAGTAACTCGCCGCTTTCGTTCTTATACACCTATCTCTAATTACTTTAAACATGTTTGTATACCAAATTATTTTTTATGTTATGTCCCTCTTGGATACAGAGCGTATGTGAGTCGACTTTGCTTTTAGGAATCTTGCTATAAACACCGATACTGTATCGTTCGTTATCACGAACAAGTCAAAGTTCAAACGGTCATATTTATCAAAGGGTAAGTAAAAAAATTACGTCAATGTTTGCAAATAAAACGCCGGTTCCACTTCTAATACGTTTATTTTCATATTTACATTATTTTTTTTTGCCAAAACTATCTCTGATAAGCTTAAGATACACAAAGGGAACTAGCCTCTAGGAATTGTCGATAATACCAGTCGAAAATTATCATTCCCTAATACTGTTATTAGAAACGTGTTAATACAAGCAAATTAATTTTTCACACCACATTATTGAGAAAAATAAAATAGTTTCTAAAAACAAACGGAATATTTTTTTTCATTAAAACTCCTTTTTAATCTGTATAAACATTCTTTATAATTGTAAACAAGAAACAGTCTTTGCAATCATATATTGATTTTGTATATATAAAAAAATAACTTACACGACTTATAATTACACATTGAAAAATCATCTGTACAGACAAACAATACAATGACTAAATGCAACGTCTAAAATAATACTTAGTTGGAAATATTTTTTTGAGTTTACATATTTTTAGATTACACACATTTAAAAAAAAACTCAAATGTATATATTTATAACATTTTTTTATCATGGAGGCGTTTCCTTGTTCTATACATAATAACTATATTATTAAATAATAAAAAAACTGACGTCAGGATTCGCTTACGGCTTCTATTTAAAGTTGGAATCTACCTGGAACATAATATTTGAAACAATAAATTCTGAAGATCTAATAATAAAACCTTTCCTTAAGAGGGTACATTAAGAATATATATATATAATATTTTAATTTAAGTGGAATTTTATGTTAAAATATTGAACTAAAAGCCTCTCAAGGTCATACAGAGTAAGCTCTTAAAAAGACCAAACGTTGAGATAATCCTAGTTATGTTAGATTAGTGTCAATATTCAATTCTTTTTTTTATTTCGTCCTTTCGGACAGGATAAGATCTTAGACCATGCTGCCTATTCATTAACATTTTTTGTCTTCAATTATTTATTTTTTAATTTAAGATGTTGCCAGTTTTTTTTTTAATTAGGGATATAATACGAGTGAGTAAATACTTTAGTAATTAGCTAATAGGAAAAAACTAATAAGTTAGTGTTTTGTAAGTCTTGTGAATCAGTGATTAATATTTTTTAAAAAATACGAAATTAAATAATTAAAGTATATGTTTTTTGTATTAAATATTGTTATGATCCATACGGCTATCAAAGTGAGAGAGCTGGCAGAAAAAAATGATTTAAATTTCCTCAAAAGAATCCTTAGCAAGTTAAAAAAAAGCATTATTTTCTGTCTGCAGACAGTTAAAACGTATATCTATAAGAATTTTATTTTTGGGTATCATTTAACAGAGTAAAACAGTTCAAAATAATTAATCCAATATCTAATAAGACTATAAAAAAATATACAGAAGTTGAATCGAGAACGAGAAATAAAATTTAATCATACTTTAGTCAATTAAATACATTGTTTGGTCTGTCACTTCCTGATATTCGTGCTTATTAGAATGAAAAAAAAATTTAATAAACTAGAAGTGATTCAACAAATAAATATATCAAGACAAAATCTTAGACCGAACATTCAACAAAAAAATATATATTCTAGATCTAGAGGAAAAGTTTAGTAGAAAAAAATACCAGATTTAAATTCCTGATAACTAACAATGCTTAGTGGTCGTGTAACGTACATTGTGATATTCTTCTATAGAGTGTGGTCAAACGTGATGCGGGCTGGCGACCCTGGGCGGGGTCAGACCCAGGCGGTGTTGTCTGGCCGCGTGGTCCCCGGCCGCGGCCGCCGCCGCTGCCTCCAACTGAGCACGAAGCGCCACCAGCTCACGTGTACGTTGATATATCGGATCCTGAACAGTTCATATACATAGATTTTATCATATATCATAATCGAACATAAATGCGAGAAAATTTTATGCAACTTTCATATCATCTTGTATATACTTATAGTGAGGAGTATCTAAAAGTAGTCGTTAATAAATTTATAGAACGCTGTTAAATTCGTTCCAAAAAGACATTTTACAGATAGAATCACTCAAAATGTATTAATAAAAATTATTATATTGGTATATAGTTATATATAAAAAAAAATTATTAGAATTATATTAGTTATTAGGGGACTTCATATAACAGAGGCTAAATAATAATTATTAGATGTTTCGCCTCCGTATCATCGCTTCATATCAGATACGGCTAAACAGATTTGAGTGCAGTTTTCATAAATACACGCTTGACTCGGCAAAATTTAGAGTTTTTTTAGGAATTCACAAATAAAAATTGACATTTTTGAGAGATAGGAAGATATTTTTAATGCCGTAGTTAAAAGTACTGCGTGTTAATATTTTCACCTGCTGTCTCATAGTGGGGTTCCATCTGCAGTATAAAGCCTTCCAGAGCTTGATGATCCTCAGTGAGGCGACCGGTACCAGCACCATCTGTGGTCTCGTGTGTTGTGATGGTGGGGAGTTGGTGAACGATGATGGACCCCAGTACAATGGATTGAGGTACAAATTCTGCCTGCTGTTTATATATGACCAGAGTGACGTCGTTTTGGTTTTTAATTCTGAAAAAAAAAAACAGGATTGTTAGTTTGTCTAAAATTTTGTGAATTTGTGGCGAAGAATTACAAGTTCAGTGTGGTGGGTTCTATTGATCGTTGTAGTTACTTAATTATTTTTTAAATATGATCTTTGTTTGAGAATAATTATGAATTGACTCTTCTTTGAACAAATTTATAATGCATTATTTTTTGCGAGTAATTTTTTTACGCACAAACTATTCTAGTGTAGACTATTGCTAAAATACGAACAAATTTCGAGGGAGACCATACTCAAGTACTTAAAATCTCCCTATTAATCTTCTAAGTTACAGCAAAAAAAAAATTATGCACTATTCTCAGGAACTACAAGTAAAAAATAAGATTCGGACTAACGATATTACAAAAAAGACCAATGCCGTGGTGTAAGGGTACAAGTTATTTGAGACGAAACCTCTCATTATTCAATGGATTCACCGTGCGGGTGCAGAGTTCATCGCGTTGAAGGGAGAGAAGCTCCAACAGTGCCTGGGAAGTGCGACCCAGGTATAGGTTAAAAGGGCCCCTATCTTACGCGCGTTAAACGCACACCTCCACCGTCCAAGCTCCTCTCTCTACCTGACCAAATTTGAAACGAACCTACTAGGGCCTATCAACAAGTTTTAAATTTCGTATAATAGTTCCAACCAACGTCCGTTCTGGTCTAACGAAGTGATGATGCCAGAAAAAAAAGTTTCTGTCTAACCTTCCTTGACTCTCTCCCGTTCAGTATTAAATAGGAACGTGCCGAAGCGACACGAGTACAGGTGGTCAACCACCGTGATCAGCAGACGCTCGGTGAACTCGAAGGCTGTAGGGAACTGCTGCTGTAGCTGCCACACGCAGTCCACCCACTGCACGAACACGGGCGACCGGTCCGCGTCCGAGTGACGCTCGTCGCCGTGACCTATACGCTGAAGGATTCACATTAATCAAACCCCTTCATACGGAAACAGACATAATAGTTTAATACTGAATTGTCATGTAACATATGACTTAGTGCAGAGGAATGGCGAGAAAATTGGTTTAGAAAGTATGTACCTTATGAGGGTAGACATAACGTTGAAATACAAGGGAAGTGGAATATTCTCATATATTATATATATTATATATCTCACAGTTATATAACTATTATCAATACATATTATAGAACAAAGTCCCTCGCCACGTGTGTTTGTTCGCGATAAACGGAAAAACTACTGCACCGATTATCAAACAGTTATCACCACTCGATAGCGTGATTCTCGAGGAAGGTTTTAGTTTATAATTTGTTAAGTTTTTGTATCTACTTGTGTGTACATAAACGATATTTGTTGAAGATGTCGGGTAAACATGAGCCGCCTGAGAGCTTTTAACGAAAACGCTGCCTAAAGCCTTTGAGATTGTATAACAAAATAATATATCGTGAAATTGTGTATCTTATATAGGTCTACAGAAAAGTCAGCGGTGGCATATGTCTATACCTTAAGGATAACATACTACTACTAATCTTACAACTTATAAAAATCGGCATTCCTAAAGCGTTTATTGGAAAGCTATTTAAATAAATACGGCATTAAGTCTTATCAAAATAAATTACTTTTTAAATCATTTAAATCAGGCGTATCATTTGAAAGTTATCATTATATAAGTTTAGTAATTCTCAAAATTAAATAGGCTATTTTATATTTTTTCTAAAGTGCTCTTGCGAAGCCGGGGCTGGTACCTAGTTATTTATATTTTATAATAAACATTTTTGTGCGAGTATGTTTGTAACTCAAATACGATATAACTTATAACAACACCGATTTGAATGAATTCCATATACGAAGGAGTAAACTACAATAGTTGACCGACTTCAAAAAAGGAGAGGGTTGTAAATTCATGAAATTTTTTTTACGCTTACAAGTTGGAACTTATGTCCGAAAGACAGCCACTCCTTTTCTATAAGAACTTGGAAGCCTCGTAGGGTGCGATAGTATGGATCCAGCATAAGCATGGCCAGTGCTGTGAGCTGAGCTGTTCTGTCCCAGCCGTCCGAACAATGAACCAGTACTGATGTCTTATGATTCTCCACCTGGATTTAAAAATATTTAGAGACATAAATATCGCTATAAATAATACCTTATTTATTTATTGCCAATGTTTTTAATAGTTTTGTTAAAATTAAATTCATTAACATGACTATTCACACAAAATTCTGAATAAAATTTCATAGAATATAAGTTTTATTGTGTTATGATAATATTTTCCACGAATAACTCGGCCTATTTATAAATCCTTGGAATAACTCACAGTGAATTAGTGTTCCATTACTATAACTAAAACTTCCCATTACTCATACGAGGCTAGTTTACAAACAGACGTCATTATTGAATCATACAGTTATTAGTTACATTTAATAATATTAACGTGTCTTGATATTACTAACAAAACACTGGAATAATTAAAACGTATGTATATAAACCTGTTATATATATGTACATAGTACATACTGTATAAGGAATATTAAATATCAATTAAGTTTCAAAACACACATATATATATATAGAATACCTTATCTAAATAAATACCTTATCAACAATTCTGACAGCTCCAGCCAAAATGCATTTTATGTGCTTCAACCAACAGCTAGCCTCTATACCACTGAACCATCTGAAATACGAAAAAAAAATACACAAATATACACTTACATGTAAGCAAGCTTTTAGTTACAAAGACATAGAGGGAAGAAAAATTAAAAATTCTAGGAAGAATTTTGATTTAAAAAAACATAATACACTAATACAAAAAATAATATAGTGAACTTTGTGAGAAGTAGTTTTTTAATTTCTAAAAATTGGCGGAGGGTCCACACTTCATACAATAATTATATATCTACCAAAAATATCCATTACTGTTACAAGTAAACAGGACACTAGAAAGGATAGTTAAGATGTAGGCAAATATAATACATTAATAATATTTTACTTTGGGAACGAAATATATAAAAATATATAACATAAAACATATATTACCTCGTCTGATCTATTTGAGGGAAGCAAAGCTCTTTGAGTTTCCTCAAACTTTCCCTCATCACATGAATGTTGTGGATGTCAAGGAATACCAACTCTGCATTCTGATATGCATCTTCAGATTCATAGCTGTAATTATTACATATAGTAAATACTATTATAATATACAGTTTAAGCATATTTTACATAACATTAAATACATACATATATATATATATATATGTATTTAATGGTTTGGCGCTCATTTGGCAAAAATGTATACAGAAAATTCACCTTAACTTAAAAAATGTTTCAAACATTTACAGATAAAAAATATGTAATAATGCCATTAATTTATTTTAGTATTTTTAAGATTTCTTACATAATGTTAAAAATGTAAGTGTTTGTTTGAATCACGGCTCTAATAAGGGTTTATTAAAAATATATCCAAATACTGTAATTATATTTAAAAAAAAAGTTTTTGATCAAATTTTTATATGATTAAATATAGTACTATACTTATTCAGCTTAATGTTTTTTATATAGAATAAATTTGTTATCATTCCTTTTTTATTCTGTACACTCAGTTGAAATTTATAATACCCTAAATGAAATTCTGTAACAGAAGCATCAATACAAGATTTCCGTCTTAGCTTTTAGTAAGCTACAGGCAAATTTATATAATATACTTATATGTATGTCATTTACCCGCCGCCTTTAGCCTTGTTGGCGATAGCGTTAGCGCTGGGTCTTGCATCCATGATGAACAGCTTGTGAGCCTGAGCATTGGCGTCCATTATCAGTTGTATATAACGCTCGTCTTCACGGCTACGCTTACCGCTTACCTATAACATATTTACATGAAAATCAACTGACTATACTTATAAAAAAAGTAATTATAAGAAATCTTGATTTTTAATTCAAATATTAAAGAATAAGTTACTGAGTTTTTTTAACTATTGGATGTTCGAAATTAGATATATATTAAAGTTTAGGGAGAAAAGATAAATTTTGTCAATATAAAAAGTTTGTTCTGATTAGTTTAATAATATGATTTAAGTTTGCTGCTGTAAAATAATTAATATATCTGTATTTCGTTGTACATATATATATACAAGAATTTTCCATTTTATAAACATAGCAAAAATAGACTATATTTTAGAATAAGTTTTGTAAACTTTACAATAATAATATATACCATTACTTAATACAGATTTTGTATGATGTTCAATTTCCCTCTTTCATCATACTCACCCCAACTAAAGGTTGACTACATCTGGTTATGGTGGCCTGGGAGCTGGGATGTATCCATGCCAGAACTGGTATGCGACCCCTGGATCTGAACGCTGCCACAGACCTCAAAAGATCATCATTAGCAGCAGCGGGAACTGCCCACACTGACGGATAGCTATCACATATCTCATACTTGTCATTGATGCGTGTTATGCGCCACATATCATTGTTGACACCCTGAAAATATAAACATTCACTACTTTAAATATGAATAAAAGTCTCTATTAGAAACATTAGCTGGAATTATAACATATATCAAGTACATAAAAATAATATGTAAAAAATTAGGGTTAATAAAAGTTTAAGCTATCATGAGCTCTGCAAATAAAAACTATGTTATGAGTTGATCAATAACAAACAGCAGACACAAAAATATTAAAAATCGATAAGTATATATACAAATTTTACTTTTGTAAACTAGATACATGAAAAACATTACAACTATAAAACATATTGGTCTCTTGCGTGATTGAAAAGCAAACAGAAGGAGCTGTAGAAATTGACTCTGGTAAGGTAAAACTAGTTTCTACTCATTTATAATGGAATGCTACATAAGGACAATAAAACTACACTAGTTGATACACAATTCTTCCTAACCGTGTAAAATACATTATTATAAATAGTTTAAAACACTTATCATTTATTTACCATACGTCTGAGCTCAGCAATAGGTTCATAAACATTCCATCCATCTTCTGGAAAACTTTCTGAATAACTGAATGCGAACATCGGCAGCCTGTGTGACAATGGGAAGGCTAATTGTTGCAATTTCTCAAATATACCTCTCCGAGAATGATTCTCTTGTTTGTGAGCAAACCTCAGGTTGCGCATATCCTAAAATAAATTACAATTACAATATGTCAAACAAAGGTTTACAGAAGAGTAATGTAGCCTTCAGAAGGAGCTCATACTAGATATAAATAAAACATTATTATCCTATTAATTTATAAACCAACAAAAATCACTTATTGTCAGCATACCTTACAAAACACTTCAATGCCATATGAGTTTTCACCTTTTGATGATGCTCCGCCAACTTTTTCAATTCGGGAAACCTGATTAAATTAGTTTTATCTTTTAATGTATTTGTAATTATATCTTTTTTAGGATAACATGTTTGGATACTTACAACCCCAAGAGGAACACTTAAGGTAGTCTGAAAAGAAGTAGCTTCTGTAGGTCGAAAATGTATCTGATAGTTTGTTACTTTTAAAACACCTCGTGATGGCCCACTATATGGGCAAAGGTATGTAACATCTCTGGCAACACCCATAACCTTCTCTCCATCCAATAATTGTATATCTCCCAATACATGACTCTATAATAGAGTAAGTTCAAATAATATTACTAAATAGCAGACAATTTTTTTATATAACATAATTCGAGTTTATACAAGCCTTTTTAAATTCTAATTGCTCTTTATGACTTAAAATTCGATTCACAAATAAACAAATATGAATAGATTTGTGTTGACTCATTTTAACACGATTTAATAAGGATACTAAGTATAAGGCGTACTGTGAACAAAACTATAAGCTCAAAAACACTACAATAAATTTAAGTTTATGGAAGCAATATGAAAACAGTTATAATACTCAGTAGGCATAAATTAATCATTTTAGGAAACTTACGGAATCCTGTCCGTGTTTGGAATTCAATGAACTCGATTTAGAATCAGAATCCAGTGAATCGGAACTAGCATTCTTAGATAGTGGAAAATCAGAATTTAACAACTCTGAACTGTTATGTTTGTCCATTGTATTCCAATTAATACTCTTGATATCAAAATATATAGGTACATAAAATTCAACTGAGTATTTTTGTTTTGCAAAATAAATAATCAGTCCATGAAACTGCTAATAATCTATGACTCTAAATGTCAGATTTCTGATATGAAATTCTTTTGACAACCTGGTATTGTCGACATTTTAGGAGGGTTGCTATATTTAGATATTATGTACTACTTTTAAATTCTTTCCTTTAATACTAAAAAAATAAAAATTTAACATTCTTTACTCATCAATTTTCACTTCTTTACTTTATTTCATGATATTAAGGAATATGAAAGATTGCTTTTAAATGACGTCAAATGTTTTATCTTGCCTAATTCTATGGAAACATAAATAAACTAATTTGATCAATACTGTAATATCCTAATTTCCATAAGCTAAAGCTAAAAAATGAAATTTCCTGTTGGAATTAATAAAAACACATTCATAACGTATAAAAATAAAGAAAACTTAGAGAATGATCGAAAAATAAAATCTGAAGTTTTTGATTGGGATTCTAGACACCCAAAAAGTCTTGCAGAAATGTGTGTAGAAAAATTAAGCTTAAATTGGATGGGTAAGTCATATAAAAATAACTCTTATAAATATGAATTACGAAAGTTTACTCAATAATACTTTCAAGGTGAACCTAAATTAGAGGATCTTGTTGCTAAGGACAGAGAATACTTTTTGCAAATATTGGATACAAATACACCACTACAAATTCTAGTTGATAACATTCAAAATGATATTTTTTGGAAAAAATGCTACGTCTCTAAATGGTCTGATATCCCAATAGAAATAAATGATAAATCTTGGATTACTATTTTTATGGAGCGCCATTATGCGGACTTTTTGGAACATTTGAATCCGAGACACTACGATCCAGAAAAAGTAATTATGCTTAATTCAAGTTTTTACAAAGTTTTTTTTTATGGTTTTATTTAACTCCGATTCAAAACATTATACAGGTCCGCAATTTAGTAAAACTATGTGGTCCATTCATACAAACCTTATCAATACGAAGTTTAGTCCCTTCAGATTTAAATGATCAGCGAAACACATCTCCAGAAATGGCTGGTTTAATATCTGGCCAAAGACAAGATATGAGTAAAATAAATAATAAAACGATGGAAACTATGCCAAGAGGTACATATGAACATTTTTTCTATATCGTATTAAAAGTACTTAAATATTTTTATAACATATTTTTTCAGATCATATATCTTTGCATGCAGCTTTAAGCAGCTTAACTCATTTATCAGAATTACATATAACGTTTCAACAACGTTTTGTTGGTATTCAATATAGAAAAGACCAATTTCAGTTCACTATTAATGATGCAAAAAACTTAGCTCGTGGTTTGGAAAAGTGCACTCAACTGAAAATTCTAAGGTTTATACGCTACATCACGTATAGAACTAAGTTGTGCTATTTGGTTATAACCGCAATGTTTTTATTATAATGTATATGTTCCTTATTTTTAGAATTACGCGAAGTAATATGAATTGTCAAAAACTTAAGTACATACTTCGGGGATTATTAGATAACCAAAATATTGACACCTTAGATTTTAGCCACTGCAAAATTGCTGATGACGGGGCATCTTCCATCGCAAAATCCATATCAAAAAGGGACAAAATTCGAAGTTTGATTCTTGCTGATAACATTTTCGGTACATAATATATATATATATATATAAATACCCATAGCATTTCTTTACTTTCATCTCAAATTATTAATTATGATATTTATATTAGGTCCTGTAGGAATTGAATATATATCACAAGTTCTGAACCATACAAGCTGTGGACTACGGACATTAGACTTAAGACTAAATAATAAACTTGGATCTGAAGGAATAGCTCAATTAGCTGTTGCTATAGCAAGAGGGTGTAATCTGACTTCGTAAGTATGATTTTATTTAGGTATAATGAGTATCGTATCCTTAGAAATATGTATTAGAGTCGGAAATAAAAACAACACTTTCTTCCAGATTAAATATTTCAGGTTGTGGTATAAAACCTCATGCATTATTAAAACCACCAGCTGGTGTATGGTCTGCTATAAATGCTGATAATCCACCAACATGTGGAGACCTACTCGCTAGAGCAATCGGCTTAGTGAAAACGCCCTTGAGATCCTTAGATATAAGCATTAATAACATTGGGACGGTGTGTATAATGTATTTATATATATTTAATAAAAAATAACGTATGTGATAAAAAAAAATCTTTCTTTCAAAACTGCCGTGTAATTAATAGTTATTATTTTTAAGTGTGATTTATATGATTTGTACCTGAACTCTTTTAGCCCAGTGATAACGCCTTATCAAATGCAATTTGTTTGAGTTACCTAGTTGACATTAACTTAAAGAGATCCGGAATGGGATCTATGGCTATGGCTATTGCTGAATCAGCAGCCGCAGCTCAAAGATTGCGGAGAGAAGCAGAGAAAGGAATCCGTTTCAGGCGAAGTGCTGGACGTCTAGTTCAGGCTCGGAGAGTTGTTAAAGGAATGAATATAGGTATTGGATTCGATGTCTACTACTCTATTCTTACATTCAGTATTTTTTGTCCTGTGTTTTTTATTATTTTCTCAATGGTAATAACAAAATATGCGTAAAATTTTTTTGAATTCTGTTTTGTATTATTGTTGAGTTTAGTTTATTAAAAAGGTTCTTTTTATTCATGTAATTATAAAAATAGATGCTGACCCATTACTACTAGCTCAACAGTTGTCTGCTCGGCCCTCTATAGTATCCGTTGCTTCAGAGGAAGGAGTTTTTAATATTCAAACTCAACCTCTTTCAACAGATTTTAGTTTTGTACCTTCACAAAAAGTAAGATATTTTAAATATTATCATAATTCCATAATTTTGTCTTTATTTTCATAACACTAAATTAAATATTTTTTTAGAGCCCTCGACGATCATCGCGTGAATCATCGGTTACTGGTTTATCGACATCAAGAAGATCTAGTCATCACATTATTTTTGAACCGGCACAAGTGATGCAAAATACAGTTTAAACTTAGTTTCGTTTTTTCCTTCATAAAACATTAATGAAAAACATTTTATCTTTAAAGGAAGTTCTTCGAGCAACTTTGGTGCGGCGAAAATCTGATGGCTCACTTTTACAACCCAGGGCAGAACATTCGGAACGTCATATTAAAATTTTTGTATCAAATGAAAATAACGGTGGTTTGTAATTTAATGGATTTATTTTCTAAATAAATGATCTAAAATAAATCTCTTTATTCAATTTGACCTTATCACAGTGAGGAATATTAGAAGATATAGCAACACATATTTTTACGTCAATAAATAAAATGTAAATTTAATTATGTTATAATAATATAATTCTCTGTAGTATTTATAGTCAATATTGATTATTAATAATCACTTCTTTCTTCTTGATCGACTGTCATTACCTGTTAGATCATTTGTTAATATACTATTATTATTTCATTTAAATGTCATTACCTTGCTAATTAACTCTTTGTAATTTTTATGTCATTTAATAAATACCTAATTAATTTACTTTTATCCCTAGGAGGCAAAGATCCTTACAATTAGGTATATGTAAAATGTATGACAGCATTTCATTCTAAAGTTGTTAAGCACAAGGCACTGGCCGTCAAACTTGAAACTAGTTTATCTGTCAGTCTACTACCGTCTGTCACGCAGTTGTTTCGTCTCTGTTATCTGTGGTATGTTCAGTCAGCCATGTTTAGTGTTTGAAATGGTGGTGCCTCTAAATCTTTGGTGATTAAAAAATATATATAAGTGGATATATTATTGTTATTATATTACTAACAACAGTGCCTGTGAATTTTCAATGCATTTTGTGAAAAGTGAGTGATATAAGGCTATAAAAATGAATTGGGGTATCGAGCTTTGGGTAAGTCTGGCTACATTCTGTAACTTAACAACTAAATTAGTCAGTTTGTAAGTTTTACAATTTTCAATCATGATCGTTCCAACGGTTTCAATTTAAATAAAATATAAAAAGTCTCACAAACACGATTTGTTATTCAGATTTTTCTCACTACATTTCTACATTCCAAAACATACTCGATAGAAAGTGGTATTTTCTTTACGACTACATACTCATAAGTTATAAATGATGTATATCTCGGTGCACATTCTTCTTATTTCTTACACGTCTCTATATTCAAATAGTTATATAATTTATGCAACCGAATACACTGTACTGAATTTATAAAAATATAGATTGAATAAATTATTTTTAGAAATAAGTATATTTACAGTAGTAAATATTGTGATATTTACAACAATGTTGTATTTTATTTAGTTGAAAATAACGAAATTTATACAGTTTTATCCAGTATTTATCTGAATTCAAACATATTTTTTTGCTTGTTATAAGAAAATAATAAAGAAAAGACAAATGTGGTGAGTGGTATAGTAAAATATCTAGATATAGTAATAGATATTAAATAGAGATTTAAATTATATTATAATAGAGATTAAAAACTATTCTGTATTTTCTGTAAAGTTTTTGTTTTTGTATATCTGCCTAAAAATTTATTATGAGAAGTCTAATCTTACTAGTTGTAATTAAAGCGAAAACTTAAATAACTTACTTAAAAAACTACAAATAAATATTGAGTTTCATTATTGATGGTGTTGGAGGTAACATACATCTGCATTTTAGAGATCTGTAGTAAAAAATAGAGTAAAAAATAGACTTCATACAATCAAAGCTACAGACAGAAACAATTTAAAAGTAATAAATGTTGTTAAAACTTATATAAATGACTTACAGTGCAAATTAATTTTCTAATGTTGTATAATATTTGCTTTGCTTTAATTTGCTAAATAATAAAAACATATACAGTACTATATGTCATATAGTGTTAGCGTTACATATCACTAATGACACTAATATTCTTTTTATAAGTTTAAATTGGTAGTTTCTCTGTCATATTATAGGTCTTGGTCAGAATATATTTGTACGTGCCAGTTATTTTCAAGAAAAAATAAAATTATAAAGAATTTTTATTTTTTGAAAAACATGTTCATTTTTTAAAATAGCGCTCTACTAATTTCTCGGAAAGTCTATTTACATTGTTCCAATTAAAAGCTTGGGTTTAGAATTTGACAGCATCAGGTCATTGCCCCTTACACAGATGAGCTGTTTATATAAAGCTAAACAGAATTTGAAGTGTTGCATTCACACTGTATGTAGACTGTGAGTGGTCAGTTGGCAAGATGCAAGGCCGATTGCTACGGCCGGTCCGCATTCCTCACTCTACTTACTAGAACAGTTGTGAAATGAGCCTATCTGTTACCTACATGCCGTTAAATACGTACAACATATTATTATCGCGTATGAAATATATACCAGTTATATTTTTTTCTTAAGACGTGTCTCAGTTCGTTGTTCACGTGCGGTTTAACAATCTATCCATGCTAAAGATGACGTAATGGTACGAGTGGTCCATTTGTTAATATAAGCACTATTATTGTACTCACAAGAGTGTTGACCTAACATCGTGTGGCAAATAAGATGTGATAACATTTATCCTTGTAGCTCTCGTTTCTCCTAAAAATGTTTTGCTAACAATATAATTTAAAGCAGGTGTCACACAATCAAATTATCTTACGCCGTCCGTGAACTACATCGCCGAGTGTTTTGTAACAGCGACCTTAAAACTTGTTATAGTTTGACAGTCTGTTGTGATCTTAATACATTCAATGAATTTTGTCAATTGATATAGTAAAAAAGGTTATCGAGTCTGGAGTACAGTTAGGCTGGAATTAAAAAAAAATCGCCTACTTAATAATGTTACGTGTTGCTTGTTCTCTTTGTGTAACTCCTATTTACAAATTTTATGTATTTTTATTTAGTAATCCAAAAACAAGAATCAAAAGCAAATTTTCTATGATTTTTAAAAAAATTTAACAAACAAAAACCCTAAAACATATCTCGATTTTTGATGTTTTATATTTACGGTACAACAGAGAAATAGATAAAAATATTATTTAAAACTCCGTACTTTTTATATTGGGTTAAAGTTTGTTTTGATATGCAATTGGCTTAAATAAAACATTTTGAATCTCGTTGTTGGACTTTAAAACTGTCGTATTTACTGTAAAGTTAGAAGTTAAACGCTCGTATACATTTACATTAACAACACAACCCCACTCTTTGTTCGTTTAAGTTGCAGTCGGATAAAAAATTGGAAATCATGCGTTTTGTAAAACTTTATTTGATTCTCAAATCTTACTATGGTTACTAATGAACAACGCAAACTTTTACTATACGGTCACCTACAATACCCTTGTTATGTATGTCTGTTTAAAAATCGGTCAATAAACAGTATATTTTTTTACGTCACTTCTATAAGTCAAAACTCTTTGATGTTTCAGATAAAGAACATCATTTTGTTGTATTTTGATATTACGAGGAGTTAAAATGTACACTATTGTCATAAGTAATACAATAAGACCTTTTATTATATATTAATTGAAAATACGCATTAGTCATGGTACAATCATATTGTGTTTGTTAATTGAATACAATACTTAAAAGATTTTGAAGTGCCGTTACTCCCAAAAACTTTCTCAGGTTGTGTACATGTGCACTTCACTACTACGAGGTTTTATAAAGATACTGAATTTTATTTAATAAAAATCATAAAAAAACTGTATTCTTTCGAGTATCTTCAGTTTTGTGAAATGAAAAACTTTAAGAAAATGTATAAAAATGTTATTGTATTATTATTTGATGCTGAGAATTACTTCCGCATAAACTCACTATATTAATATATAAAAAGTTATAAGCAATTTCGTTGGAAAGTTTTAGTTTATTGTCATGTGTGTATATTTTGTTTATTTATGTTACATTCAGACATGGCGGTTTCATAACTTCCTAGTTTTAAGTTGGTTTAATAATATAATGAAAGGATCAACATATATTGTTTGTACAATACATATAGTGAGCACGACCTATTAGATCTGTCTAGAATCTAATACCACACGCGTCTGCGAATTGTGACACCAATAAAGTGGGTATGTTAATATAATATAGAACTTTTTTTGATCACAGCCATATGCCATGTCGTTATTCAGCCCACGTCGCGAAATAGTTTAGCGTTTTAAAAAAGCATGAAACCCGTTATGGCTTTGTATTATATATAAAACAATGATGTCATTGTTGAAGATTATTTTATATTTATTCCTGATAAACAAAATCGTATCACGTTTTTCATTTAAAATAACATTCTATGAACAGAGAAACAATATCCCTGACCGCAACAACCAGATCGATTTCTTAACCTAGCAATTTATTATCTCTGTTGATTTTTTGTGGGCATCACTTTTTGTTTACTGAAATTTGAAATCAATCCTTGAGTTTCTAAAAAACGGATCTTTATAAAAAAAATAGGCGCAGTTAAAGTCTTCACTTAATTAGGTTATTATGTGAGATTGGATTACTTTAGGTGTGACCTTTGCCATGGCCATGTCTACAAATCAAATAGACTCCGCGCCCTAAGCTATAAAAACAAAGACCTAAAATTTGTTTAGGTCATGGGAAACTTATTTCTCTTTTAAATCGGTTTGTTATAATAAACAAAAAGCGCTTTTTTCAGCGCCTTGTCTTAATTGTTGTCTGATATAGATTTAAATATATTTGTATTTTTTTTTTGTAGAATGCTTTGATTGTGAGTTCCTTTTTACATTTTTGAATATTTTTTCGAGTGTTGGCGTTTATCCAACACGAGGTGGTATTATTTGCAATACGAGCGAGCAACACATTTGGCGAGTGGCAGGTCCATTCGCGGACTCCAGCGAGTAACCGGTTTGACCAGAATACACAGGGCAGTACAAAATAAGATGGCGTCGGATATATATTAAAAACAGGCGATACTGACTCGACATATCGTTGATATAAGGTTGCAAATAACGCTATATTTTATAAAGCTTAAACATTAACAAGGCGTATGGTTGGGTTATTTTCGAGAATCCCTAAACGCTTGTTTAAAGCAAGCTGCTCGCCGTCCGCCACCGTCCTACACCATCCTACGCACTCAGTCCAGCGTTCGCTATCACAATTTGTGAAACCTTATTTTAATAAATTTCTTATATTATTATTAAAACTAACTAAAGTGAAATAATCAACATCTAATTAGAGTTGTTCCATAAGTTCCTGCATTAGTAAATTATCATTACACGTAATACGCTCTATATCTTGATTATGATATTATATTTGTTGCAGTTTAATAGCAATGAAAATAAATAAATTAATACACGAGTTATCGCTACTGCGTAAACCAATATATGTAGATAATGTGCGATTACCTTTCAAAGTGTTTAATTGTAAAAAAGTCATACAGAAAATACTGAATATAGCACTAATTTCTATGTTAAAACTGGCCATGTTAAATCTCGTAAATAGAACGAAAAAAAAATCTTTTACGAGATTTTAGTGGGGAAAAGCAAAGTTAAAAAGGCAACACGAGCACTTATCTTACGGTTTGTGGATTTACCGGAAAATGTTGTTGGTTTTCAAAGTTTGTTTTATGCATATATCCTGAAAATTATATATAATATGTGAATTTTAGCAGGTTTTTTTTTGCAAAACGTATTTATGCGGTTACGGGTGAGAACAAAATGAAAATTAAATACATTCATAAGCTCGTTAAATGAAAGCAAATAAAATTTATATTGCTTCATAACGTCAGCTTTACCGTAGAGCCCTATACTAGACATAAAATTCCTACAGCATATTTCACATATATCTTATAAAAAGTAGTAATTCTAGAAGTACATGTAGGTTTTGTTCAGTAATTAAACATTTCTTTGCTCTAAAACATTGTATCCATCTTGTGCCAGTTATTAATTTCATACTTTTCTTGGCGGTTCAAAACAGGAAGTCTTAAATGACACAAGCCCACAAGATAATTATATAATTTATTGGTATGTGCTATGAAGTACCTGGGTTTATGTTACAATTTTACTCCAATTACTGCCAGAGAACGGCTTTTGCGGTAAAAGTATAATTTGCCTCTGCTATTACATTTTTCAGTCATTGCATTCAGCTTTTACGCTATGGAAAGCATTATAATTCAGACCGAAGCTTTCAGATTTGGGTCAAATATAAAAAAAAGAAGTTTGTAAGGAAGTTACATTAATAAGTTTTACTATCCGTTCGTAAATCTGTCGATGCGTCTATGTAAATGTTCCAAGTTGCACCGCTTATGGCCGGCGATATAGTAGGTAGTGTTATCGTTACAGTTTAAAATTAAATTTGGTTATTGGGTGTGCTTTATGTTACTATTACACTGAGTTGTTTATGTGTATACACGGCCCGTTACTTCCATTTGGCACGTGTCTGCCTGAAGGCGGAAGTGAACTATTCCTTGCTTATTTTATTTGAAATTTGTATGTTTACATTAATTTGAACGTGATGCATGATCAAGTTCGAGGTCATTCACTTCTCTCTAAAAGATTTCATTTTTGTATGGTATTATTGTACTCGGGATCAATGTTCTATATAAGTTTGTCAGTAATTTAGGTGTAATGATATACACAGAACGGCTTCGGACGTATGACATATATAATAATAGCGAACAACAAAACCATATAAGTAACCACAAATATGTCAAGCTTATTAACCTTCACTTAAAATGGTTTTAATGATAAATCAAATCAATATTAAATAAACACGAATGTATCGAGCGTAATGCTTGGTAGCTTGGTGAGGTTTTCCTCGTAATTTGCAAACATATCATAATAGTGCTGAAAACGGACTAATTATGGAGCAGTGGCTTGTCCTTGGTTATTTCTGCACTATCGCAATTTTTGATCCGTCATAAAAATTTCGGTAAACAAATGCAGACTTGTTTTTCCGTTTCAATGATAACGTGAATGGAAACATTCCGTATTGCACTACGTAGACATAACTGTTAAGGTCATTCCTATAGTTACAATCAGCCTAGAATGTTATTTCGATTGATCTTATATATTATCTTTTATTAAATACTCGATATCAAACCACGTCTCCCAACATATTATCTTTTGGTGATCGTGAGAATATTCTTTTTCTATTTGATAAAAGCAGTGTGAGATAAATGATTAAGATTTTATTATCTTTATCAGTTAATATCAACGAGAAACGCACACTCGATTTATTATATATTTAATCATACAGACAGATAGAAGATTGTCTTTATAAAATGTTATCTGTACAATTAATACAAATCTTCACGTTTAATTTAAATTTCTAACTGACGTCTATAATTGCGTACGTCAAGTTATTCAAAGGTTCGTCGTATTTCAATTCGGAATATTGTTCGACCTTTGACTTACTGTCGGCGACCGTTGCGGCTATCCATTTGATATTTTTACAACGGATTTCAAAAATATATATAAAACAGGAATATTTATATCACATTTAGAGTTACGAGTTGACTTTCAAGCTTTATCTTACTGGGTCATTGGACTATTTTTTGGCATTCGTATAAAAACAACAACCGTCTCTTCCTATAGCGATATATTTATTTATTCCTTAAATCAAAATAATCCATGTTGGTAATTCCTTTAAAAAAAAATTATAAACCAGCAAAATGTATTGTACCGTAATGATACAGCGTTACTCATCCGATGTATGTCATTGTATTGAATGGATATGCAAGTATAGAATTATTCAAATTTTGGCTTTGAGGTTGATTCAATAATAGCGTATGAAGCGAAAGTGTCAGCGTGAGTTGCACGACCGGCCGTACAGTATAAGTGGGTGATGAGACGCTCCACTCTTCAGAACAGCTTTCCATTACACCACACAGCGATATTTTCATGTGTTCGGCCTTGATATTAAGCCAGATTACCTACATAATAGTCACGCACGAATAGCTTAACTTTAATATCACCTTACTTGACAAAGTTTTAATCTCTTGTTTGACTTCTAGAAATGTTTTACTGTATTAGTAATGCTTGTATAATGAGTAATTTTTCGTACATGCATTACTTCCGTGTGATTTCGTTAGCTAAATATGTTGCAAATCAAATTAACGAATGTATTGCGCACAGCTGTTTATCGAAAATACCTTGTCAAGGTTTTAACTTGAAAGTTGTTCGGAATGTCTTCTCTAGCATTTTGTACCCGTATCGTTAATGTTTCGTGTTTTTAATGTGAGAAACATTATCGTGCTCGTTGTGATTGCATCCGCCATTTTTGGCACTTCACTCCCCCTGAAATAACGCTCAAATAAAAATGAGAAGTTTTCCCCTCGTCCGTTTTTACTAGCATTGTATGCGTCACCTGTTAACAAAACAAGTGCATGTGCTTCGTTTTGTGATTCATAGTATGAATGGATCGAGGAACTCTTGATTTAGGAACGTTACACTTGAATTAACGCCAGTCGCCTATTTAGAATAGTGCTGTCTAAATAGATAATTTTCAAAATTTTGTTTATGAAGTTTTATGTTCATTATTATATATACTATTGCGTGTTTTGTATTTATATAATTGAACGTGTTTCCAAAATGGCATAACAATGATCACACGTCATGTCTCCTTCCAGACGTTCATAGCATCACGTAGTATGATTGATTCGTGACAAAATTCATGATACAAAGAACTCGATACGAAATTGGATGTCGATTTTTCGGAAATTAGTATCATACATTATTAAGGTGCTTTGTACTGGAAGCATTCGAACCTCGATGCCTTATTCCAACTTGTAGGATTAATTTAATGACATCGTATAAACCAGCCATATTAAAATATCTCATATTTATGATTTACAATCTCAATAATGAGTTTTGAATACTGTCTTGTCCGATTTATTTTTAGTGGCCGTATATTAAAAGTTATGTGCAATGTTTATATAAATAAATTTAAGATTAGTATAAATAAATGTAAGGATAATAATTAATAAATTTAAGGAATTAGACGATATTTCTTTTCGATTCAGCTCAGGTTTTCTTTCATCTTAGTAAAGTTATCTTGCTTGTCCGTTTGTAAATAAATTTAAACAGGTATTTTTCTGAAACGGAATTGTTTACTCGTGTATGTCAGTAACTGGAGTTTGGGATGCTGTATTTAGTCTCAGGTGGTTGTCCGTGTGTGGGTTAATGCACTCGTGATCATCAATTTCACCGATCTTCTTTTACATCTGTTGCAAGATATATAAATCGTTGAGGATGCCTTAATAAACGACGACGTGTTCAATAACTCCTTTAAATATTTATAAACACTAAAGTTCCGCTTTGAAAAGAAACCATTTGTGTAACTTTTTATTTAAGTGTAATATTTTTTTTTATTGGTGTTCTGTTCTAGACTCTTCAATATAACCAACGCTTCTTTTTACGTTCGGTCATTATAATTTTAAGTGGCTCTAGGAACCGAAATAGCAAAGTGGATTTTCAGTTCGGCATACCGATTACGTCATAATGTTTATTAATCTGTAACAGTTACGCTCGTGGCCTATTAATTGTAAATTTTCCAGTTTAACAATAGTGTTTATGGCTAATGTTACAATAATATCGATATTTATATACAAATACATAAACTCATAATTTGACAAGAAGCAGTTTCATCAGCCACATGTATATTATAAATGTAAATTATAAGGAAAATGTATATTATAAATGCAAATGTATATTATAAATGCATTAAATAAAAAACAATGCCATAAAGAAACAGTAAAGGTTTTACTTTGAATGGTTCCATATAGAGTTAAATAAATTTAGCTAAGTAGGAGCTATCAGGAGTTTAGATTTACACCTGCAGGGGTCTTCGACGACCGGTTACACTACTGTGACCACTCAGCTGTAAAATTATACGCATCTGCTGCTCATTTCTATTGTTCTACCGTCTACCGTCCACGGCCATGAATGAACGTTTAAAACGTGTTCTGGAAGTTCCACATTATACTATCTTAATTTCAATATGCCAGTGTCTTTTTGCAATACCGTTTTACGTATTAATAGCTCTTATATTATACATTGTTTTAGAGGAAATAAATAAGCGTTATCATCGGTCTTATAAAACACTTTATGCTATTAAACGAACGATCGCTATAAAATTATTTACGTTTACAAGCATACGTAGTTTCGTTCCAGACTTTTATTAACCGTTGTCAGGAATACTTATTAAAGAATATATAATAAGTATTCAATGAAACGCTTTGAGTCATCTGAGTTAAGGTCGTGTATGTTCGACCAAAGGGTTAATGTGGCTACACTGTTAGCATCGGGAAGTATAGAACAGTGGGCTCTTGTAATCACCGTGGCGCCCGTCTGCCGCCTCGGCCAGAGCTGCCAAATGTCCATACAAAACTAACTACAAGTAATCTATACATATCAACATAAAAATACGTTTATTGCATATCATTTTGTCTCAATAGGCCGTACATTTCCATCCATCAGCTTTGACCGTTATTCACGTCATTTTTATAGTTTTATTATATTGTAGAGCGCAAAATTAGCCCCAACTAATACAACAGACGGTATCACTGTTGTGTAACATCGTATGAAATTGTTAATTTCAATACACGTATAACTAATCCAAAACTTTCAAACTATCGATGTAACCAATAAATACGTACTGTTATTCCGAATGTGTTGCCTTGAGATCGTGATTGAATTTTGTTCGTGTATTGAATTCGTTACTAAAATTGTACCCATGTACATTATCATTCCACCGTTTTGATGCCAGACTCGTTTTTTTTTATGTTCAGCTATTCGGTTTCGTTTTCAATAATGCATACAATATTTAGACTAATTGAAACAAAAGAGAAATTTAATGTCAATTAAACTTGCAATAAGATAACGACTCCAGACGTCATATATCAAATGACTTATGGCTACTTAATGCCAGCAGCGACCTGTTATGATTAATTTAATTAGGTACACATTTATGATGTGATATTCTCGAAATCGTTTTATGCGTTTACTTTCCAACGGAGTGCTTACATTTTTCCACGAGAAAGCGGAAACGTGCACGTCTCAACAATAGCTCGGGGCTCGCGCTGAGCCACATTCTATGCTGCTATTGTATATTATTCTTAGAACCGCTTATAAGTGCCACTTGACGAGGTAAACTTCAGCTGATTCTCGTTTATTACAAATTTGCAGAATTATGTTCCTGTTCCAAATATACTTACTTTATTTAGTATGAGAGCTAAGAATACAAAATTTGCTACAAAATCGCCGATTCCCCCACGACAAAGTCTCAAGGGTAGATCCGGGGCTGCTAATGCAATCACAGACCCCTATGAAGGGTATTGAATAATGTTCTACTGATATTTAGGACATAATGATTCAAGCGAACCTTATACGTATTCAATATTGAATTATTATATTGAAACATTGGCATCACGTTAAACAGAACTGATGACAGGATACAAGCCCATTTGTAGTTACAATGGGCAGTGGAATGACAAAAAAAAGTTTTTATATACAGTATCCAGGTTCAACACAATACACCCGCGCCTTTCGTTTCTTCCCACGTAATAGGTCCTCGCATCAAAGGGGATATTCAACGAAGTGGTACCTCTTATAATGATACCATGTGAAAAGGGACTGAAATATTTACAAAAATATAGATACATGTATAAATGTATTTTGAAACACTGCTACTTTGTGTATAATTAATGGCGTGGCGAAAGAAATTGTCGTGAAGAAATTTAAATTCATTGACAAATATGGTGTGGTAGTTGGAGAGCACTTGATTGCTGTAGGTAGAATATTTATAGACCTGAGATATGGTTGTGGTATGTCGATAGAATTACTGATTTTAATTGGTGCACTCGAACTGGCGCAATGCAAAAGTCGTTCTGGCCTCTGGGTTCAACGTATCCATTTTGTATAAAAAAGTGCTCATTTTATAAATATATTTACACAAATAATAAATTTCCACTATACAAGTCTCGTTAATGACATCCAATCGTCTTTTTTGTCATCGACTCTGAGGATACGAAGTTACTTTCACAAGATTTCGCGTATTATAATGTTATTATACAAAACGTGTTCACTACAGGGGGTGGATATATTTTGTAGGAATTAAGAATATTAGTGTATGGCTTCCACGTGTTATGGACAAATAATTAGTAAAATGCTAAATATAATACATTTTAACTAATTTCCCAATAATACTGTATATTTACGTAAGTTCGCTTATAACTTCTTCATTGGACTTCCCTTTTTGTAAGAGTTTGTCGTTGAAAAATATAGATGCTATTGATAAAAGCCTCTGGAGCAATTGATTGGAAGACGCACTACTAAGTATTAAGTTGGGAATATTAATTTAAATCTTGACAGACTTCAATAATTATTTGAATATATAAAAAATCTGTGTTCCAGAAAATAGAAAATAGTTTTTTTTTTAAATGATACCTGCTTGTTTAATATGTTTTTAAAGTTTAATAAATACATCTATTCCGATGGTTCATTTAAATCTTTTAAGTAATACCTTTTTATTACCATTATCAGATAACGAAAGTGAAGCGTTTAATCTATATATTTTTATGTAAGTATATTATTCTGCAATATTTACGACACTTATTAAATAAATGTCAAAGCAATCAATCGATTTTTACGTAACCATCATAACTTTCGTATGGTTATCGTGTTTTACCTTACTTTCACAATCTACGTATAACGAATGTTCTGTGTTCCCAGTACGTGTTTTACATCGGCAACCTGAAGACTTTACGTTTCAAAGTATGTTAATATTTTTATATAATAACATGATTTATTGGAAAGAAAACTATAAAAAAATTTGTTTTGAAGAAGCAATCTTCTACTAAGCACACATTATGTGGATGGATACCCGTATCCATTTAATATGTAAATATTATTCTCGTTTGTCTTTTATAAATATTTTGTTTTTTTTTTGTCATATTAACATAATGTTACATAAGTCTTATGTATATTCCCATCGTTTCGTATTCATCGTTGGTCATTAAAAGTCTTATCGTATAGTTGCTTTCGCCGCTTTCCAATACTTTTACTTATTAAAAACGTCACTCCCCTGGTTGGTGGCCTCTCGAAATTCACGAAACCATCAGAACCATTAAGCAGGGGTGGAAATAATCCCTTTGTTTTTTCGATTTAGTTCTTTCATAAATCACATTGTCTCTGTAAAAATAGTACATGAAAAACGTCTATGAAACAATATATTTGTCGCGATGGTTGCTCTAATTTCATTTTTATTATTATATATCATTAGAAATGTGAACTAGTTACAATTAATATAACTTTTATACATTCTAATGTAAAACCAATAACGGTATCAATTTCTGAATGTATTTCATGTTTCTGCCTCGTCGGGGCGGTTGAGTCATAACCCAAACAAGGGTGTCCTCCACCCTCCACCCTCCGTCCGCCACCCCGTGACGTGGTGGGTCGTGACTCACGTGTTTATAGACCAGTCTGGGTCCAAATATTTACCATACGAGAGACTTGTGAGACACGAGCTCATGATCCTTGAACGTGACAATATTGAAGCAATAATGCTTTTATAGACGCGTTTGGCCTGATTATTATCATTCATTTTATTTGACACGGATTTTTTATTGCAGGATACACTTGATTCATCTGCTTAAAGGATATCTTTTTGGCAATATATACATATTATTTTAGGTATTTAAATAAAATGTAGATCACTGCGCAGTAACCGAATGATTTTTCTCATTAAGTGCAAATGAGATAAAACTTACATTAGTTTGTTAAAAAAAAAATATGTAGACTCGTTCGTTATTCTGTGTTTACTGTGTAGTAATGATGAAGTACATTTCGATAAATAACAATCGATTTCGTAATGTCAATGAACCTTCAGGAACTTTAATGTTTTGGGGACACGATAATAGTTTTGTTATAGTAATTTATATTTATCATACAACGTATGCTGTTAATTCGTGTCAATGTTGAGTTGCGTTGTTAATTTGTTAAACGATATAAAAAGAGCTGGTTATCAAACCGACTGCGTGGATATGTTTTCGTTTCTACGATGGCATTGTATGTTCGTTTGTAACTTTTACTATTTTTCAATGCAATAAAATTATTCTTATTTGTTAAAATTTTGTTAAGTTAACTCAATGTACGAACATGTCTTTAACTATTTTAATCATAAAATTGTACATCATACACAGTTATTTGTCTCGTTTACATTTCAATTAATTATAAACATTCTGTTTATTTATTATTTGGATATCTGCTGGATATTTTTTTGATTGAATTACATGATTACTGTACTTAAAAATTTTAAATCTTGAGTAAAAGTTGCTTATAATAATGTAATAAAATCAGTTAATAAAACATTTTATATATGAAATGTACTTTTAGTGAGTTGTGATTGTTGTAATGATTTATGCAAGCCAAGTACCGTTAACGGCTTTCGATCTCGCAATTAACATTCATCAGAAATAAGTTTTGGACGAACGTTACTTTATTACGAGTTTTCATAGTATACACAAACATCGACAGTTTGAATGTTTTTTTTTTTTAATAATTTGTTCATACTTACCCACACGCTAGCGGTTATAGACCATCTCTACATATTGGTTATTACTTTAACAGAATTTAAGTTTTTTAGACGGTAGTAATATATATATATGTGAATAATTTTAATTTAATTTAATTTGTATGTTACTCTTTCCGTACCTTTCAATTCAAAACCGGTTAGTAGTTATTACTCATTAGTGTGAAAGAGTAATAAATATACATTCATTTATATTTACTTGAATTTGTAGTAGTCCAGTTCGATCATTTGTAGTTTTTACTATGACTAACTAAATATTCACTTGAAACTAACTAAACACTTGATTATTTAATATTGTCGTTATTAAAAATTAAGAACTCGTCATGGTTTAATAGTGTAAACATTCTTTACAGAATTCAATTTTCTCATTATACGTAGACAAAATTTATAGACAAAAAATATTAATAAATTCAAATTTCATAAAATCAATAATATTTGAGATATTAACGTTCCGAATCACTTAAACAGTGGTAACTTTTATAAAACAAGCATGTTTTATCGCTTTTTAAATCAATTTCCGTGTTATTTTGTATCGTCTTATTTAAATTTTAATTAAATTAAAGTAAAATAAAGAAATGTATATAAAAGACACCAAGTTATAACCCTTCAAGATTACTCCTTGAGAACTTCGGAGTTGTTACGACATACACATTGCCATAATATATACGTTTTTTGTTGGCTTGGTTGGTTTTTAACTTAGGAAATTAATATTCTATAGAACATTTAATTGAAAAATCCCTTGACATGACCAGGATTGGAACCGTACCAGTTGTTTTGACAATTATTAATAAATTTTCCTTTAGCTGCATAACGGATAGTTTAATTTAAAAAAATTAACATTCAAAAACCTTTCAGACAGAAGTTGCGATCTCAGAAACAAAAAGGACGTGTTTCCATTGTGGTGTTATTATCAGAACAGTCAAATCTATTGTATGTATTATATTATACTGTCATTTGTTTGCACCGAACTACCTTTGGGAACAATGCGAACGTCATCAAGCTTACATTATGTAATTATAGATATCAAACAATGGACATGAGCCCTTACAATACTTTTCATATCTGTGTCGATGATAAATATATTTAATTTGAACGAAGACTAAAGCTTCAATTTTATTATTGTTAAAAGTATTCAAAGAAATGTTTACAAGTTATTGTGAATAAGTACAGGGTTCTGTTTCCAGGAAATATGAACAATATAGATATAGTATTGTTTTTGGTTTTAACAAATAAATGACGGATTTCCAGAAAGACGCATTGTCGTAATCCATAAGTCATTGTTAAAATATTACTAAACTAAAAACCTAGTATTCATAGTTAATATGTATTAAATTAAATAAATTGTATGATTCTATTCTAACGTGACAGTAAAATAGTATGTTGAATTGGTCTAACCCAGTTATCCGAGTTTAGGTCATTGAACGTACTTAATGACACCTCGGACATATTGTAATCTTATCACGGAATACATATAGCTATTGTATTTAGATAGAGTATGTATGAGTAACGATCGCTAATTATTAAATAAAAGGCGTTCCTCTAACATGAGTCAGTGTTGGAACTGATTGCACAGCGACCATGTTCCGGTGTGACTTGGATGTAGGTTCGTTCAAGACGTTACGGAAGTGAAGCTTGAACGCTGAACACCGTGTGAAAGGTTAGCTCCGTGTAAACAATGACGTCATTAATTCTGCTAACATATTTTTTTTACGACTCATAATCAATAGACTGTGAGAAAGGATCGCATACAACTGTTTGAAACTCGGCTGGGGGTTTGGTTTGTATAGAATTTTTGCATTCGTTGCAAACTTTATGTATGCGTACCCCAAGTTTGCGTCGTCGCACAGCGCACTGCATACGGAGCGTTACTAGTTTTTCATTCATAATTTTTTTCACATTATGGTATTATTTTAAAGTCTGTTATTGCACGTAAAACGGGAAACGATTCATATGTAATGTGATTATGCAAACTTGTGCTAAGCATACTACATAGGTTCCTCGTGTGTTGGATTTGTATTTATTTTACTATAAGACAATGCGCTCTAAGTCGTGATTCTGTTATGCATTCTGTATGTACGTATGTGATGTATGAAGCGACATTAAAGGTGCGAGCAAGTAAGATAATATAATGTTTTTTTTTGTTTCATTGCAGCTGTTCATCAAACAAGTGCATGATTATGATTAATGTATTATGATATAATTTAATGCCTGATAAATACACGTTTTAACGTATTCTCAGTACATGTAAATAGAATGATTAATACAACATTGACATTCAGGTGATACGCTAAGACACTGGCAAGGTCAACGTTTCTAATCACTGAAAACGCATTGTTAGATTATTGTATGAATTTAACAGAAGACTAGTGTTCATAAGACGGAACGATTCATTGATTAAGCGACAAATTTCATTATTATGAAATTAATTATCAGAGATTACGTTAATGATAAGCGTTTATTTAGTATAATAGGTAATACATTCACGGTTACCATCTGTTTTTTCTGTGACAAGTTCAATGTTGTAGCTTCAAGGTGAACCGAGGAACTAATTAAATTGATAATGAAATTTTAATTTAACATTCGGAACAACTGTGTAAATATTTATATATATACCTATATATATTTAATACATATCGATTGTGATACAATTTATTTTTAGTATGAAAAAAAAAAATACGTTTCGTTAAAATTCGAACCTATAATGTCCTTGAATTATAAGAATATTATTTTAAATTACTACTCGGAGATAAACTGACTGTGGAACTATTAAATAAAATATTATTGTGGTTATACTGATGTGTTATGTGTTGTGTACATATGTCGACAGTCGTCGAGGTCTCGTGTGTGACTTGAATGCTGATGGTACTGGTCATTTGTAAGTGCATTCCGATGGTAGCGCCGCTCATTTGGCATTTCGTACGCGCCAATGTAATAGTATTAGCTGTATTGTTCACATTCATATATATTATTAAATAGACATAATATTGCATCTACAAGTTATTGTTTTTTTTTAACCGTGATATAGACATATGTAACTTAATTATTATAGAAATATTTAGTATTTTAAGTATATCATTTCTGGTTGTGTCTGTTTGTTTAACTATGGGATAAAATTATTGTTATTTATATATATAAAATTAAATAATTAAATAAGAGGTCATGCATATCTCCGTTAAATTGCTAGACGTTTTCAGAATTACGAATGTCACGGTACGTTAATGAAGTCCCTATAGTCAGTGATGGCGGAGTGGGAACGGGGTGACTTAATGGCTCTCGGAATAGCATCAGGCATCAGCATTAATATTCAGCAAAGTTAAATGCACTTTTAGTCATACGCGTATCTTTTAGCGCCTTGTAGTATATAAGCAGTTGTCACCAATCCAGTTCCCCCACGTCCAGATCAACTATCTCAGTGGTAGATCCTACTGGAGGCCAACGAACTTATATAAAATACATGTCTTGGGCGTATATATATACTTTTTTTGTTGATCCTATGTATATAGAAAGTTTTCTTGCCATAAAAATGCAAACGTTTGTGATTTCGTATGTTTATCTATTTTTTTTGTAACTTAAATTATTATATATATCACACATAATATAGCAGATTAAAATGAAAATGTTTTATAAATTCGAAACGATGTTTTAGTTCAGTTATTATTTTCACTTTATATAACGAGCAATTTATACATATGTATTATGGAGAAAGTTTGTGTGTGTGTGCATTTATATTACGGTATCACACAAAGCTAACTATCCATCCAATAAAATTAAGTATATGTACTTAGTTACGTAGCTGGAATGCCGCGACCGAAACCGCTGATTAAATAAATATAGTATTACAAAAAAATTTGGAATGTCAGTAGAAACTTGTTCCGTACTGTGTTAGAATAGTACAAGTATAATAACAACCACAGGATATCGATACAAGAGTAACAGTTATTGAGAATATTTATAACTTCCAAGATGTTCGCCAGTCTTAATGAGAAGCGACAGTACGCTATAGATGCTGGCTGGACCTCTGTAATAGATTGACAATACTGTCACAGGATATCGTCAGTCAAACATACATACATAATACATATACTGCACGAGTTTATAGTTTTAAATTGCTAATGCAGTGTCATGTGAAAGTAACATATTTTAATGTTTATCAAAAATTTCTATATCTATTTGATAATATAATAATATTAGTTTGTATAACTAATGAATATAATAAGAAGAGTCTATCGACTTTATATCGTAACTATATTATTGAATGTCGGTGATCAAAGTATGTATATTAAATAAGGAAGCGATTAAAATTTTCAACATCATTTATCCGTTTAAGACGAGAGCGTTCAAGCAGTACTGATTAACAATATTTTTTTTAGTTTCATTCTCTCTTACTAGCACATAATTTTAAGCTCATAAAGAACATATAATTTTGACTTCACTTGTTACAGTACATAAATAAATAAGTCGTATGATCATACCGTTGTCAAAATAAATATTAGCCAGACAGTTATTCATACATGGCCTCAGTTAACGAGATTATTTTAGGATTCAACTCAGCATTTAAAGGGAGGGATATCCGACGGAGTTTCAATCGTGATTCACCCCGTATCCGATGTTATTTCTTTACAAAAGTTCTTTATTTTTTGTCGTTTCATTATATTTAACAAATACTAAGTATAAATTTAAATGTGACTATACATAAAGGATTTCTGGTAGACAAATGAAGGTAATATCACTTTAAATGAAACTATTTATTTTTTTGGATAAACTCTACGCGTGATTTATTTTTGTAAAAAACTACATACTCCCGACGATAATATTCCTGTAATTTTTCGGTCTTAATTCTTCGAAGTACTGTCGAGCTGTTTTGTATTGATGTTTATCCGATTGAAAATATAATATACGAAAACAGTTTAAATATATATATGTCTAAAGTTATTATAAGATGATCAAGTTTAGATTGGCTATCGTGTTAGATTTAGAAAGCGATTTGTCGTGACTTTGTCCGGAGCAGCTTCCCATTTATGACTTTAGTATCAACTCTATCTGTATGAACTACATATAAAAACTCTGTTTTCAATGTACTGTTGTAACTTGATGTGATGGAAGTGATTTTGTATCTTATTTCGATATCAGACGAGTTTTATGCTGTATTAGAAACAGTTTTAATTATGACTATGAAATCAATATTGCCATTTACACGTTAGCGAAACCAGTCGAAGTAATGGTTGTTGCTTAATTATGGCTGGGATATAATAGAATGTTATAAATACATGCTATATGTTGATATTTATTTAATACTAGTGATTAGAGGCTTTTTCGTCTGCGATTTTGAATGTCACTTGAAACAAAATAAGAAAAAGTACTTTTATGTAATTCTTGCCACCCCACATTTATGGCCTCTTTAAAATTTTGCAAGCTGTTTAGTAGGTTAGCTGAAGCCAGAAAATATTGCCAAACGACATTTTCTTTATACAAAAATATTCTTTATTTTTGCTCATAAATCTTATTCGTATTTACGAGATGTGTTTTTAAAAATAACTAAATAAGAATGGACTACTTTTCTTTTGAGGGTAATATTATAACTATTAAAGATTGATTTATGTGTACCATGCAAGTATAATATATGTTGCATTTATTACTCATGCCAATATTATGATACACATTGTATTGTAGGAAACGAAACGTTTATCAAATTTTGCGTCAGTTCCGGATGACCCGATATCAGTGTACAGCATCCTATAGTTTTATAACAAAACATATGTACTTATAATGTTTCTCTTTTGTTCACAGGATCAATATGATAACTTAGCCACCCATACTCATAAAGGTATCGAATTCTTAGATAAATATGGGAATTTTGTGAAGGAACGGTGTGCTATAGAGTTAGAATATGCTGGCAAATTAAGGTAAATACTACATCTTATATATATACATATGACACACACATTGTAAAAATCATTCTACTCTCGCCTTAACAATACGTATTATATAAATAAAATTAAATACATTCCAAATGTATTAGAAAATATATATAACTACGAATTTGTTATAAATATTTATATTATGTAAAAGTATACGAAAAGTATAATATTATTATTTGATGTCATTATAACTAATAGTACCAGTTCGATATGTTAATTTGTGGAATGTCCACTTTCACTGCACACATCGGATTGTTTAATCATTATATATATAAAAGTTGTTATATAATCTAAGTTATAAATTATTTATCATTTATACAATATATACATATATGTGTACTTTTTTATTTTTTTAAAAGGACTGTTTGTATTATGATTAAGTTAATCGTTAAAACAAAATTATCCTCAGTCCCCGACATTTCTATGCATATGTATTAAATTATATTTTAAACAATTTTTATAATGACAATAATAAAAATGTCTTCCAGGAGGCTTGTGAAGAGCTATCAACCAAAAAGAAAGGAAGAAGACGAATACGTGTAAGTAATGTCTTAGTATTGTTTTATTATATACTAGGTACCAGCCCCGGCTTCGCACGAGCACTTTAGAAAAAATATAAAATAGCCTATTTAATTTTGAGAATTACTAAACTTATATAATGATAACTTTCAAATGGTACGCCTGATTTAAATGATTTAAAAAGTAATTTATTTTGATAAGACTTAATGCCGTATTTATGTAAATAGCTTTCCAATAAACGCTTTAGGAATGCCGATTTTTATAAGTTGTAAGATTAGTAGTAGTATGTTATCCTTAAGGTATAGACATATGCCACCGCGGACTTTTCTGTAGACCTATATAAGATACACAATTCCACGATATATTATTTTGTTATACAATCTCAAAGGCTTTAGGCAGCGTTTTCGTTAAAAGCTCTCAGGCGGCTCATGTTTACCCGACATCTTCAACAAATATCGTGAATGTACACACAAGTAGATACAAAAACTAAACAAATTATAAACTAAAACCTTCCTCGAGAATCACGCTATCGAGTGGTGATAACTGTTTGATAATCGGTGCAGTAGTTTTTCCGTTTATCGCGAACAGACAGACGTGGCGAGGGACTTTGTTTTGTAATATGTATAGATTTTATTATTATACGTCACATACCATTGTATATATTAATGTTTATAATAATTAAAATTCATTTAACATTCATATGTTAAGTCTTATCAATTTCTTGTTAATTGGGTAGTGTATGCAGTCTTCATAGTCTAAATACTACATACGAAACCTGTACTAAGTACGACGCGTTCCCCGTTTCTCGTTCGGTAATCTAAGTTAGTACTATGATGTGGGAAGATATACTAATATGAAACTATTAACTCTCCGTATCTACTAAGACTTAGCGTACTGTATTTAATACTTTCTTTCTTATTTTTTTATATAATATATTTGTTATATTATAAGCATTATAATTTCAGATATACATCATGTAAAGCATTCAGACAGCTCCTTCAGGAGTTGGGTGATTTTGCTGGTCAGAGGGAGTTGGTGGCTGAGAATTTACAGTCGAACGTTGTACGAGAGTTACATTTACTAGCTAAGGAGCTGAGAGAGGCTAGGAAGGTGTGTTATACGTTTCCTGTTTACACATATATATTGTTTTGTATATCTATATATCGTCTCGCTATTACTTAATTAATGTAAATATATTTTGAATAATATATAAAATATTTTCAGTCTCTTAGTTTACCCAACATGTATTTTAAAAAGACAACACAAACAATGGTCTCCGGTGAACAGAACAAGCTGTGGTACTACGAATTTCGTTGTTAGGACGTGCCTTTATATTTTTCGACTGTAGAGTTCCGAAGCAGCATGTTTTTTGCTTGAATATTAAAAGGCACAATAATCGCTGGGCGAACTAAACGTTTTGTATGCAGCCTGCGGTAATTTCGTAACAGCTATTGAGTTTCGAGAAACGTCTCTCAAAATAAACTAGTACGGTTTCCTATATATTTTTTGTTCGAGTTATGAAATTGTCTTAAATCTATTAAAAGTTGAGGTCCTGATTATGTTGGATAGACTTTGTTCTAAATATCCAATGGCACAGTTTTTATCGGGGAACGAATTCCTCGTTCGAGTTGAAGGGCTTGTTAGTGAATCCTTCAGCTCCCTGCTGATACTAAAGTGGCTAGCGTTCGTTGTATTCACCTTAACGGGGTACAAGTGTGTCGGTGGGTCGTCGTTGTTTACGAGGCCACTCGTCACACAAAATATAAGGAATTTCCTCTTAGGACACGTGCGTGACTTTTGATATTACGGAGTAAATTGTGCTCCTTTGTTTAGTATATTTTATATAAAATTATTATTAGAGTTGATTTTTTAAACCTTCAATCTATGTCTATATTACATTGAATGAATCAATATAATGAAGGCGTATTATGTTCCAGGGACACTTAAACGACGGTTCAAAGCAAATGGCCGTCCTTAGTACGGCCGTGGGAGCGTTGGAGCGTGCGCGTCGTTCATACGAGAGGGCGGCGCGGGAGTCGGAGCGTGCACTGGAAGCCTTCCAGCGGGCGGACGCGGACCTGCACCTCAGGTTGGTGTGCTAGAGAGGGATAAATATATAGATCATGTTAACAACAACTGAAGGGCGAGCGAGAAAGATAACAAACAGCCAATAGGATTGTTCCATTTAAAAAGAGAAACAAAATCAATAATTTCGAAATTGAATTCACGAATAACCTTTTCGTATACATGTGCCAACCAGTACGCTAGTTCTATTTAAAAAAATTAACGAAATGATCTCTACGTTGTTATTCAGTTACTATACTCACACGTTGAAATTAATTACACTATGTTTTATTCCCATACTTTATAACAACAAAGGAAAATATGAAAAGTCACTGTGTCACTGTAGTGTGTCATTACAAATTCAGATTTAAGCTTCTTTTCCTCTTCGTCCTATTATTAAATGCAATGTGGAAATCCTTGGAACGAAAACACGAGGCGAATATCAAAATTTATAATTAGTTTTCCTTCAACGTAAAAATTAAAATATTATGACTATTTTTATTATAATCCATAGATGTAGGAAAAACATTTTATAAGCAATGATTATAATATCGAATAACTTTTTGTAAATAAAATTATTGTATGTGTATTGAATAAAAAAAAAAGTGATATATTCAAAATAACATAATGGACATATAACGGAAATATACTTACCTTTATATAATATGTTATTGCTCTTAATATTTTTATATAAATGTAAATATTTTAACGTTATTCTACATATATTATATTTAGTTTTGGAGTGAAAGGATATCGATGTCCGCAAAAGTAACACAAGACGTTCTGATTCATGGTTCTCGGAATACGAGACTTGTGCAACAAACCAACAATGTATACAAACACTATGACTATTATATTACATATTATATTTTACGCTAATATATATATATATATATATATATATATATATATATAATAGGTATATAAAATATATATATATATATATACCTATTTGTTTTAATACAAATTAAAAAACTTATTAAGCGATGTGTCATACGATCTGTCGTATATGACGAAGTGATTTCATGAGAAATGTTCGAATATTAAGGTTATTACGACTATGATTTGTCAGAAATCTTTATTTCTTAGTCTCAATATAATTATTACATGCTCATGTAGTAGTACTTTTTACTATTTATACTGTAAAAAGTAACGAAAATATATACATTTATTAAACAACACTGGCATATATATATAAATATCTTAAAATTTTATGCCATTTTTTTAAAGATACTAACGTATATATTTCATTTCGAACATTTTTCAGTCGGGCCGAGGTCGAGAAACAGAAGATGAACATGAAATTAAGAAGTCAAGCGTGCGAGGACGCGAAACAGGAATACATGGACCAACTGAGGAAGACCAATGAGGCACAGAGGCAGCACTACGAACAACAGCTGCCGCACGTTTTTAAACAGTTACAGGTAATACTCAACATTATTTAACATTACTCTGTGCGATGTTTACATGAATATTCTCTGTTCGTGACGTCACTCGACTCTTTCAAGACCGTCCAATTAAAAATACGTTGACGTTTTTAAATTTTTTCAACAAATCCTTTTTGGGTTCCGACTTTTCTGTTGAGTGGCGAGTGCTCTTAAAGCCGGCTAGTTTACCGAGTTCATTACTAGTACAGAGTTTCATTATACTGTTTAAGGCAATATGATGTTAATTTATGTTCAGCCGGGTCCAAGTAACGTCTGAGTGTCCGTTATTTAATGTAACATATATATTATTATGTCACCCGAGAATCGTATGTATTGTCCCATTTGGATGCCATCACAACATTAAATAGTGGGAAGTAATTTAAACTTTGACACGAATCGAAATGTCTCCCGGCTCCGGGAATTGGCGCTCCGCCAACCGGGTCACGCGGAAGTCAAGTGTGTGTTAAATTATTTTTATACACAATGCACCGCTGTCTAAACATGGCCTTCGTTACAGGATTTGGACGAGAAGAGAATAAAACATATAAAGAATTTCATGATCAGCTCAGTGGATGTCGAGAGGAAGGTGTTTCCGATTATAATGCAATGTCTCGACGGTATGGAACAGGCCGCCAAGAATATAAACGAGAAAGAGGTAAAGACACTGTTACATCATCAGTCGTTTGTATTAATATAATGATATACTTGGAGATTTGTATTTAGATAACAACATTTTTATTAGCAATAATTATTGTGCTTGCAAGCTTTGATGTAAGGTTCCAAACATACATATATAACATACAGAATAGAACAAGTTTATCTAAATAAAAATAATATACAATATCAAATATACATAAAACTTCTCTTCTTAATTCTTCTATATATAATAACTTCCAGGACACTCAGCTAGTAATAGAGAGGTACAAATCTGGTTTCGTCCCGCCTGAAGACTTCAGATTTGAACCCGCGACTGGCGCTGACGCCACGGACTCTGTACCAGCCCCTACCCACAACCATATCACAGTTAGAGGCACGGTGTCCGGTAACCGGATCAAGAAGAGAGGTGGCCTGCTCTCTATATTCAGCTCAAACAAGGTGTGCATTCAATTTGGTCGCATTATAATTAATTATTAAATAGCATCTTATATTTGATCATGTTATATGTAGCTTAGATTTTATTTGGTCGGATTATAATATTGCATGGTTATCTTTATATTATATGTAACGGCTGTGTGGTTATAATGAGATTTATATGTTTTTTTTTCTATTATTACTCATAATTTATATAACTAGAGTTGAGTTAGAAAAAGTGTATCCTAAAAAGGATATTGTCTGTTGAATATATTCTAGAATTTTAAATGCCTATATGGCCATGAAACAGTTGGTAATGTGCAATTAGTATATGATTATATGTATAAAATGTTTCAACAAGTACAACTTGATCTATTAAAGTATTTGTAACAAACAACAGTTACACAATTGTCAACAACAATCATAACTCGGTCTCAAGGCCCATAGCATTTGATATAATTCATATGTTTTTAAACAATGGTTGTGATAAATAGCTTTAAACGCTTGTTTCTAATATAAAATTGCTTGCATGGTAAATATATTTGGTTATAGAATTTTATTTATTTATAATTTGGTACTAATATTATTTTTTATATGTCATACCCCGATCCCTACATAACATGGGTACATAACATCATGCGACGCTATGGACAAAGTAAGTGTTATCGGGCGGTGTAAGTTGTTGCATGCAAGAGTTATTTTTTTAATATCTTGAACACTTATATTAATTATTAATGAATTTCTAGTTTCGAATGGATTACTTCTAGAAATATACACTAGTTGAATCTCTATTATCTCTTTCATATAGGTATTATGATTTTTATTTGTAAATACTTAAAAACTATGTTTTTTTCTTTAATAGAACACTAGTGTATGTTTCAATTGTCGTATATCTTCGATGTTTCATTTCAAAATGATATCATTCACTTTTCCTCTGAGGCGGTTCAAGTGTCCTTTGTTAATGTTTTTTGTTTTGCTTCCGTATCGCCGCTTTGTTTGAACAGAAGATTATTGAGGCGTGCAACTCTCTAAAGGTCAGTCTGTGTGTGACTTTTGGCTAAATCAGATCAATAATGAATATATATATATTAGTCCACATTCAGGGCATCGATGTCCACTGTATTATATGCACTGAAGGCATAAATGACTTTGTGTGCTCATGATCACAACACCACCCAACTACATTAGTCGTAAAAAAGTATAAATACATTATTTTTTTCATTGATTTCATTGTTTTCTTCACGTGACTGCACTAACGCGACTTCGTTGCAGCTGATCAATGCCTTACCTGTTTGCTTTTTTGTTTATATTATTTTTCTATTCTCTCCTATTTTACACTTTCCTGTCACAGAACTAACTGTATATATATATTTTTACTTCAGTTTATTTGTTATAAAAAGAAAACTACAAAATTAATAATAACATTATTATTGAAGATTTTATTTTTATTGTGAAATTAAATTTGTGTTTTAGCTTTACTTGGGATTTTATATAAATGTATAATACAAATGTCGTTACTATTGCGACTGATGGTAATTGTTTCGAGTGAACGATCTGAAATACCTTTTGATCGATTTTTTATTTAATGATTAAATATTTTTTCAGAATAACTTGTCGGTCGATGGAAAGGAGGATTATTCAGATTTACCGCCCAACCAGAAGAAAAAGAAACTTCTAGCTAAAGTACACGAATTGACCAAGCAGGTGATTATTCTACTTCTAAAATCTTGTAGCATTTTTAAAGATACTTTTATAAACGATAACATTCTATTTTGAATATATAACTTGTTTTTTTAAACATTCAATATATATATATATATCGGCGCTAGCAGCTTCAATGACGGATCCAACATGAAAATAACTCAAGACTGTCATCACTTATTATAACAACTTATTGGTCGTCGTTACTATTGTTAAAAGTAAAATGAAATCAAAGACTGTTTAAAAGAAGAATAGACCTGTTTGAATTCTGGTATAAATATGACGTCTGGACGTCTGGACACTTGGAACGTACTGAAACAAGTGACATAAGTGACGTCAGCGAGGCTGGCGTCTCTCTGTTTAAACAATGAATTTGTATTAAATCCGATATATACATATATTGGGGTTGAATATATATATATATTGTATTATATCGTATGAATATCAATTTAATGTGTATTGCTATTATAGGTTGGCCAAGAACAAGCTGCTATGGAGGGTCTTATGAAAATGAAAGGGGTCTACGAAACAAATCCCACACTGGGCGACCCTATGACTGTGGAAGGTTTGAATGTTCTCTGATAAATTATATATTTTTTAAAGAACCTACGCATATAAAGATTTTTTGAATGATTAAACCTAATATAACTATATATTGCAGGTCAGCTTAACGAATGTTGTGATAAACTAAAGAAGCTACGCCTTCAACTACGCAAATACGAAGAGCTACTGGCGGAAGCGAACAACCAGGTGTGCGCCCAGCCCATACACTCCATCAACAAGACTAACGGCGCCCCCACACAGGCCACGAGGTAATTTTACCGTTATTATATATTTTGTTTTATATTTAAGCTCGAAGTATTAGGTACTTATTTGTATATTTATAATCTATAATATCGCCTGTTGAACACATATATAATGACTTCATGTAATTTCCTATGGTATCCTAGATTTTATATCTCGCCATGAACATTCATACATTAGTTTTTTTTTATAATAAAAAATCAATTACCTTCCAGCATCGGTTCGAACAGCGGTTCCCTATCCCGCTCAGCGTCCGAATCCTCCGTGAGTACGGGTACCGGCACTAACACTGGCAACACCGTCATGGCGGTGTCGTCCCGGGCCGCGGGGGGTTCCCCGGAGTCGGGTCTCGGCGGCGAGCTGGCCGCGGGTCACGCGGAACACGCCAACGGTCATGACCACGATGACCACGACCACGACCACGACGACCACGAGTCCGACTTCGATTATTATTACGAGCCGGACTTACAGCCACTAGGTTACTGCAAGGCGCTTTATGCTTTCGAAGGTATGTTATCATTTATTTTGGTTATAAACAGTTGATGAACATAGAATTTCGTTTGTCCTAATCAATAGTCTACAATATTAGTAACAGCGTGTATGACGACTGAGATTTAACTTTATGCCAATTACTTATGACCGTTTAAATCCTTAACGACTGTGTTGAAATTACGATACATTTTGTTGTTTGTTATCAAATTTATATCTAAAGTATTTAAAGGGTGCATATGAAACATTGATTACTATGTAACCATATTTATAATATACATATGATTCCAGCGAACGGCACCGGTTCAACGATGCGTATGGAGTGCGGCGAGAAGCTGCTGGTGTTGGAGACGGACGCTGGTGACGGCTGGACGAGGGTGAGGCGGTCGCTCACCAGGGAGGAGGGCTTCGTACCCACCACGTACATCGCCACCACGCTGTACGCGGACGTGCATCACTAGCTGGTATTATATATAGAGATTCTACTTCATATATGGAGCTTCATTCATTGACATGCAAAATCAGGGCAGGACGTTAGCTATTTTATTTATATATTCATTCATCCCAGTATCTTGGTCATAATGTTATAACTTTACACAAAACAACGTTGTTGTCTCGGAGACATGACATAGTTTTGTGGTTTAGTGTCCTGTTATATGTTTTAAACAATCCTAAGTGTTCCACCTGTATTGATTAGATAAAATTTATTATAAAACTGAAGTCGTAATCACACTGAGTTTTGTTCGAGAATATATTGTTCCTATTTCATTATGTATCGGCCGGTATGAGTTTCATGAAAATCGGTTCAGCTAGTTTGATGACTACTCGGAAAAAAGTTTGGATTATATTAAATTCGAGCATGTATTTCATTAAATTTTTAATTCAATTTAAAAGATTATTAAAAGTAAAAGTATTAAAGAAATAATGTATTGAGATCGATTTTAGTGATCATCCCTAACATTAAATCAAATTTTAAAACCAAACTGTAGACAGCTTTCATTTTAGATGAGATAGCATATAAATTAAACTACACTGAATACGGTTCATTGAAGTGAGTGATCATTATGTTGTCAATGGAACATAAAAACTTAACGGTTTCATATAAAAACCGTATATGTCTCTTGTTTAATTGAATCGTAAAATCTAGACCAAAATATACAATTTAAATAGACGGGGATATAAAAACGACAAGATGACGTAATTTTGTATTTCAACTGAAATTGTATTAAATCAAAACTAGGGAATATAAAGCTTTAATTAAATGTTAAGAAGATTATTTGAATATATATAATTTCATGGTCTTATAAACAATCGTATTTATGGTGTCCACGACCAATGTGACGTCATCACACACTACAATAAACAGTACGTACAGTAAAGTTCATGTTGAAATGTCAACGAAGACCCGATGACTTAAAGCATTGTGCCGATTACTTCGTGAAGGTTCACACTAACATTTTGTTATTACTCTCGCGTATATTTTACATTAGCGACTGTTTAATAGTATGAAATATATATATGTATGCAAAATGCCATTACGATGTTCTTAATTTTCAAGCAATATTGAGCTTAATACATGAAAAAATTAATATATGTAAAATGAAAAATTCCTTGACACGAACTGGATACGATCTTGCGACTTCTTGAATGTTGAATCCCAAGCGCTTTTCCAACTAAGCTATCGTGTCCACACTCAATCTGCCTATTTAAACTATAAACAACTTATTGTCATAGAGTTGGTTTATATTTTAAACGTTTGTTTTCTTGTTTCAGATATAGCATCGCTTATGAATGGCGTTGTCTTGGTGATTCCACGATCACTGTGTGAAGTTATCGGACTGTAGTCACAGACCTTGTGCAATCACTAGCGATGTAGCTCGAACGATAAGTGTTCTCGGTGGCCTATATATTAACGTGTATTTTTGCTATAATTTATCGATATCGAAATTAGTATTATAATATTATTATATATATATTTTTCATCTAATATTTCCTTTTAAAGAGCTGATTGTCCCGTAAGCGAAGTGGTAATCATAATAACATTCCATGATCTTATTTATTTTGTTTTTGTATATTATGTGTTATGTGGCGTACATATTTTTCATGTATTGTCGTATAACTTAGTTATATAAAATTTTTATTTTTTATTACTTGTAACACATTTAGATCTTCGTTGTGCCAGCCTGTTTACCTGTTAGGGTTTTTTCGTACTTATGATAGATGTTTATGCTTTTGTGATTCGAATAATTGAAAGAAAGAAAAAAATAAAAATAAAATGTTTATACGAAATTATAGCAAAAATAAATTTATAATGAACTGTAATATATGTAAAATTTTTTGACATTAAAATCCATTCGACACATTGGCTAACTAGTGATGGAGTGTATCGATGTCACACGATGTATTATAGTATAGTATGCTTATGTTAAATGATTCTACGTAGTATTAAACGCGCTAGCTAATTGTGGTTATTAGCCAATGCTATTTTTCAGAATATTTGCCGTACGCAAGAAATCTATTGTATTTATATATAGCGAGAAGTTGAACGTGACGGATGAATGAGTGTATTTGATTTTTTTTTATATAAAATAAAACTATACGATGACAAATGTTTATATTATTTTAACCAATTGTAACTTTAATTGCGTTTTTTCTAGTAGCTCCGTATAAAACCCTATCCAAGGTGATATCTGTGTATATTTGATTAGTATATTGTTTTATATAGAAATGACTCGTTTGCTTCGTCATTAGGGTCAAGAACGCCAGCGAGCCCAGCTTGCTGCCACTTTAAAAGAGCATTACGTAAACGCGCCTTTCAAATACGTTTATTTGCTCAAAATAATGAGAGAGGATAACAACGAGAACGAGTTATAAATAAAAGAAAGGTCGCGCTAATTGTCCCCCGACCTCTAATGGCGTTTTAAGTTTTGTCTGAAATGATTATTTATGAGCTCATTAAACGCACCCCAATATTTAATTAAGGTAAGATAGAGTCAAGTATGAGATATACGCTGCAGAATCTAAAAAAATGTTCTATGAATAGAAAGCGAACGTATGTTACAAGGATGGTTAGTTAAAAATTATATTTTCGTGTATAATGAATGATATTTTTCATAATACCGTATTGGGTTTGCATGAGACGTGCCCATGTTGCGCAGTGCTCCATTGGCCGACTGCAACGCCTTCCGGGTCGTGCCACGCAACGGTTACGTAATAGACCGCAAGCCGCAAGTCAAACAAATGTTCCAAACGCATTACTCACAGACATACTATTGTGTCGATTTTGACACGAACGTTAACTTCAATGGATAACGTCCAAGACGATCATTTGCACGACTAAGGTCTGGTAATGTACGAAGTTCCCGAGATAAAACGAGTTTTGCGGGGAACCGTTCGCCATCCCGAAGTCTTGCGTAAATAAATGGCTTTCCTGCTTCGGGTGGGATTGCTGTCATTACAAAATTCACAGATACATTTAAAATAATAGGTTCTTAAAAGCGTAATGGACGAATTTATACCTTATTTAGAGTGTATGGGTACATTTAAAATTAATGAAACATGTTTTGCAAAATCATTTATTCCGAGCGTACACATTCTCGCGTATCGTAAAGATATATTGTTATATTAAGAGCTTTTCTCGCAACAATACATAAAAGAATGTGGAGCTAAGTTACTTGTCTCGCGACATTGATTTTTATTCTCAATTCTTATAATAAATATCTCTACATTTAATAGACAAAGAAATATTAATGTACAATGTAATATATAATTTTCAAGGCGGGAAAATGAATTAACATTTTCAAGTAGGAAAATGAAGAAATTCTATTATTTTTCCACATCCTTTGCTAAAAACAAACAAACAATCACATTTATACAAGAAAAGTAGTCAGTGAAACACGTGTTGGTGGTAGAAAATAAAAAAGCTTCGAGTATTACGTCGCAGGACGGAAACGCTATAACAATAGGATCGTAAAGCAGAGCTTGTTAGACAACGCGCACAGAATGTTATTCAAACACCTACTTACATTGTTACTATAATATTTATTAATCTAAGTATTTTAGATAAAACTATGCTTTTTGGATACACTACGCAATTTATTATATTAATTTACATTTTACTCGACGTTACGGTTGATTTACTTAAATCGTGATCACGTACAGATGAGACGACAATGTCTGTCCAAGTTAATATGTTGCTATGATACGCTTTTTAGAAAGACGATAAGAGACATAAGTTGCAGCAAAAACAAATAAATTTGTCTTGTCTTCTGCATCATTTATCATTGACGCTGCTCTCCTCTGAATACAGTGATAGTTGTAGTGGAACGAAGAAACTATTCATATAAAAGTATAATATTAGTATGTTAATGAAACTTTTTTCAAGTGACAACTATTGACACCTTTTTTTTAATATGTCATAACAATCAGTCGTAAATCCAAAACAGGAACACCATTTTGAGGTAAATATCAAATTCACTTTGGATGATTAATTCAAAGTTTAAATTTTTTTGCAACAAATTATTTTGAATATTATTTCAAATAACTTTCCAAAGAAACTCGATAATAATTAGCATATAATGTAATTAGGCCTTTGTTAACCTAATGAAGAAAGTTACTAAGATTTGAACAGAACGTGTAACGTAATGAGCAATGCACATGATATACTCTATAGTGTAAAATTAATAAGAATTGGAAGCACACTTTAATTTATTCATAAAGAATTTTGATGTTTTTAGTAAAAATAATGTATTTTTAATAATTTACCGTAAAATAGATGTTAAAAAAATATGTATCGGTTCAGAATACCTATGTATTTAATATAATTTAATATATACATATATGTAGTTTATAAGATTGTTGGAAACAAGGACGCTGTTTCTCTTCTGACATCTTTTAAACAATACCCAATGTTTGATCGTACAAGCTTACATAATAAGTTAACCTTTTCATGATTTTTAAAAAGTTCAATTGTCGTTTACCTACTTTTCTTGCAGTTTATGTAATAACGAGACAATGTAACATAATAATAATTATATTTTAAATTTTCTATCCAATTATAAATTAAGTAGTTGTTATGTTAGCTGGTAAACATAATGCTAATGTGCGTGGTTCAATGGTATTTAGATCGGCGTGGTTCGTTGAATTGAGTTATATAAACGTGAGCAAGGCCATATCAATGAAGGGGTATACAGTCTTAGGTTATATTTATAAGCCAATTATTAACCGAATAATTTGGGTTGAATACAGAAAGATACTTTATATTTATGTGGGACAAAAATTATAATTATTTTTGAGGATAATGAATATTTTTCGCCCCACTAAGGAGGTTACAGTGTTATGTTTTAAAATTATATAACTGAAAAGTTTTGATTTTAATTATTACCTACTGTTCTTACGTTTTAAATTTTTTTTTCCTTATCGTACTCAATGTTTGATTATTGCTATAAGGATTATTAGGTGCTATTAATCTAGGTATATGCAAATGTCCGTATCTAAAATTTATGTATCGCTTTAGAAATTTTTAATGAAATAAAGAAAAAGCAAAGATTATTTTCTTTTCTGATTTCTTTCAAGTGTCACGAATTCAGAGATAAGATAAATAAAGCCTTATTTAGAAAGATATCTCAATGAATGTGTCAATTTGCTGAGACAAGAGTCAACGATCAAACACAAGGATAATCAAAAAACACTCCAATATGGCGGAGCGAAAACATTGTTGTTTTTATTCTATACATATATTTTTACTTTTTATATGTTGGTAGCAAGAAATTTACAATATTGGGATCAAACTATCAAATATGTTTAGATTAAGTCTAAATTTCCTAATAAATATTAAAAATTGGCAACTTATTCCAAACACCCAGTCAACTATATTGCTGGCTAACTTGAAGTATAAGCAGTAGATAGCGTAGTACATTAAATTAGATAAAAAAGTTTCAAGCGTAAATTTCAATTTAGCGTAGTAAGCTTCTAATGCAAGGCAATTTAAACCACATCAATAGCGGAATGTCAAGACAGTCTTGGCTCTAATAAATTACCGCTTGACAATATGATTACATCGAAGAATACTTAAGACTTGGCGCTACAATCATATACTCACATATAATGAGAGTACCTATACAAAATGACCTAAAATACTAAACAATATTGTTTATTATTTAAAATAAATGTAAAGACTTATAAATAAATATTGAACGATTAAAAAACGTTCAGAATTTTGTTATGGAACAGAATATTTTTTTTTTTTATTTAAAAAGAACTGTGTTTGCATCACGCTATTATAAAAAAAGTATCATGCTATTAAAATGGAATATTTTTTTATAAGTTTAAGTAACACATGGGTTACTAGTTTCATAAATCTTTAAAATATTTGAGTGTTCTTTAAGAGAGAAATCTTTAAGATGTGGATCAGAACATTTGTCTAAAAGAAGTATTCCCAAGGACCTTTAATTATTTATTTGGGTTTGTGGAGATCTAATTGATTAATGACTTGTCCGAGGCAAGAGAATCTGGAGAAGAAAAGATAAAATAATAAATATTTCAAAGTCTTAGTCTCTCTGGATGAGCGTTCAATTGAATGTTCCTTTAAAACTTCATTTATAAATCAAATGCTTGGTCAAAAGAATATATAATAAAATATTAAAGTGAACACGTTTGCAGAGTCAGTTCCTAGTAAAGAAATATTAATATACAGGAAAGCGAAAGAGAATCATCATGTCAAAGAATTATTATTTACACTAAAAATACAAAACGGTAGTAAATTTATGCGAACAGTCACAAAAACAATTTATGTAAAAGGTACCGTGCTCAAAACTGTTTCTATTTTATTTAGGAGTAAAATAAAAATAAGAGATAGGGACGCTCTTATAATGGACTGAGAGAAAAAGGTGTAAAATAGTGGACTCCATGACAGCTGAATAAAATAAATTTCTAGAATCCATTGCGGGAAAGATTTCAATAGAAAAAGTGAATGATAAAACTAGAGCCATTTTGAAAATGTCAGAAACAAACGAAGTGTAGATATTTGCGGTATTGGTGTCATATGTGCGTAACATTTTATGAGCTAAAGGGCAAACGCTGAGATTTATAAAATGATATTTAGGTAAGCATTACATACAGGTTACATCAATGTTTATCCAAGTGAGGCAGTTAATTTCGTTTCTAGATAAGGTATAACTTGTTTGTGTTTATTTAGAGACAGGTTTTAATATAAAAAGTAAAATGTAGGTAAAACAAGGTGTAGAAAAGAAAAAGAAATAATAAACATGTGTCGGATTACTTCATTTGTACTAAAAAATAAAGAAAACTAGTTATAATAAACTATTATACCAAGCGATATATTTTCGCTCACTGCCATTGTATAGTTAAATAAATAGAAGTGAAGTTAGGTTTCTAATTTTTTATACTTGTAAGTAATAAACGATGTATCATAAGTTAATTTTATAAATTATTTATAATAATGAATTTTTTTTTTAAGTTGCAAACAGTGTTACTTGAAATATACGCTATTCAGATAAACTCGTATTTTTAACATGACATCTCGACACAAATGAAGCATAACTTCATAGTTATAACTGAATTTGTGTGCAGTATAGCAAATGATATAGTTTTTCATTTAGAAATCCGCATACGTTATAGTATTAACCTAGATAATTAAAAGAGAAACGGCTACCGCTTCGTATCTAATGTGACGATGCGAGCTTAGAACAAGCATACCTACTGTGAACTAAAGCTTCCTAAGTGTGACGAGTGACTATAAAGCTCCCTTAGAACAACTACTTCCTATATATTCTTATAGTACGAATTGTGTCAGGGCACCTACAACAACTCTTGTGGTTGTTCATGAAGAACGGCATAAACATGCCATCAGGTTGAACGGAACCTGTACGATAAATGACTAATTATATGACCTACATATTCTTAGAAAATCAATGTCTTAAAATCCGTATCAATTTAATATTATGTAATAATGAAAGACAATCTAAATACTGGACTCATTTTAATTAATAATTTAATTTCGCCTTAAGAAGTAAATTTTGCTTGGTATGCTATATAAACGTTTCAAGGGAAATTGGTAATTTTTACGCCAAACCACAGACACGAATGATATTAAGTTAAATTCAATTTGGAATTACGCAGATTACAAATATCGTTTTATTAAATAAAATGTCAGCAAAATATTTTTTATTTGATAAGATTTTTACTGTTTCTATTCGTATACCAACATAAGAATAATGGAAATTAAATACATTAAAACATTAAAGCAGAGAAATATTAATAGTTAGCTGTTAGCTATTGCGAAATAAATATTTAAAAAAGAAAATAATCTGCTGTCTGCTTATAGAAATTATTCAATATTTAAATCCCTCTACTACTAAAGAATACTAAAAATACTTTGATACATTAATTATTTATATCTTTATTGCAACAACATTTATTAACGTATTAATTTTTTTATCCTTTTTTTTTTTTTTTCATTGTGAGATTTTATTCCATTTAACCGAATTCTTAAAAAATGACAAAGCATATTAAATTACTAATAAGACAATTTTTTATTTTTTTTTTTACTTCACAATTCAAAGCTTCGATTGTAAATTGGTAGGTTGATAACAGTTTGAGCGGGAAATCGAACACGTAGTCTGGTTTTGAGGATCAAATAGTTAAATATATCTTATTTGCAAAAATGTTTGGTGTTATTAGCAGTACTGTGGAAGCACTTTCATAGCAGGATGGTGGTGGTAGCGCCCGCGCTCAGCGGCCAGTGATCGCTGACTTCTTACCGCGAAACATACTTTACAACTTGTTTAGTTTGGAGAAGTGAATTTTCGTTTCGTCATTATTATTGGACCCTTTTTTATTAATAAGGTGGGTTTCACTTTTTTATATGCTTTTAAAATTTTCAACATAATTACGTATTTTTGTACGCTATAGTTAGAGATATGGAGTATAATTGAAACTTTTTATTTAATATTTTGAGAAATTTAAAATCAGGTCTAAATAAACCGAATCAGACACCTAAAATATAAAACAGATTTTGGGAGATGTTAAAAGATATTGAATTTTAAAAATATGAATGCCCTATTTTTTGGGTGCTTTAATAATTATTCGCCATAAACTTAAGAGAACTGAATTTTTGTAATAAGTTTTGTAAAAGTTTTTGTAAAACTTAAGACAATCATAATTGTCATCAGCTACGTGGATATTATGTCAATAAATACGAGTTAAATTTTATGATATTTATATTACTTATTTATTAGTTATCTATCAATATTTTTATTCATATAAGAGATGAAATTTGGTTTATATTACAAAGTGACGAAACATTTTTATCAAAATATTTCAACATTACAAATTACAATAAAGTCATGAGTGCAAATAAAAAATAATGTAAATAAAATTACACAATAATAGATTGGGATTTCACAAAAAAAATCTTTAATTATATAAATATACGATATGATTAGTGTTATATTAAAAATAATTTTATATGAACCTCAGAAGATTGAAGTGTTTAATGATTAGTATCAGTATTGAGTGTTTAAATTCAAACCTCTTAAACTCTTTAATCATCTCAGAAAGGTATCATTCGATACGAAACATGTTATGTCAAAGGTACAGAGAAAGTTTCAGTCAGAAGTAAGGGTTAGAACACAATAGCTAAGGTTTATTGTTTACGTAAATAACGATTTTTTACTTATGTAGAATAACAGAGATGTTTTGTCAATAAATAGAATCATATGTGAATTTCACTCAGGAAAAGCCACAGAAAAACCTAGTGTGATATAAGTCTGTTGTAAGTAACTACACTATCATAATCGAATTAATTACTACCGCGTGTGGAAGGCAAATCGAACGAGTCTTAGGAGTTGCTACTCTATTTAAGGCGATATACATAGCTGTGCATTTTCATTTACCAATTGTCTCTCATTTACAAAATCTTCAATGACGCTCCTCGGCATAGGCATAAAAACACGAACTTGTGGTAGTCATCTTGACATTCAAACGAGAAAAGATATTGGGTGAAAATTATTCCGAATGACTCTGTCAAACTTTCACCATTTGTTAGTTTTGCCAATGGGTCACGGATTACATCATTAATGTTAGTAAAATACGTTAGATTTCTATTTAAGTTCCAATGTATAAAGAATACAATTTGATCCTTGTTCTATTCGATGGTAATAAATAGTGATGGGCGTGGAAAACTGTTTTTGTAGTGAGTAATGCCGCCATTAAAGAAGGATCTCCTCGCCCTACAATGAATCACTATGTCTTACCATTCTTCGATTGATGCTATCTTCACTTCAGCCGTCAGCACTTTTGCTCTTTTTAAATAGAACCAAAACATTACTCTTATCCTTTTATTTAAACCGTCAGTTATTTAACAGCAAAAAAAGAAGTTAAGTATTAAATATTATTTCAATTCCGTCATCATTTTCTGTTTAGTATTTTTTTTACACACAAATGCAACTCTTTTTGTATAATTTTTAACACGTTCCAGTCCATTTTTTTCGTGATCGCTTAGTTGGATATGCTTATATCCAGGGACGAGTTGTCTCCCGCCCCATTTAACATAACGCGTCTTATTTCCCCATGGAAACACCTTTTTAAAAACAGTCATTGAACGTAGCTGTGATGTTGTTACTATAATTTTTACAAATACTCACAAAAATATGCTTTATTAGTTAAGTGACTGGTGTAATATATTTGTTTATTATGTTGGCAGAGAAGTAAAGAATATACAAGTTTAGTCTTTATTCATCCTCCCCAGTAACAGACTCCGTATCGCTTTAACTTGGCATCAGTATCGTATCAAAACTTTTTAGATCGAAATCTTTTATTCAGATAGCAAATGGACCATTCTAGACTAACTTCTCCGTCTTTATGACTAGTAAGTACCCGTTATATTTTACGGCAAACAACACGCTTAGATAGTTAAAAAAAAACTACTTTTCAAATTTTTTACACGTTTCAAATTAGAATAGTCGTGATAATCAGAATGGCGTAATTAAATTTTTGTTCTTGAATATCTGTTAATATTATAATATATATTACAAACAATTTCTATTAAATTTCATGTTTAATTCATTGTTAATTCTTAGGTAACATTCTCTGTTAATCATTAGGTACATTGCAATTCAAAATATATTTAATTAAAAATATAACCTAATCCAACACTTTGATTTGCCATTTGTTTTATATATTGTAAAACAAAACGATTTCTAAGCACCGAAATACATTTTGAAATTCATATAGCGACTTCGTGTCATGAAAAATTCATTTATTATAAACAGATCTTAGCTTTCATACCATCGAAAGCAACTCTGCAATATAATTTGCTACTTGTTATATAGCATTACGAAAGAAAAACTTGAATGAAGTGCGCAAGAATTTATGTTTGTTGATGTTTAAATGTAGTTGGTATTATTTTGCACTTATGTTCGACGAGTGCAATAGCCGTGTTCGGTGCTTATAATCTTTGGCATTTCAAAACTTCCATTTCGTCTCAAGGATACGACAAAGGAAAGGGATTGTGAATGTTAATATTATAATAACGGTCCGTACTTATCTTATAGTATTGAAGTACAAAATAAAGAAATCTTACATTAATCGAAAAATATATGTATGTATGTAACAGTTTATCTTTAATTAAATATTAGCAAAATATTATTTATATCAGAAGTTAGGTTAAATTCACCAAAATCGATATTATATGAAACAAAAATTATAGTAGTATTGGAAAAACTCTTTGAAAACTTTACCTACATTACTATATAAAACAAAGCTATGCGGACAGTGTGAGCCACAGTCGGATCTCCCGTATAATGCCTGTCAAACACGAACCCACGACGCATGCATATGACAGAGGCATATGCAAATTCCGAGGGTGTTGCGGCGCTTACCATGCAATAACTAGGTCGCAACCACACAATCACCTGAATACAGGAATAATGAACAGTTATAGAAGTACAAATGCCTATAAACAACTTTAAAGTTAGCTACAGAAATAGTATTGAATTTGCAATTTCAAAAGCTCAGCCGTCGCCTATAGCGCAGAGACATTGACGCAATTATTATTATTATTGTCTATAAAGTTATTTGCTTACACACAATGAACACATACATTTTATATGGAAAGGTATATAAACTTTTATGTATAAATAAACATATATATATTAACTATGTGTACTTAGTGTACAGATGTAATGTTCTTTCTTTTCATCTTTTTTTAAATAAATTATTATAATATATTTAAAAAAAAATTACTTTCAGAAAAAATATAACGTTATTGAAGCACACCTTAAATATTTCAGTAAATGATGACGACGACGATTCTTTAAAATACACAAAGTTTAAAAAAATGTTTTAATTACTCTGAATTTAGGTTATTACTCTTTCAGAAACTTAAAAATAACCTGGAATAAAAATAAAACAAGTATCAATTAAGTACGAAATAAATAAAATAAGTATGAGTTACATAAAAAAATATACAGATTAGATGCACCTATGCCATTAATTGTTCATAAAGATTTGAAAATAATACGAATGAATACACTTAAAATAAAATAAATTAACTTACTCATAAGAAATGTTAAATATCGCTATATTTTATTAAAAGGAAAATAAAATATGTCTATTAATAATTTTCATTTAAATGAGAATATGGCGTCATAATTAGACGATAACACCTTTACGTTTTGTATCAATACTTGTACATCGCCATATTGTTTTCATACTAAATTATAATCCCAACAAACACGTTTAATTGAAGCACATTTATCACCGCTATTGTTATGCTAACCAGACCCGACTTATCAACAGCTATTTGGTAGGTTTATTCGACATTGGTATCGATCGATAGAAATTCATCTAAACGCCCTACAATACGGTTATTTTATGATTATTACTATTTCCAGCATTTAATTCGATTTAATATTTGTCTTATAATTACCATTTACAAGACTTACCCGATGTATGACATTATGAACATACTTAGCAACATATTTCTTATATGTGTGAATATTATTTATGTTATTATTTGTTTTTTATGACATCAATGTTTCGATTGTAATCAAACGTAAAACAAAGTCATGTGATAGACGTTACAACATTTACTTTCGATAAAGATGTTGTAAACCGAGTGGAGCGTTGCACTAAAAGTTAAAAGCCAATATTAAGCAACTGTAAAGTTGTTTCGCTAACTTACTATCTTGTATTATTAATTGCTCTGTTGTTTCTATTAATGTTTGAACTTCTACTTATATAAATTTCAATATCAAAACAATCAGCAGATTTAAAATTTAATTATAAAGTTATATTAATAATAAAAACTGCTTTGAGGAACGATTTCATTGAATTTTTTCCTCAACTTTCGCGAATTAAAATAATGTCATGTAAATTTTTTAAGCGCGTTAAAGTCCACGGCGCAACCTTTTGCATTAAGGATAAAGAACTCGGACGTATTTGTTAATTTCAGCTCTCATTTTTTCTTCCGTCATATTTTCAAAATCGGTTTTGTGACAAGTTTTTAAAACAAAGGTAATGTTTTTTAACTAGCAAAATGGATTTTGGGTTGAATAGCTTTTTATATTAATGTTAATACAATATATATGTACTAATTAGAGACCGAATATTTTCTTTTTTAATGTACCTAATATCCGGCAAAAATCTTAAATAGCTGCATCTTGTAAATAATTAATATACCTACTCTAAGTGGAAAGATGTCCGGCTTAGAAATTATGACTGCTTTATTGTTTCTCTATCACAAATCAATTGGTTACTATTTGTTCATCATCGTCGCAAGAGTCTTTGCAGACTCGTCGTGGTCATCATGTATCAGTGATCCGTGATACATGATGACTTTCTTGGGAAGATAGATACAGTGTTTTCCCCTTGCCTTCTGTACCAGTACTTTTTTTGGGGCTATTTAGACCCCAAGGCTTGTTAGTCTGTTTCAGCCAGTGGTGTCTAAATCCTCTTAGAAAGTATATATGACTCGGAAAAGATCACATTGGTACTTGCCAGGTTTCGAATCCGCGCCCTCACGTATGAGAGGCGGGACGCCAGCCCACCACGACTATTTGTTAAGTATATTTAATCAAAACAGTTGGTGGATTGTTTATATTTTTAAAGACCACAAACTGTATTTTTTATTGTAAACCGAAATGAAATGTCTTGTAAAAAGTACACGTTTATATGCAGAGTATATCCTTCTTAAAAAAAATTCAGAAGACATAAATTCAGATTAAAAACAAAGTTCCACTATTACTCTCAAGAAGTGTCGTCTTTGAATATTACAGCGTTGAATCGGATACCAGAAATTGTTATTAACTTTGCGTGTCAGTCGATATTCTGGGAAATATGGACGTAAGATAAAGAAATGTTCTTGAAATGTTTCCTTGAACGTGATATAGAGCAAAGCTGGAAAATTAATAAAAAAAAAAGAAAATTTTAGTCAAAATTATATGAAAACTGAAATAGTAAGCCTGTTCCATTTTTTTTTTCAAAATGGTTGACCAGAACTAACAAATGACTTTTTTTTATTATGCACCAATTATAACAAAACAATGAATTATAAATACAAATTATATTTTTATATACATTATTATTTATATCAGTAAAATATTATTTTAAAGTAAAGTTCATAATTTATTGAAATTTTTTTTTTTTATAAAATATGCAGTCTGCAATTATTGAATATACCTTTTGCAGTTTTTATTCACATAGAACTTGATCTAAAACAGTGATAAAAAAGTATAGCAATATAGCTTTGCTTTTATCGTGTCTCTAAAACTACATATCACCTTAATACGAACAACGCTGAAAGGAATTGCCTTCACAGACGATGTAGAATGCATTGAAAATAGATTTTATCTATGAAAGCAGATTTTGGTTTCCGTTAAAGTGATTTTTGTTCATTTTATACATTAACTTATATAATAAAATGTGTATATGTATACTATAAAACTCATAACAGGCCATTATATATTCATATAGATGTTTAGAGAAATTGTAGATTTCACCAAATAATTTCATAATCGGTTATAATAAGATTATGTAATAAATATAACACATTGCGGAGTTAAAAACAGTCAAATCTTATTATTATTGAGTTGAATTTATAAGTGATATATATTTAAATTTATGAAATGAAATACATTGAATGTTATAGAAAAGACAGCAAAGCAACTACATTATTGTCTAAGCTTAGTAAGTCTTAAAGGGATTGTAGTTCCGTTGCTAGATTATATTGAAACACTATTAAATAATAAGAATAATGCAAACTAAAATGATCTCTAAGATTCTTTTAAATATTTATTCTAACTAAGTTTCAACTTGCACTATTTATTACATATTGTTGATGATTGATTGATTGATTGATAATGACTAAAGTTCTGAAACAATCACATGTTAATATTCAATGTGGAATCGTCGAGAACAATTTTGATAGCATTTTATTAATTCCATGCGTTTTTGTTTCAGATATTGCGATGTGCGTAAAACTGTAACAGCCTTCACGGATTATAATTTATCGGAACAAATTGGCAATGCGCTACTGAGAACGTATATGAACAATGTATAAAATTAATTTATTTGTGACATTGTTTGTGTGTGTGAGTTACGTAAGTGGGAAAGTGAACTCTACGGAGGATGGGACAAGCTCTCGTATGGCTTGGATGAAGAGTTTATTGGACCATCATGACTGGATTAACGTTCTGAATGGAAGCCATAATGTGTCCGAAAAGTGTGAATCGGATTTGAGGCAGTACCTGACGGCGTTGAATGATGGACTGCTGTGGGCTTCCAAAAGTAAATTTCTTTTTTTTGGACATATTCCATTAATGATACATTTCTCTTAGCCTTTCCTAATAAAATTATGACCCAGCTAGTTTATCCACTTTGTAATATCATGATTTATTAATAGTATATCAAGTCTTAAATAACTGGAAAATCCAGACGACTGCAATATTAATAAGAAAAAAGCGTTGAATGACCTCTAGACGTAACCAATATATAACATTATCCTCTATATCAAACTAGTTGGTATTATTTTAAATATATAAACATAGGTCTATTGATATGTATAGATACTGCCAAAGATATGGTAAAAAGAAAAAGGTCTAGAAATTAACTAGAACAATCGTTAAACAACTACAAAACGTATTTGAGTTTCCAACTCTTTGCTAATGAAGTTTTATTTCTTATAAACCGTATTTATTGCGTTATTGTAAACTAAATTTATAAAATCTTAATATATTATAAGATTCTACGAAATTGTGCAATCGCGAAGGTTTCAAAGATCATTGACCTCCTTATTCTGTAATTAAAGTACGTCGAACGTACCTCTGTTAATTATGTAATCATGAAACAGGTCTATGGTACTCGTAAAACACTCGTTACGGTACCCATTCATATGGAATCATTTGTAAATGTAATAAAATTGTATATAATACGAATGATAATTATAATGTATGATATAAAATTTATAAACGTAAAATGGCTTACAAGTTACATCAAATTCGATTATAGAATTGAATTTAACGTTGCGAAATCCATTAATATTATAAATGTGAAAGTCTGCGAGGACGGTTGGAGGTCTAGTCGTTAACTAACCGTTTAAAGCGCACGACTCAATTATTATCTATTAAATATTGTGATATTACCTATAAATACTATAAAAAAACAATATGTAAATATTTAGACATATGATAATTTTTTTCCGTGACCAAATCTATGACCAAATATGTGGGTAACAACTAGTTGGAAATAAAAAGAAACGAATCGGTTATTAAAACGTACGTTCATTAGAATTATTGACCTGGATATTGCGTGAGTAAAATACCTTTCGATGGTTCGTTACGTAATCGATTTGGTTCCATGCGTGAATATAAAATGACCGTAGAAGGCTTGGCGCCGCCGCAGCGTCGTTCCCATTATCCCCGTCACGTTTATTATCAATGGGTATAAAATATAGACAAAAACGAGTCAAACGAGTCAACGAGACTTGATAAAAACGGGATGCTCATTTTGTAATTAGGAGAAAATTTTTAAATAATTTTGTACGTACGTACTACATAACAGTTAACGTCCTCTTTTAGCTTTGCTAAAAGCTTTTTAGCAAGCGCTTGAATACTAACTTGGTTGCATTTAAAATTCTTTATTCGTAAAAATATTTCATACTGTGACGTCGTTTCGACGAACAGTGAAGTACCTTTATTATAAATCTCTTTAGAAACAGTTTTTATGACTTGTCAACCGGATTCACAAAAGAGTTTCAAGTACATCTCACACATCCATTTATCACTGAACAATGCTTTTCCACTGTTCTTCCCCTAAAATATAAGGGCTTACAAGACACATTACTTCCCTTTCGAGTAGCTATGATATTCATTATTGTTTGCCCTTTCTCTTTAAAACAGGTTTAAAGGTTTATTTAAAAAAATTACAAAATCAAAATCATGCTTTAGATTGTTTAAGTCAAGTTTTTAGCTAAAATTTATAAAACAGTTCGTTTGTTTAAAACATAACAGTGTTGTGGCTTTATGACACTTTTTATTGCTTAATAAATATAAAAAAATGTGACATGTAATACATTATTTTCATTCTTACGTTATTAAAATTTACCCACTTCATAGGAAAGTTTTTCACATTATATATTTTTACTATAAGTACTTGGTTTGAGTTTTTATTCAATTATTTGTATAATTTTAGGTACAGCAATTATTCTGAAATAACTTTCGAATTGTCTATGAATGACTGCTTTAATTTTTTGATTTGATTTATTTGCTTGGTTTATTTCCTCTGAACTATTCAAACAACATATACTTAGTAATGTGTGCTTTATAAAACAACGACAGCGTACTTGATTTAGTTTCGAACACTACTAAGAATAATGTTGAGCAAGCATTGATATAAAATAAAACATTCGCTTCCAAATCGGTCAAATCGTTTTTTGAGTTAAGGACTAATATTTTTCTACATCGTAACAAAGAAGCTTTACTTAACTTAACGTTTACTTTTTGTCTTATTCATACTATTGCATGTTAAAACAGGGTCAATGGCCAGGAATTTGATTATAAATATCAGTATGTTATTTGGAGTTGATAATGGATTTAAAAACAAATCAACAACAAAAGCGATCCAACTGGTTTTTTGATTGCGTTTTCTTCGACGAATTTCATATGTAGGTTACGGTATCGTCCATTCTCCATATTAATTGACAATTGCACAACCGAATAGAATTAACCGAAAACGTTTCTAATATTTTTTATACGTTATCAATGCCATTTACATCATTTTATATATTTATTAATCTATTTTAATGTGTCTATATTATCGTTTTTAATATTATTTAATTGGCTTGCATTTAAAATAGCCGTCGTTGGGTCTAAGTGACGAGAAGCGTACACTTCGTGCCTCCGCATCGCTCAGAAGTTTTAAATCACAAGGCGAATGTAAACTACGCTTCGTCTCGGCTTTCAGAATTTTTATGCAATTTTCGAGACAATGATGTAAATAATTGTCTTTCTTTTATACCATCCGTTAGACTAGATATTACTGAATAATAAACTACATTCATCCGATCCAAGGTTCATCCATTCAATCCATTACTGTTATAAAAGCTAAATTGCAAAGTGCTTGAGATGATATTTTGTTCAAAATACAGTACTGTATAGCACAGTAAATGTAAACTATAAAATTCTTTTATATTCTTAGAGTATTGTCACTTTGTTATATGTCTGTTGAGCGGTATTATTTAAATTATTTTTGTCAAGACGGACATGTTATATAGAATTTATTATGTAAATATAAGTTAATACTTTGTGAAATACGCGAAGTTGAAATTCTTGGATGCTAGGATTTGTCAATTAAAATGAAAATTCACATACGGAATCAACAACGTCATTTAACTTGTAGCTTTTGTGAATCATAGTTATGTAGTAATTTGTATCGGTCAAATACTTAACGCGTTTTATACGAATCTGCATAAATAGAGTTTCCAAACTTCACCTGAATTTAAGCTTGACCTAAAATCCGGACCCATAAATCGTTCTCGCGGTCGAAACTGCTTGGAAATGCTATCAGACACTGGGTGATATCAGCTCTTAATCTTCCCTAAAAATGTATATCATGTAATTAGGATTTATGTACAAAATTATCATATTTTTAATGTCTTTAGGGCGTTTTCAAAGGTTTTTCAATTTTTTTTTTAAGTTTTGCTCGACAAAAAAACAGCAGTTTATTTTTATTTAAGATAATACTTCCTAAACTCTTACGCTTTTAATAACGTCCATGACCTATTTCTGAGTGTAATTAGATGAAAAATCTCTCGGAAGTATGAATTTTTAAAAAGCAATCTCTGTCCGGGATTAAATTGGGTATCCACCTAAGATAACTTTTCCCATCCTTAATATCTAAATCGTCCTATTATTTCTTAATAAGTAAAAGCTTTGATCTGCAAACGGTGTTGTGATATTTTATTTTATTGAACAAAATTTTTAATGTTGATATTATAAGTGATTAAAGAAATGAAACAGTTTCAGTTGTCTGAAATTTAATTAAAACGTGGCTATAAAAGTGTAATCTCCTGTAAGAAGTATAAATTCCAAGATATCTTTATACTACCGAGTACTAATTGTGATTGGGTTCTTGTCGCTAGTCCCTTACAACCTAATCAATAAACCGTTGTTTAAATGTCGATGAGCTCATCACAGAAATGTGGGCCAAATTAAAGCATTCGGTTGTAATTGGATAACCGTGATAAAAAAAAATAGGTGACATTTATATAATTCAGAGCGTAACATTTTACAGAAAGTGTTGCGCAATAAATAGTTGAATACAATAATTGTTTAATAGAGATGAACCTTAGAAGGTGTTTGAATGTTGGGAAACCGTGACATAACAAGGTACCAGTGACCATGCCGGGCCGGTTCTTACGCAAAGTACATAATGTAAATCGCGAATTTCATAAGTAATGCGTGAAAGTTAACGATTCATTTCTTCACTCGCACACTTAGCGTTCCGGTCTAACGGGATTTTCATTTCGCATATCTGTCTCCAGACGAGATTAGTGGACGTTTTACGTAATACTATTACTCGTTGAACTCGTATATGTTTGTCATGAATTGTATTTGTCAGTTTGTCGTGTAATTATATTTTGCGAATTTTGTTTGAAATAAACTGAATGATCACTGTGTTAAATATATATAAACTGTTGGTGATTTCAGTTTCGCCGTACATATTGATATAAGACTTGTTACGTTTGAAGCCAAGACGCAACCCTTTGAATAACTTATGTAGGCACGGATTAGAGCAAGTGTTTATATATTAATTTACCTTTACCTAGCTGGATCTCTAGTTAATTTTTTTTAAACTAATACATCAAATTTTGGTGATTATATAGATTTTAAAATTTAGAACTTAGTCACGTGATGAGAAAGCAATGTCGTAAGTGTATTAAGTAATGTATTTATAATGAAATATGTTCAGATTATATTAACTTCTATTATAAAACATTGTTATAGTATAAAATAATAATGTATTATAATAACAAAACTATAGAAAAACAATCCAATTTCAAAAGAATTGTATGCAAATTGAATTCTAAATGAAGATTCATTGAACATTTCAATTTATTTTCCGATAACTGCCTTTCGATAACTGATTTCATTCATCTCTTTGATTATCTATAAAGTTTAAGAATAATATTATAGGAATTCTCTTATTATAATATTAAATTCTTAGTTTCATAGACATCATTACTTTTCATTGATATAGACTTGTATTATTTTTAATTTATTATTAAACTTATACGAAATATTCCTCTTTAATGATACTATGAATTAATTAATGCATTTTAATAATTATGTAAGCCAAGCCAAGAACGCTGTTTGCGTTTAAGGAAAACCGACAGATTTTTTGGAACCAAATTTACGAGCTATTTAGTGATATATGTAAAATTTTCAAATTATTTAACTCAGACTTGAGACTTAAACGTTCTCTATACAGTGATAATGAATTAAATATTTGTTAAAAGTTAAGAAATCTAAGCAATTATTTGATGTAGGTACTATTTTTTAAAATAGACGATAATATTTTTTTTTCACGACAATATGCGTGATATTTAAATTTTGCACAATCCGCAATACAAAAATACAAAATAAGTGGGTTGCGTCAAGAATAGTTTATTTACATTTCAACACAGTAAACATGTTGTTCTCATTTCGAAACGCTTACTAACACGTATAGATAAACATAATTTTTGCACACATTCAGTGATGGACGTTATAAAACGCATTGTCTTCTAGTTTATTACAAAATAGAACATAAAAAAATTAGCACCAGTCTAAACTGTAATAAAGTACACTAAAGAAACATTTTGTAATTCGTTTAACATGTTCGCCGTAAAAAACTGTTGCAATTTTCTACGACGAAACATATTTCGCACTTTGTTTGTCTCTTAATGTACATTACCTTTGGATACGTCTATAAGTTTTCAAATATATTCTTACTATATAATATGCAATAATATATAATTAAGACATAATAAAATGTAACAAGAAAAGAACTACCTTTTATGATAATTAATTACTAGAGTCATATTTTATTTCTTATAATTTCTTGTCCGATAACTCTTAAAAGAAAATTAATTATTTGAGTAATGTCTTTTTCAATATGTTATGTACTTAGTTATGACTTTTTCTCTTTTGTTTTTATCTCGGGTGGTCTTTGCTTGAGGTCTGTTTTATATATACCCAAGTCTAACAATTCAATCTCATATTATATTCTTTTAAAACTTTTAGAATTCTGTTCCTCGGTCTTCAAAAACGGTACCTTTGTCCCTCAATCAATCCGTCTGTTACTTTGACACCACCTTTTTCCTTCCATTCATCCTTAATTTCATCCATAAAATAAACATATCCGAAATTAAGGCAGTATATGCCCCGCTTCTTTCGCTTATTTTGTCCCTCATATGGGATTAAAAAAGAATAGATTCTGCATACATCTGCATAGATGATTCTGCATAGATCTAGAATTATAGAATCTGTCAAAAAGCAATACCATATAACATAAGTAAAAGAAATATCAAAACACCGTTAAGTTGTTAGTGTCAAAAAAGGTGACTTTTGAGAAGTTGATAAAATAACATAGGCCTGTCTGAGTGTACATGTACATATGTATTAAACACTTTTTTAGCTATTGGTCTTAATTTATCCCAAAATGTGGTTATCATTAGTTATTTAATATTTAAATAACATCACTGCTATAACCAAACTTAATAAAAATCAATTCAATTTTAATTGAAAATGTCTCCATGACCTTTTTTAACAATCTTTATAGTAAATAAAAAAAGAGCACATTCATTCACATTTAAGAATAAAATTTATAATTTCTTTTAACCAGATACACTGAAACCTCGAGACAAAAAGTTTTAAACGGTATTTATGGACTTGTGTTTTGCGTAGAAATGTCAAAGCGTGAAGAGCGTTGCGAGTTCCAAAAATCCGAGGCCAATGTCGTTTAATGTCACGACATTGACAAGGGTTTATAAAATGTGTTTCAAACTGATAAATGTATGAATTCCATTATACATATTCAAAATAAATTGAAGGATCTCTTTGAGAAATTATTCGGGATCTGTCTAGCTGAGAGAAATCTTATACAATTGTGTAGACACGATACATCACTCTAGGGCACTTTATGTGCTACCATTTTTTCATGTTAAATAACGTTCGAAGCTCATTTATATTTAAATTTTTTTTATGACCACATTTTTGAAAACTTTCTATTCTGAAAAAAAGCGAATGATGCTTACAACATTGTTCATAGCTGTAAAAGAAGTTTTAGCCCGACCTTGATGGACTGTGTTGTAAGACTTGTTGGCGGTGTCATCAAAGTGATTTTGATTGACGTTTTAACACGAAGACAGTTGACGAATTTGGAAATATAAAGAGTTGTTCAGACAATTTGTAAGTCTAATTTACCCGGAATTTATATATATTTAACAAAACATCCGTAAACACCGCGAAAGTCTCCGAAACGGTTTTCCTTCGCACCGCAGTCTAATGTATATTAAATATCAGTTTTTATACATTTAACATTTTAATAAAACAGGCCATGGAAATGTTGGCAAGCTGTTGTAAGCTGTAATGACGCAACATTAGCTCCTCATGAATTTCCGTGAAATATTAAAGACGCCTAGCGGATTTTATTAAAACTGTCTAAGTTCTACATTAGAACCTTTAATTAAATACATTTTCTACATTATATTTTGCATTAAAATAATTTATTTCACTCGAGGCTTCGCTTGTTTCTATCCTAGTTTCATTATATTTGATAATTATTCAATAAAATGACTGTGTTTATAAAACATATAAAAAAGAGTTGAAATAAAAAAAATAATCTGTTTCGATTTCACTATTAAAGTTACCTTTAACATAATAATAAGACGGTACATATATAGCGCACATGATCATTTTAAAATTTCTCGTTGTATACTTTACATTAAGATTTGATATGTGATAAATATAAGGCCTTTCAAGTTGCAACAGCTTTATATAAAACCTCATTATCTAACATTTCCTTATATTATACTTGATTTTGATAATTAACTCGTTATTTTATAAAGCACTTTACCAAAAAGCGAATCTTTTTTGAGAATGTAGCCGGTAATATTTTAATGGAATTCTATATAAGTTAATCATACAACCATCACCTAATAATCACATCATCCTGCTAACTTTATAATAAATGACTTTTTGAAATATTGAAGGGATTTGGAGTCAAAGGGCGTAAGATATATTTTACGAGGCAATAATTCACAGCTGCTATAAATGGCCCACAATATAAATTGGACACAAAGCTCATTACATTTTGTGCTTTATTTTCTTGAAGTGAACAATTGATGGGCATTGTATTTATTTTGACAAATATTTTAATAAACGTGTGTATGGTAATATTTTATTATTTATAAGAACACTAAACTGATTTTTCAGTTATAGCGGCCTGAATAAGAGTGAAGTGTTTAGTTCGGATTCAAAATAAATAATATTGCAATACAAATGAAGCCATAAATTTTAACAAAATTTTTAAATTATATAAAGCGTTTTAGGGGTCGTTAGAGTCATATTCATTTCAAGCAAGAATATTCTAGACAAGGTACAACACTGTTCAGTAAACGTGGCAGCACCTGTAGTTAATTTATGTTCACATCATATGTTTAGTTATTTTTAGATAAAAATATCTACTTACGAAACGAATTTTCGTGATTTACGGGAATTGTTCATTAATTGATTAATTATTTAACTCCGCGGCTTTTGCTTGCTAAATGCTTTCAAACGCTAATGGTGAAACTTTTAAATGTTATAAGGCTTATTGTTAGTGTATTTTTGCGTATAAATACGGCTTTTGGATGGAATATAGTATGCGGTTGTCACAGTTGTTTATGGAAAGTAATATGCATTGACCCAGAACGCTTAAAGAAAAATAGCCTCAATAACTTATCAAAGTATTTTGTAGTATAAAACTCGTAGTGATGTTGCAAAAGTTTTGATACCATATTTAGGAGCGGTGTAATGGGAAGCATACTTCGCTTGCCGTATTCTCTAGGCGTTTCTCTCTCTGACTGTTACCTATATCGATCCATGACACACGGCCTAATGGACCAACAACTCCCAGTGTTATAAAAGACTTACTTAAAAATTTTATCGTATCACGTATCCGTTCAAAAGATTATCTTTCAAACGATGAGACTTACAGCGTGGGGGATAATCTGTCTAAACAGAAATAGCAACACTTTAGTACCTAAATATTTAAACAGTCGCTTACAATAAGGCTTTAAATTGTGAATTAAAAAACAGTTAAAGGAATGTCTATATAAAATGAAAATAATATTATAAGTGAATGAAATTGTTAGACTGTTAGGTGTAGTTAATGAAATTAATGCTTTATATTGTACTTTCTGGAACATTCCTATATAGATTTTTATAATAAGAATTTTAGATTCTTTTGAAATTGGCTTTAAATTCTTTACTTTCGTAACAACTTGACTAATAATTAATTTATTATATTACTACTAAGCGGGTAAGACGCTATTTGATCTGGTCAAAAAGAAGCTATGAAAGATTTTAGGTTTTATTTTAAGCTCAATTATAGTTGTCACTAGTTTTGTGAATTTTTTTTTATTGTTTTTTCTACAGAATCACAGAGCATAGCAAAAACTTTTTTTTATATAAGTTGTGTTATAGACATTTGCAATTTTCTTTTTCATCGACTTTAATTGCTGTTATCGTTATTATTACTACTATGTTTTATTTTCTTATTCTCTTTCTCTTCAACCAGACTATTAATAAGTCCTTCTACCCTATGCCAACTTAAGGCTTGTTCGATTTAAGTTTAATTTTAATAATTCTGATTTTAGTTAAAGTACAAGGTTATAAAATTACTTCCACTTTGAAAGCCAAGAATGAAAGGTCAGCCGTTGTTTTAATTGAACATCTTTTTCTTTAAATATTTTATATATTTTTTGTATTTCAGTTTATGATGCATCAGGCCAGTATAGTCCAAACATGCTATTTGGGAACGAATTCTGGCTCGGATCAATAAACGCATGTCGTGATTTGCAACACAAAGAGTACTATGCGCAAACGCCGCCTTTCCCTTGTACCTTCTATGTTGCCAAAATTAACCTCACCGTCGACGGAGATCACATACCACAGGTAATATTTTAAGAGCTTGAGTATAAAATGAATTGCACTACTCGATACTTTTGTTCTTTTTCCTTAATTACGATAATAGTCATTGAGTTAACGATGTAAATTTACATTGCCTTGATAATCTTTCCTTCCTTTATGATATATTTCCTACTGGAATATTATTTGTATTTCTCAAGAGGTAATGATAGCTGCAACTATTTTAAAATGCAATTTCATACATTGTAACTAGCCACGAAGATAACGTTACATTCGTGATGTAACGTTACGTTACATGTACGAGTATCTAATTGAATAAGTTTATGGAATCATTCAGTTCCTACGAAATTGAGTTTGTAATAATTAATTAGAAGCGTCTGTCAAAGGTAACTTGCTTCGTGTGTAATTTAAGTCGCTGAACGTTTATTTAAAGACATTAAAAGCGAACATCAGAGGGCTTTTAAAGCCATAAAGAGCGCTTCCCTAGAACCTAAATGACACGACTATTTTTGACGTTGAGTAAATCAACTTGAGTTGAGGGAGGAGGCGCTCTCATGTTACAGAACTTTTATATTAGAACTTCCATTTTGGTTGTCTCCAATAATTGTCCCGAATTTCCTCTTGTGTTTATTCGCTCTCACAAGCATGTTTGCTTGTTTGGTGTACGGTTGAATACTCACTGGAAAAATGAAAACATTTTACATTATCTTATTGTGTAGACTAATTTGCATCACTTGACATATCTGTAGATAATGTCCTTGGGTATTCCACCATCAATAAGGTGTTTTATTTTTATTTGTTACCATATACTAAAAGAGGACAATAGTTCTTACTGACGCGTTCCCTGTTATGAGTAAATTTTGCATATGCCTGATATATTGCCTTCGGTTTAGACAAAATTTCAGTTAAGTCTCTGTGATAATTCAGTACTTTCAGAAGAGTGACTATAAAGAATAGAATACAGACAAAACATTTTAACATAAATTTCGTAGTTTTCATAGCTCTTATATTACCCTCATGGAATACCACATAAATAATGAAGTAGGATTAACACTAAATAACTGTAGTAATCAATTTATATCAGGTTTTGTATTTCATAGATTTCTATGAGAATTTTAATTTTATAAATTGCTCTTGAGGATTTTTATCACCTTGTAGAAGATACTGGATAATGTTTTGCATATATTTTACTGCTTTTAAAATGGTGTTACCTTTCCGTTAATAATGTCATTTATAATATAATACCCACGACCATTACGTCTAGATTGTAAATAGTTAAATGGATCATTGCCATCTTGGTAATAGTGATATGTTATTGTACAATCTATTTGTCCTTTGCAGACAAGGCCTATGCTTGTCGGTCAGTGCGTGCCGGCGTCTTGCGATAAAGATGATTTGAAATCTGTATTGGATGCTGCGGAGACGGCAATCGTTGAAAGGGCCGTAGCCAATGGCTTCATCGCTTCCTTCACTACCCTCTACGTCCGACCTGTCCCTGGCACTTATGATGTTTTAAAAGATTTTAAATTTCATATATTAACGTAAGTAACACGTTTCTCACGACTAATAAGCAATCATCATTGTGTGAGAGTTTATTTAAGATAAATTTAGCACACGTAATACTTATAGAATTCAATAAATTATATGACGTTTTCGATTTGAAGTCACAAATAAAGCCAATAAACAGTTAAGTTGTGTATATTAACAAAATATTATAATAAATAATGATTCTATTATGTTTAAGGCAATTACTGGGTAATGACATCTAAGACTTTCGCGAGTTTTATTCATTCAATTGAAACTAATACATATATTACGGATATACTACGCGAATTTTGATTATTTTAAAATGGGATTATGCAGTTTTAAAACAATAAAAATTCGCGTAGTATATCCGAAATATATAAGTTTGATTTTAATTACTAGGTACGTAACCATAGCAACGATAATAAAAAATTAATTATAGACTATGTAAAATTCCATTATACATTTTGATAGACGTTTCCGTTCCAATTCGTAAGTATTCAGAATAAAGACTTAAAATAAAAGCGGATGTTTTCAATGCGAATTATTAAGAATTTGGCCGGCAGGACGTTTCGTAGTCGTTTTAATTTATTTATATATATGATTTATTAAATATTTTTTTTTGCATTTCCTTTTAACCTGAATAGAGATTCACATAATGACGGGCATCTTAAATGTGAATATGCTGTGTCGAGGTCGTTATATGATTACGGAATGATATCCGTTCATAAACTTGTACAATGTAAACCTTTTGACTAGGATAAATACATTGAGATAGTGTTTAGTAAAACTATAAATACCGGACAACTGTAAAATATATAATCTTTATAATACTAATTGTAAAATCAGCGTAATGTTTTAACAAACAAAAATACTTAATAATGAAAGTTGAAATAAAGTGATAACAAGTCGATAATTTTTTTAGGACCGTTATTTTGACGGTGTCGGTGTGGATGTTGGTAGCTTCTGCCTACGAAGGTTACTTGGAGAGAAAATACCGCAATAAAGAACCGAAGGATCTAGAAGTAGCCAACAACAATCACAAACCAACTGTTGGTACATCATTTTGATATACAATTAAAAATTACTTATCCGAATAAATTACTATAAACAAAGTTTTATTATTTCATACTAAATCTATTTTATTGGTCATGTAATGTTCCGACAGCGATTATGATTTTGGAGATTATTAAGAGCAAATTAAGTTATTAGTGTTTGATTTCAGGCGAATAACAATAACACACCACAAGCGTCTGCAAAAAACGTGGACAACGATATCAAAGAAAAAGATATAAGAAGAGATGTTTGCGGTAAAAGAATGTCTTGTTATTACGCGTTTGTATATACATATGCATATATTAGTTATTCTGTTCGAAATCAAAACACAACAATGGACGTTTAATATATTTATGTGTATGAGATTTTAATTATAAGCAATTTGGAATTTTTTATGTAAAAAAAAAAATTTAAGAATATTTTTTTTTTGCTTTAGGAGTATGGTCTGAAATTCTGCTGTCATTTTCAATACTCTCTAATGGGCGAGCCATTCTGAGCACACACAAGCCGAGCGATGGAGCACTAACTTGCTTACACGGCATGAGGTCAGAATAAATGTTCACAGGGAATTGTTTGCGATATATTTTGTATTCCGTGTTGTTCTTGGACGCATTTGAAATCTATTTTTCATTTCGCTTTGTAGATTCCTTTCCGTGTTGTGGGTCATCATGGTGCACACATATTTGACAGTTTTCTACATAGCAGATAACAAGACTATGAGAGTGGTCACTGAAAGGAATTTTCTTTATCAATCAGTCGGTAATGCATCCTACTGTGTGGACACATTTTTCTTTATCAGGTACCTCAAAAATTTCCTTCTCAAGTATATTTAATGTAAAAGTATATTTAAGTAAATTTAATAAAAAACACCTTAATTTTCAGCGGTCTGCTCGTCACTGTGCTTTTCTTGAGAACAGAGGAGAGTAAGGCTAATCGGAAAAAAATAGCAAAATGCAGGGAAAATAATAAGGAAACAAACAAAAACCAGAATAGTTATACAAATTCAGCGTTATCGGTCTCAGTCGTTAGCCAAGAATCGTTCTACGAAGATTTACTTGACAAGCCGGAGGTTAGGGTTTACAGCAAACGAGAAGTCTTCGGTATGACGAAGTCTTTTCTCGTCCTCCTATCATACCGCGTGGTGAGGCTGACGCCGGCGTATGCGTTCGTCATCGGTTTGAACGAGCTGGCGCTTCGGTACACCTACGACCACACGGTGTTCGAGCCGGCTATCTTCGACCACATCAACTGCAACCATTACTGGTGGCGTAACTTGCTCTACATAAATAATTTATTTCCTCAAAAAGACATGTGCATGGTCTGGTCCTGGTACATGGCTAATGACACGCAATTTTATGCTGTCGGTATAATACTGCTGTTGATATCCATCAAGTGAGTATACATTTTATATAATGATTTAGTTTGAAAATATTTTCGTTATGAATAAAATTAAAAAAAAAAATCCATACCTTAAAATCCACTTAAGATTAATTATAATTCTCACAAAGAAAATATTTTAATGTTTTCATTGTTATTTGTTAAGGTGTTATACCAAAATCTGAAAGCTTCAAAAATTTTCGATATTAATTTCTTTAATTTAAATACACCTAAAATATTTTTTTATATATAATTTATGTGTACTTCAAGTCGCAATCGTATTAAAAAAAATTCTATGACAAAATGTAACTGTCCTAGGCATACGAGATTCGCGATGGTGTCCCTGATCCTGGTGTTGGTTAGTTCCTGGGCAACCACCATCTACGTGTCAGTGTGGCACCAGTACAAAGCTCGCATTCAAGAGCCGTTTGAAATGTTTGATCCACTTTATGACAAACCGTGGTCCCGCATCGGACCTTATTTGGTTGGTGAGTATAATTAATATATCTTTTTTAGTGCTCATAATTTTTTTTTGTATATAAAATTAACAATAAAAAAAGTAATATTCATATAATGTTCAAACTTAACGTTCAATGTATGAAAATATATTTAGTATAAAAGAATAAACAGTGTGTAAAGTTCTCGAGATTTAATTGTAAGATTAAAAAAAAAATTAAAAATATGAATTGTTACATATCAAAAGTGTTTTTCTAACTGAAGTCTTTCCTTTCAAACTAAGGCATATAAATTTTGTTTTAAATTTAAAAAAAAAATATTACTAAATGACTTTTTAAAAATATAACATATTTTTGTAACAAATAAGTTACTGTTATAAATTTATTAATTTTTTTCCAATTGAAAAATACTCAAGAAAATGAGAATTGTTGCGTACAATTGTGAATAATTAAAAAGCGAAGCGATTTCTTTGAACAGTCTGAAATATTATCTTTAAAGATTTGGGATTATGAAGCTCTTATATTTTTTGTGGGTTTATTTGTGAGTGAAGAAAAATTACGTTGTTTGAAAAAAATATCCTATAAGATGTCGTTATTACTACGACTACAATCAGTTTTTCCTCGTCCTCGTCTGCCCGTGATCACGGTTGCTGCAAAGTAACCGAAACGTCGGGATTATGTAGTTTTTAAATAATAAAATCCGCGTAGTAAATCCGAATAATACTAGTATCATTTAAATGAATAAAACTCGCGAAAATCTTAGATCTCATTATGTATAATATTGTTTCAGGAATGATCGTAGGGTGGTATTTACATAAAACTAAATGTCAAATAAAAATGCCATATTGGCTGGTAGCGGTTGGCTGGCCGGCCTCCCTCATTATTATTGCCAGCCTCATCTTTGGTATGGTGGACGGATACTTTGAAGTCTGGCCAACCGCCTTTTACGTCAGTGTTGGTCATACAGGTATGGCAGAAGAAAATACAGCAATAATCTTAATTATTTGAGGTTCTTTTCGCCTACAATCAAATACTATCGAACATAAAATGATTATGCATATATATATAGCTCTGAAGCGTTCAAATGTCTTGCAAAGTTTTTAAAACATATTGTGGCTAACCAGCAATTGATATATATTTTATTAAATATATGATTGTTATCCTTTGCAGACATTTTATATTATATTATTTTTCACATAGGGTGGGGCGTGGCTCTCGCATGGATTTCAATAGCGTGTTGCTGTGGTTACGGAGGACTTATCAAATCAGGGCTGTCCTACCGTGGACTGTTGCCACTCAGCCGACTCACGTACTGCGCGTACCTCGTGCATCCAACCATCATGATGTATACCTCCTTCTTGCTAGACGGGCCTCTGCATCTGGAAAACTCTATGGTGGTAAGTTATAATACACTCACAAATGCACCTGAGTTCAATTAGTTGTCTCTCTTATACATATAAAAAGTCAATGCATTATATTCTAATGTACAAATATTTCTTAGCCGCACTATTATATCGAGTCGTATCCGTTGTATTTGAGATGTAAGTTCCCCTTAAGAGTGTGCACATCAGTTTTTTAGTCGACCGTTGTAACTTTGCCTTTGTGGATCGTAAAACAAGGTCATAGTTTCATCACTAGCCACTAGACGCTCGATCACGTTCTTGAATTCAGTCTCCAAAGATTCGAAAACTACGAAGTGCAGCGCACTCGCTCCCTTCTCTAAACTAAACTAAACTGTTTGACTAAACGATAATCGTACTATTATGCAACACAACATGCAGCGTTATGTCGCGTAGAAATGTATCAGGCCAGACGAAATAAATCTTGTACATTTATAGAAAAAAAAATCTACAGTATAAGGCAAAGGTTTAATTATATTGAACACCAGTAATTTTTAAAAGAAAGGAAAGGTTTTGTTTAAAATTTTATTATGTGTATAGCTATACTGTTCTACATTTATACAAATGTGAGATAATGTTATATTTTCTACTGTTTCTGTACACATTAAACATTATAATCTAGTGAAAAATGGTCTTAAATTAAGGAACTCTTTCGATTCCGACCCACACATTCAAAGGCTGTATAGTTAGTTCTTTATAAAATAGAATCCGGTCACGGTGTTGAGTTCAATATTGAATTGGATCGGAACATTTTTCAGGAATAGAATATTATTAAAGCTTACTGTAAGTCAAATAAAAGAGTATTTTAGTGCTTAAAGTAGAGATCCGTTTAAGAAGAAAAGAAAAACTATATATTTGGGCTAGTGAGATATTCAAGTGTATATATAGAAGACTATTAAATATATTAAGTAATATAAGTTAGATTCGATAAATATAGCATTTTAGCAGACGTTTTTTTTTGATCGACAAAGCTTTCTCTCGTAAATTGTTTAAAACATGTAAACTGTGGTCCAAAATAAATGTTAAGGTTCTCTGTAACAGTTTAATGATTTTGAAAGTTGCTATCGAGAAGAAAACATTACATTGTGATAGATTTAAAATAATATTCGATTAAATTTTAATCGGCTAGTATTGGTAACTGAAGGGCAATGTTATATAAAGTTATAGTTTGTTAGAATTAACAGTTACCCATATTTCTTGTGTTATGGTGTTATGCTAGAGAATTTAAAATATCGGAGTCACTTGCAAGATATTAAAAATGATATGTAATTTGGGATTCAAACACAGCAGAACAACTGATTAAGATTTGATGCAAACATTCTTAAGTCTTGCTAAAATTTAATTTATACATTAGATACAGTTTCACTTTAAACTACTAGTAGTATGTTTTGAAGTGCAATATTTGATATATAATTTGATTCCGTAATTTCAGCTCGTCATATACTCGGGGTACGCCGTCATGGCATTCCTGGCTTCGTTCGCTATTTCACTGGCATTTGAGGCGCCCGCAGTGAGACTGTTGAAGATTATCACTGGAGGAAGCAAGAGCGAAAAATAGTCTGAGTAGCAACGTGTTATGTCCATGAAGCTGTTTAAAACAAAAAAGTTTCGGTTGAACCAAATAAAGTGTTCCCCCTTTTACGATATTGCCTCTTTAAAGGAGCTTTATTTAGATTTACAAATAATTTAATTATTTTGCTCTAGTTACGATTTAAATATAGTAAGCATACCAAGTTACCTGTAGGAGGATAATGATAGTTTTTTTCTTCTTTTTTTTCTATTTTTTTTTTATTAAATCTATATGTACTTGTGCTATTTAAATATCTGTAATAGCTCCACTCATAAAAAAAATTATCATGTTTGTTTCGAAGTAAGCCAACGGTTAAGTTAGTAAGTACTGCTTCCAATACGAACTTACTGTTGAATTCGTCCATTTCTGTAGATATTCACATAATAGGCTATTACATTATTAAAGGTCTACCATAATTCATCATGTTGATAGAGCAAGGTTAAAAACTATAACTAAGTTTTGTTGCCAACTTTGTTTATAACGAAGTATTCTGATAGTTTCAAAACAGTATCGAGTTATGTGTCTAATTGAATACTGAATATCCAATAATATATTTAGCAGAATATTTTTTTTTTTTTACAAACAATACATACCTAAAATTTTTTTTAATATAAATTTTTCTTATATGTTTCGTATATTATATGTAAGTTCCACATGTTTATAAATTTTTGAATTTAATATTACGTTGTACATACTCTGATGTAAATATATGTGTATTAAAATATAATATAATTTATATTTCTAGTCGTTAATATTTTTTTTTATTTTCTTCAGTATCCTTTCAAGTGCTTACGTTTATATCACAAAATTAAATCAATAATAAGAGTATGCAATTAATTGAATATAATAAATCCTCATAAGCCCTTTAACGTCCACATGAACCTTTACTTTTGTGTTTTATATGCATGCATCGTGTTTAGAATAAAGGATGTTCAGAGCCCTCAACTAGAGCCATTGTTACGTTTAATTTTCACAGTCTTCGTGTGCCTTCTTTGTGTTTCGGATCCTTCCTTTCAAGCAAGAGCGGGATGCGGAAAAATATTAACATCGCAACCGATATCGTCATGTTACAAAATTCATTTGCACACATTTCTCTGCATAAGCGAGATCGGCAATGCAAACGTTACTTTTGCTTTTATTACAAATATTCATTGGCGACGATGGCCACTTTTGATATTCCACCTCCTTTGTTACCCGTTTTCATTTCATTAGGATTAAAAAATTAATTTTGCAATTTTTATTATATTTTGAACATTATTGACATTACGATGAAAAGTAGAAAAATTCAAAGGTAAAATCCAATCATTTACGTTAGTGAAGGTAGTTTATTATTTGCGATTTCATAGTTTTCTTTCTTTTCCAGGTCAATTGTAGGAGTTTTTGGTAACAGTTTTCAAGGTATTGACTATTGAGGTACATTACAAGTTAGTTAGTTTCCTCTAAATAGAATAATATCGTAAATGTTTCGTTTTATAATTTTAGGTTCCGCAAAAAAAAAATTCCCATTTTAGGACCAAACAATGTTTAATAACTCTTTTACGGGTCGCTGCCAAAAATCTGCTTTTAAGGAAAATAAAATCTGATAATTCATTTGAGAGCTCCGTAACTGTACAAAATATAAATTAATTCATAAATTTTCTTTTGATGTATTCCTTATCTCATTTTAACAGATGAACTCGATTCGAAACTATGTTATAATTTATTTATATGAGAGAACTCACTGTTATAATGCTTAGGAATAAATTAATGCAGGTCTAATGAATGTTCCTCACGAATTCTCATAACATTAAATATTTATTTGACATACTATTGAGGACTTTAATATACAAAATTTAAGCAAATGTTGTTCAGGACGGAAATAAATTGGATATCCGTTCAATTTGAAGTTATTCAGTAAGTTTGCTCCTAGTTAACATAAAAATACAGACGAATGTTCAAGAAACTTGTGCAATTTCATTGACGATTAAAAAACTTGAGCTAATAATGTTCCAAGAAAAAATATGTTTTGAGTAAAACTTTGAAAAAGGAGACAATATACACCACTTAGTTATTTTTAAAATATTATGCTATACTAGTTTTTATCCCGCGATTCGGTTTGGGTGAATATCTGAGTTGTGAGCAGAGAGAAATGTCTAATGTGCTGTTAAACAATACAAATAGCAACATATGTTGCAAGCTTTTTAATTTAAATAACCTATGATAGCAATTGCAATGCTATTTGCTGTGATGATTTTCTGAATCTAAACCATTCGGGGCGCCACCAAAATGGTTACGAAAAAAATTATTTAATTCCATCCAGCCGTTTATGAGGAATTCTGTGACATACACATGTACAGTAAAATTATATATATAAAATTAATATAATAAAATAAAAAACCATCAACGATTAATATTGTCAGATGATGTTAATCATTTTGTCTACGCTGTATAATCCTGAGAATGAATTGACTTAAGTAATAATTATATTGAAACTTAGCTGATGCCCTGGTGGTGTTTTTTTGTGTAAAAGAGTAACTTTTTTTAATGTGAAAGGTGAAGAACGAGCAGACGGCCTACTTGATGGACAGTAGGGACCGTCGTCCATGGACACCCGCAACATAGACGTTGCGGTTGCGTTGCCAACCTTGATTTTTGAGGAAAAGGGGGGGGGGATAAGGAAATGGCGAGAAGGGGTGGGAACGGGGAAAGGGCAACCGGATCTTTCATTCATCGGACGAAACGCAGCCACTTCTGTGAGAGGGTGGTACTCCCCCGGTCAAGCCAGCCCATGCTCGAGCTGCAGTAACTCGACCACAGCTAGGCTCTACCACCTTCAAAAACTCCCATACATACATGCATTCATACATACATAAAAACTTTTGGCATCTTCAACATTAGTAGGATGTTTATAAAAAAATGTATTCAGTGTGATGTATTGTATCTTATTAAATAAATTACGAACGTAAGCTTGCCCGCAACACAAAAAGAATCTTTGTTGAAGAGAACACAGGCACTATACCTGGAAGATAAAAGCTTTCCTTTTTGCCTCATCAGTTTAACTTTTCCTTTATATTGCAGGTATTTCTTTGTTCCTTATGTTTCATTTTCTTTATATGTATTTGATATGTTTGGTATAAAAACACATTTTTTTATATGTACATACATAATTAATACAACCTACTGACTAACTAATCATAGATTCTAAAGTCTACAATTATCGAACATACTCCTTCTTAATAATGAAGTAATAAGAGGAGGAAGTGGTTTGAGGATTTAGCCCCAGTTATATATAATTTTTCTTAGATTAAACAGAACAAAACAATTTTATATAATTTATAATTTGACATTAATTCAACCGCCTCTAATTAATTATAAGGTAAACTTCGTTACTAAAGAATGACGAATATTTGCATTTTTTTTTATAAATTTTATTTACTCGAATATTATCTGACTTAATTATACATTTCTTAGAAGTTTTTGTATTATAAAAAGTTAAACAAATACATAATACCAAAAAATCTACCACGTCTAGGTTGTTATTTTAAATTTTACTTTTTAAAGTTAAAATAAAAAACCAAAGTATCGCCTTGTTGTTAGATATACTTGTATTTTTTTTATTACACTATATTTGAATGTCTTTTAAGTGGAGAAAATTGAAAAAGCGCAATTACAAATGTGATAAAATGTTTCTTAAACACCATTCAACGGTATATACACTTTTTCAAAGAACCCTTCGTATTATTTTTATTTCAACTACAATATTTCTAACAATGTCTGCACTCCTTTGTAATTAAACAGACGAATAACTTTAAATTTATATATATATATATTGAGTGACAAATACATATATTGACTTTTAGAATGAAATGTAAATTTTAATTCTTGAAGGAATTAGTGTAAAAAAAAAATTTAAAACATATAATTAGGACGTTTTTTATTATATTTCACGGGTTAATTAATAAAGGAAAAGTAAAATAAAAGCTTAGAAATAGAAAAAAGCATCAATAAAAACAATCTTAACGGTCATTATACATTGTGTAAAGTAGAGCGAAATACGAATATGATCTTGTCAGAATCTGAAATAAGAAAAATAGATAAATAGTTTTTAAAACTTATAATACTAAATAGATACGGAATTTAAAACACTAACCGATGAATATGTAACGAGTGAAATGTTGGTGAATTTCATAGCTGTAAATGCAATCGGTTTTTGGCATCTGAAAATAATGAAACGTCTACACATAACTATGGAAACGGAATTTTTATAAGCCAATTTCCTATTTCAAATTTGAATATTTTTTTAGTGAAATTAGTTCAGTAGCAGTCCTCAATGTAAAAAAATTTGATTAAAGAAAAAAGAAACAAAACATCTTTCATACCTTGCAATAAAGAATAACAGGGCTCGTCGACAACGAGGACTCATCTTGTACCAATTGGTGTTACATATTGCTGCGGCAATGTTTTCATTCTGGAATGTTTAAATTAATTAAGTAGTAATATTTAGTAATAACTTATTGTTTTTAAATGAAAAATTTACTTGTTAACACATATAAAATCAAGAAACCAACCGCATGAAAAATATCATCTGCGTACCAACACATTGATCCCACTTGTATCAACGCGGAACCCAAAAATAGTTTGTTGCTTACCGCCATTATTGGTTCTAGGAGCTAATTAAAATTAAATATGTTAAAATTCTTGAACACTTTACAATAACGTAGTTTTTGTTACATTTTGCCGGTAAAAATACTTACAACAATTACAAAAACGACACAGCAAATGTTAATTGAGCTCATAACAATGTTTATGAGATTAACGAGAGAAAATGCATCTTCCAAGTTACTACAATAACTGAAATGGAGAATTAGTTATTTTAAATAAAAAATATTTATAAAAAGTTTTTGTATAACATCAATTAACCTCATTAATCTTTGATGCAGTTTGATGTTTGATCTAATATCTTCATAATCTTCGTCGTCAGTTTTGTCTGTGGTGCCAAGAGATTCCAGGCGGCGTTGAAGTATACGCAATAGAAGCGCGATATGACTTGCCATCCCAGAGAACAGTAAGTCAGACGATACCATTATCCATACGCAGGTAACACCTAAAATTCTTTCATACTTTACTTCACTGTAATATAAATGTCAAAGCTAAAAAAAGAGAGATCTCTTAAATCAGTACAATCTTAAACAGTTCCAAAATAATGGGTGAATTTCAAATAAGTCGTGGAAAGAATAATATCTGGCATATGATAACTTGTAGGAAACTTTTGTTTGCATATGGAAACTTTTGTTTTACTTGTTTTAGACATGATAAAGAATACATCAGAGACATAAGTTCTACTGTTAATAAAAAGTCTCTGAAACCCGCATATCAGCAATATTTATTCAATAAAAGTCTAAGAAATCTATAGATTTCTGCTCTCAATATATATTATTGTTTCCGTCTGTAATGAAAAAAGTTCATAAAGAACTAACGGGAACACAAAAACTAAATGGAAAAATAAATAAAACCTATCTGTTTTCCTATTTTTTATATCCAAGACAAGGTCATGCGTATAGATATTTATTAAAATTTTTAAAGATTGATTAATAATGATTTCTGTTAAAAGATTAACTTGTATATCTGATGTTCCATGAATCATCTACGATCACTACTTACCAGCGAAGATTTCGAATAGGTAAACCGCAACATGAGCAATGGGTTCATTTTTATCAAAAGGGTACCAAGACACCCAGACAAAACCAATTTGGGCATCGTGTCCTTGCCAAAGCTGGTAAAAATATATCACAATAGGCGTCACATTGTAAAACCACACTCCTGCAACATTAACACCGAAGTACCCTGAGGAAAAAGCAAAATATGTAACATATGAACAAAATATGTATGTATTATTTTGTACTTAATTTTATTAACACAGTTTTTTTGAGTGACGACTTACAGCGATGACTTATTCGAAGAGCTGCTACGCTTTTCTTTTTTACAATCAATGCATCCTCATCAATGGGGGGCATGGGCCATATACTTGCCAGTTCATCAATCAACTCACCGAATACCTTATTTTTATACCACAAAACGAATACTTTAGCTATACCTTCAAAGAAAGGTAATATTATTATTAAAGTCAATGGAACTAAGTGAACATAAAATGTGCTACATAAAAAAAATCTTGTATTAATTCCAACTATATTCTTACTCAGAGCGCCGTAACCGAACGTATGTAAAAGAGGAACAACGTCCTCCACACGTGGCGAGTTGTAGAAGGTGAGAATAATGTTTACTAACTCAGAGAAAACATGAGCAAAAATTCCACAAACAGACGCTATAAAAATAAGTTTCTGACGAAAATAAGCGCCGGCAGTTAAAGCTTCATCAAACGATAATCCGATACGACGCATACTGAATGTGCTTAACATCAGCGACTCGTCGATTTCACGTTTAGCTGCGACTCTAGTAACATCATCCATTGTTATCACACTTGTGTCTTTTACATTAAGACGATCTATATATATATACCATGACCGGCCATAGAAAATGTAAATTAATTAACTTTAATTTTACTAAAAGTATATGTTTGTTTGTTTTGGTACAAAAATGCAAATCAGTATTTTTATTTTTTATTAATTCACTTTACATTCTTCAAATAGTACAAGTTTTAAAAGAAAACAACTTTCTTCATTCTTTCACACATGTATGTGTATTCGATATGTTATAATTCGACGTTGTTATTTTTAATTCAAACTGACATAGGCAACGTCAAATAATACGCTTGTATATAGAAGAAGTATGAAAAAGAGGCGTTTTATAAGAATATATAATAGGAAACTTTGAAACTAGAATATTTAAATGCGATTTAAAGGATTTCTTTCACACAATTCTTGTTTGTTCTTGACAATACAGAAGTTTGACATTAAGTTTTAAAAATTAACTTACTTGGAAACTAACTAAATACTATTTGTACATGTTAATAAAACAATGTCTTTTAAAACTATCAGGAATATAATATTACGTCATCGTCAATTACATAAGATTGTATGAATTTTTTTATGATATAAACTTTAATAAACTCCCGAAACCTCGTTTGGATTGTAAACACGTAACTGATTTTTTTTAGAAAATTTATCGATTTCAGTAATAAAAATCACGGTTTCAATCTTATTTTCATAATGAAATATTTGGATATAAAGTATATCAAAAATGAGCAGTGTGTGACGATAATAAAATTAAGATTGATCCACGAGACTATCGAAATTAAAAAAAATAATTAAAATCAATAGAAAAGATGGTTGGAAATTATCTAACACCCAGAATTCTTACCAGCAGTATAAAACCCCATATCCGTGGACATATTACATAAATATACAGTTAGCATATTGCACGTGAATCCAGTACACAAGTTAAATTTGTATTTTTAATATATCAGTAGCAGTTGTACATCTGTGGAATGATGGATGGGGATGATGTTATAGTACCCCTACCTACTATCATATCCATCCATCCACGGTAATGGATTTGATTTTACTTTACGTAAACTTTTTCTTTATTTTGTGTCCCTACTCTTCAACAAAAGATTTATTGTTGTCATTTTAAATAACAGGATTTGTTAAGATGTTAACATGGTCATAAGCTAAAGTAAACTGGCACTCAAATTTCAAAACTTTTAAGATCTACTCTGTTGAACAGGGTCAGATTTAAATGTGTAAATATTATTAACTCGAGTCTACTAAGTATAAGTCTTAAAAGAAATTAGGCCTTATAAAAAATCCTTACCTATATTTCATTTTAGAGTATTTAAAAATGAACTAAAAATAATTCTCCTTTTTCTATTTTTGCCTGAGTTGATAGAATGTTGTGATTTAACTAAGTTCTGGTGACCAATACGCTCTTTGCGCTTCTCTCTGCTGAGTCTAACGAAGTGTAGTATCATTTGCAGTGTGAAGTAATACCGCACTTTTGAATGGACACCGAATTTCTACGGTATTTCCCTGGTTATGGTACTCAGAAGATCGTTTTTTTCTAGGTATTTCATGAGGTGTAATTTCAATATACGTTACATCACCTTATGGCTTATGGAGGTAATTGAAATTGGGTGATAATTTGGAAGGTCTGCACAGCTTTCTCTATACAGCACACCTAACACATTAGTAAACTTTTAAGAATTAGGCACTACACAAATCATTAAAGAGAGAAGGTACATTCGAGTAAAAAAAAGAATCAATTCGTGTGCACGTTTTTTAAGAACTAAGGCTGAAATACCACTTAGGCTACTAGTTTTATTCGCTTGAAAACTAAGAAAAGTTCTCAGTTTGCTAGTAAAGCGGACCTCTGTTCCAAGAAAATGCAATCAGGTTAGCAAAATGGTGTGCATTGTCTGTTGTCAAAATGTGAATTTTGAGCGAAAAGAGCTAATGAGCTATGAGCCGTATGAGCTAAAGTCCTGTCAGGTTTAACCAGAGGAGGAAGTGAGGACTTACAAATTGGAAACAATGGTTAATATGAGAGAGACAAGCCTTCATTCATGATTTTGGGGTATTTGATAACGTGATAAAAGTTTCTCTTTTATCAAATAGCTTATAACAAAGCAGCCAGTCTTGATGCTGGGCATTACAGTTTCCTAAAAATGCCAATTTCTTTGAAGCAGTTGCGAAAATACACACATACCCTGGGGCGCTGAAGAAAGTTATACTCAAGACTGGCTATGCAAGGTAGGCCGTACCTTAAGGCCGTAGTATCTGCGTCACTAGGTTGTGGTAGACAAATAAGAGATTACAGTGTAGATTTCTGATGTTAGATACACTTTTAAAGAAAAGAACTGTAGCCATCGTACAAATTTACTTTCTTTTTGGAACTTTCCACTTTTAATATAGTAAAAAACAAAAATTTAGGAAGAAACTTGAACAAGGCCTGGTTCTTATTAGTCAATAATACAGCCAGACCCTCCATAATAATGTGGGCTTGATCTAGAATAAAAAAATATGAGATTTACTAGTGACCAAATGACGTAAAACATAACTCACGCCAGCTCTGGTCCTTTTCGTACTCGAAAATAGCCGCAATTTTCCCAACATTGTTATAAAGTGACATAGTTTAAATTGCTTTAGTTAGTGTTGACCAAAATACTTGTGTTTTATTACACAGTGGGGACAGGTAGCCTTTTATACAACACATCCCTTTACTCTCAAGATCATTCTTAAAATGAAAATGGATGTGAATTTGGAATTTGTAAATAAAATTCAAAAGCATTTTTTTTTTCATCGTTTTCTTGTCAGGCTATGTTGATGTCTAATTTAAGAAGAATACTTAGATACATTAAATAATTAAAGTATTCAATGACGCTGAAAAATAAATTATCATTTAGAGAGTAGATAAGTCCATATTTAATGAAGTTTTAAACTAAAAAATTATCACTAGAAATATATAAAATACCTTATCCGTTTAACATCACTTCAACTCTGACTTACAATTTTGTCTTGTCAATAAAGAAAGACAGCTAATACGTTTTCGTTACATATATTGAAAACGGACGAGAGACAAACAATTTTTACAAACAGAAATGTAAAATCTTGGGAATAACATTGGAAACAGTTAAATGCTTTATTTTTCATTACATAGTAAAATATTGTGGTTCAGGATAAAAATGAAATTCATTTCTCTTTTAAAACTATTCTTTTAATAAAGTATTCTACATAATAGAATTTTATTGAAAGCAATCAATAGTGGCTCTGAAGTCTAAGATGATATCTCTTATAAGAAAGATATTTCCTGCAGAATCTTACTTCAATATCGAACGTGGTTACGTTGTGAAATTGTGTGTTCAAATGACTGTTTATCAGTAAATATATTATATTTAAAATAATAGTTATATATTAAATTTAAAGAGAAATAAATATAAAGACCAAATGCAGTAATATTTTAAATGTCAAAAATAGAAATTTAAGAAATTATGTTTGTTAAAATGTGAGCTTATGCTAACATTTATTGAATTTAATTGTTCGAATTATCTTTCACGAGTATATAAAAATAGTGTTCGTTTATCTAAATTAGGTGTTTAGTCGATTTTTGTGTTTGATATTAAGAATGTATTGTGAGATAGGTTAGCTTAGAAAATGGTTTTTAAGTGTAAAATTATATCTTTGATTTTTATTCACCTTCAATTTTTTTGGACTCGATTAAAAAAGAATTTTATTTTAACCTTGATTTTTACCTACAATTTCTTTCCACGCGAGATAAACATTTTAGATAAATTAAATAATATTATAATTCAAGAATATTTTTGAAGTTAAACGAAGAATTCGTTTTTTATATAACATCTTTGCAGATAACTCTCCCTTAATCTTTTTATTCATGGAAATATCCAGTTCGCAGAAAACTTAAAGTGACTTCATCCTTTTAATAAGATTTTTTTTTCTGGAAACAACATCAAACGTGACATTATTTTAAATACAGTATTTTAATATTATCTTAGAAATTTTCTCCATATTAATTTCACACAAGTGAGTTGGATGGTAAATAAAGATCATATTTTTTCATAGAAAAAATCGCGAGCTTATTTGCTATTTGCTATTTTTCTAACCCTATGTGTCACTGCTATAACGTGAAAGTAAGTTTATCTCACACAAGATATACTTTAAGATTTATACTGCAGTATATTTTGAATAGGCACTTACAAAGATGGCTTATGTGAAGAGCAGTTAAACTGTTCTTTTATCTCAATGAAAGTACTCTCTTCAATAGGAGACATGTGCCATATACTTGCCAGTTCGTCAATTACTGTACCGAATATTTAATTTTTCTAAATACTATTAAATTTAAGCTATACATTTGATTCTTTTATTTTCGTCATTAAATAAATATGTAATCTTGTGATCCCTTCTACAAGCAAAAGAAACTATACATGTATCAAAGACACTATTTCGGATTCCAACAAGTTTCGATGTGTTATCGGTTTTTGAGTAAATGTGCTTGCTTTGTTTTATTTTTACATGAAAAATTTACGCAATTCTTTTGGATTTGCTTTTGAGCAGTCTATTTCGTTTTCAGATATGGCCCTTTTGGCTTTCTTGTTTGCTTTTTTATTGCTAATTACACCGTGATGATTAGGGATCCAAATAATGATTTATAACCAGTAAAAAGTATATAATTTTCATCTAAGTTCGCTTCGTTATATATTAACTCTAAGGCTTTAAATATGGCTATAGCGTCACAAATTAAAATTGGTTCGAAATCTGAGAATCTTTAACGGCAGCAGTGATCATCATTAACTGCACATCCTGATCTCCCATTCATAACAGGGCCATCTGTAAGTAAAACGTTGCAATTTTAAAGAAAATAAGTGCTAGCAGTTAAATTTTCCTCAAGTGATAACTGATACGACGCATGCTGGATGTGCTTAACATTAATGATTCGTCGATTTCAAATTTAGTTGCGACTGTAGTGACGTCATCCATTGTTATTACACATGTGTCCCTTACAATAGGACGATCTGGATATATATACCATGGCTGGTGATAGGAAACGTAGGATAAGTTTAATTTTATTGATAAATATTGTTGTTACTTTAAAAGTAAAAAAAACCCTATTTCGTTTTCCTGGCGAAATATTAATTTAAAATAAGTAACGTTAAATTATAAGCTTGTAATATAACATAAATATGTAAGAAACGGGGCGTTTTTTTAGAATTTATCATAGAAAAATTTGCTGGTAAAACATATCAGTGTTGTTTCAAAGGATGTCTATCATTTATTTTATATTGCTTAGTGATCGTAAATTTTCCATTACAGTATTCATATATATGCACAAGGCAATTTTTTAAAACATGGCAGACTTTTATTTCATCTTAGTAGCTAATTAAAAATTAAGGTTCTATCCTTATATAATTAATTTAAAAAGAACCTATGAAATCACTTTTATTCTTTTAAGTATAATCCCAGAACTCATTATAACTGTGCAATAAGGTAGAAAAAAAAGGGGGATTGATTCCAATAAAGCATGACCTAATAAGATCAAGTAGAACTTATCTTTAATTCCACGGATATCCAAAGGACCCTTTATTTTGTATAAGATTAGCATATAAAATTACATAACTTGGTGAACCTTAATTTTAATAAAATAGACGTAACATGTTTCTCGGCTGAAGTGCTGTATCATTAAGTCCACATTTGTACGATATTCACATTATTATATTATGGAACGCAAAGTTCTACCCAAGAATTCCAATTTGTCTTCTTTCTTTCTTTTCAAACCGCTTTATCAATTTCAATCATTCGGTATTAGGAACCTAATGATAATTGATTTATGATAAATGTACACACCCAGACACAGACACACACCCACACATATATATATATATATATATATATATATATATATGGCTATTAAGATAACCTAATTGTCCTGTACACCTTTATTTCCATTTAACTGGACTCTAAACCTTCACAGAAAACTAATTGTACACATTTAAGTTATAGTTACTATATTATCCAGCCCTAACTAGGTTGCAAATAGTGCAATCAAGTAGTACGTACTTAGACCTGCTAAGTTCTTTGTTAAAGGTGCTTTGAAAACGCACCAGCATAGCAGTTTTCTCACCGTATTGACAATTTCAATTCTTCATTTAAATTTGCGACGATTTAAATGTGAAACATTCGCTTACAGAAAATTTGAGTCACAAGGATGGATATGTTATTGAAAGCCTTACGTGCCAAGTTAGTGAAAACTGTTATGATTTTTAAGTTTTGAACAACCTCTAAATTCCCCTCTCAGGTTTCGTAATTGAGAATAATTTACATTGTTATTTACCTCCTATTTATCTAAAAGTACATGTAGCTGGTATTATGTGACTGCATTATATTTACGAGATTATGTTAATTGACATTGTCTTTGTTTCGGTAGTTTCTGCTAGAAATTCATTAATCGCCCAAAACAGTATTCATTGATAGTTCGACCAAATCTCAAGAATAAATCAAAAGTACGTATTATTTTTTAATTTCTTACATTTGGGGAGTATTTGTATCTTAAAAATGACTGTATTATCTCAAGGGACAATATCTAATCTCAATTAAAATAAATAGAATTATGTGTCAGAATATAATGAAAGAATCATGTAAGACGGAAAATTTGTTCATATTTTTTTTTAATTAAGTTATAATAACTTAGGAAATGAACTGTTGCATAGTTGTATATTAAAGTATTTTATAAAAGCTGTGAAAGAAAGATATAAATCCGTGCAACATAAGTCCAACAATCTGTGTAAATAATTCAAAATTACTTGAAATGAAATTTATCTTAATGAAATTAATTGAAGAACAATGGTATAATTAAATTTTTCTTGAACATTTTCGCTGCGGTTTAAAATGGCTAAGTAATCAAGTTCATAAATTACTCGCAGCTACACGCATAGAATTTTAATTACGGTAAAGTAGTATTGTAAATACAGATGTTATAGATATTTATTTAATTTTGTGAGTTTTTGAAAACAAATTAATATCGACGGCCTATCTTTATTTACAAGTAAAACAAAAGGTAGGGAATAGTCTAAAACCTTTGTTTCCAAAATATAAAAGAAAGCAAAACTATTTGATTTCGCTCGGAAAAATGAACAACAAATTAAATTATAGTATAAGGCATCTCTTTTCGTAATCGAGACCTAAAAATTTTATAAAAGTTATGTTGTTTTCAGCTCGTTTTTATTTAATATGTTGTATATAATCTCTGAACATAAATATTTTTTTGGTTTATGTATATACTTTTTAAAAAAGGGTTTAGTCCGGAAGAATCGGAACTAACCCTTATTTTAAAATGGTCGGACAGACCAATGAACGCTTGTCATTGACGTGCGAAAATTAACCTAATTAGACAGATTTTCATTTTCAAACGTAATTACGTTGAAAAACTGTAGTTACAATCCATGTGCTAAAACATATTGCATATACAAAAAATATTGTAAAAACATAAGTTACCCCATTCCAACAACATTTCTCATAGACATGATGAGCCTAGTAATATATTATTTACCTAGTAAGTGTTGCGGTGGTATAGACCATAAAGGTCCTTATCTTGACACATGTCAACTCTAAGAGGGAATTTCGGACAAGTACGAGTATTTGCTATGATTAGCACATAAGATTAATTAAATAAATACTTTATACTTAAATTACAAATAATTATACATTTTTCGTAATACTCCTCATTTCAAGAAATAGAAAATGTTTGGGAACATTTTAATGATTTTAAAGTTTATCAATTGACTTTTAAGTTTAAAGAACTAAAAAATTCTTAATGACTTGTTTTATTTTTCACAGAGTACAACAGTTCGTAGAAAAATAATGCCCTCTTTGTTTGCATTGTTTTTTTACCCAACGTAAAATCACTTCTATGAGAGCACACTGGACTAGGCAATAGGTCTTATAAGAACTTGTCACCACAGTTGTATTCCCCCATGGCTCTATCCAATCTAGACTCGGCCCACAGATATCCTTATCTAGCTGGGACTCAACTAAGCAGCGAGGACCTAAACAACAAAATATAAAAAGACAAGAAACATATAACGTTTTTTTTTTAAATTATTTGAATAGTAGAGATGTATAAAATCTTTCCACTTCTCCTACAAGTAACAATTTTGAAGATTGTGGAATGCTTATTTTAATTGAATTCAGAAAACAACCAACAGTGCTACAGAGAACATTAGTTACAAATTCCGTTTTGAATACAAGCTCGAGCTCATAGTTAAAATATTCAAAACCAGTTATAAACCCACAATGTCGTAAATTTGTAGTACCAAAATTATTAGTGGTACAACGTGGCCTATATCAAAACATATGCTTTTATCATATTTTTAAACGACTTCACTACTGAAACAAACAACTATTTTGACAAGTTTTACTGTTTCAAACCAAACTTTTTTTTTTAAATAGCATTTTGGATTTATTGGTTTGACTGTAAATTTATTGATATTTACCACAATTCTTAAGTAGGTTGTAAACATCGTCTGGTGTTGTACAAATAGCGGTACAGAGATTCATTTCTCCTCCTCCTCGTCATCATTGGTGGAGCAAATATTCACTAACACATATTATCCTTTGTACTTCCAACAAAAAACAAAAAAAAATATTTTCTCTAATTAGGAACCAGATATCTTTTTCATCTTCTTGCAATACATTCTTAAATTTAAAAAAAAAGAAAATTAATCGGTGTAATAAAAATAGTTAAAAACCAAAAAATATTTTGTGAAAAGCTGCACAAAGCTTTTGATTTAGCTCATATTATACGAGTTTAAGTTTTTTTGTTTTAAATTTATTATAAGTATAACTTCGGAATAAGAACTTCGGAGGATATTTTGCTTACACAATTGTAGACTTCAATCAGTACAAATTATTGAGCAATGTCAGTCTAATTATTCAAAAAATATATTCCAAAATTACGTGCATGTGCGTATTTAGTTTTTGACAGAGTATATTGAATTCAGAATAATTTATGCACTGAAATGGTGTTTTTTGTATATTCATGCTTGCGCTTGGGAAGATGCTAAGATTTATAAGAACTATATAGTGGTTTCAAATCGTATTTTGTATTTTATTATCATCATCGAAAAAAAAAACTTTCACCTAACATGTTCTTCCCGTTGTTATTTTTAGTTATAATTGCAATCCTTAAGTTTAGATGAATAAGAAAAAACGTAGTATCCATAATGCACCACATTAAACAACATTTTAAATTGTAGTCTTTCTTTAAAAGGGATAAACTGTACAGAAATAGTTTTTGTTTCGTATCTACACCATTTTCAACAAGTCGTTACTACAACCGAGCTAAAGAAATCGACAAAAACTATTTTAGAGAAATGTGTTTTCGTTATTTGAAATTGGAAACAAACTTTGAGTATTCTATGATATTAAATTTTTAATTTTTATATAAATTTATTTACCTATTGAAGCCTAATTAAATCTATATTATTCAATATATTAATATAATTAAGTAGGTTCAGCGTAAATTTCATAAATTAAATCATAATAACCTTATGACCTCAATAACGCCGGGTATTATCGGGTCAGTCCAAATTAACTTTATATGTGAACTTTGACAATGTTTGACACATTCATGTTTAAAAGTTTTTGCAAAAAACTCTGAAAGGGGTTCTGAAAATATCAGAACAACATGAAAAATATCCACAGTTTCTTTGAGACTTTCGCATCGTACTAACAAATATATTATTAAACGGTGATTAAAGCCAACTTATTTTTATTACAAACTACGGCCAGAAAAGAGTCAGTTTATGACCACGGGAATTTAAACTTAGTCTAAACCTCAAGCAAAGTGACTGAATGAGCCAGAGAGTTAGTGAGAGAGTGAGTGAACATCTGGACGTTTAAACGTGTGAGTGATCGAATGAGTGAAAGAATGCATTAATGAATGGTGGCATGAATGCATTAATAAATTAATGAATGAACTAATAAATAAGTAACTCAATAAATAATCAAGCAGATACATTTTTTTATGATTTTCTTATAGATCAAGTGAAATTGGAACTTCAATCTTTTTCTCAGAAAATGGTTTAGGGTGAGGGAGAAATTCAATATTTCTCTTTTAAAATCTATGTTTTCATTGGATAAAATTTGGCTCAAATACATCTTATACAATTCAGTTTCTCACAAAATAAAGTATAAAACAGATTGATTCTTCTGAAAACTCTTATCTTCGAAATACATTGGCTCGGAATTTCATCTAAGCATACTCAAAACGTGATATGATAAAAGTTTTATTTTATATATTTAAGATAAATTATAAACATATATTTCAACTCGCGTTTTTTAATTTTATAGTATAAAAACTTATGAAAGTTCCTTATTAACAAATGGAAAGGAATAATATTATATCCGGCTTCATTTATTAGTAGCCGCAAAACCACGTCATCCGACAGAAAATATCTGCGACCGACTCTTTCAACCACACCAACAGTTTAATTTTGCATAATGATATCCGTTATAACTCGGTAAACTATTAGGTACATATACTTATATATTATTAAAATAAAAACTTTATCCCATGAAAACAACGTAATGCTAAATACACAGTACAATGTACCCTACATTTCGGAACCTATTTGACTAAACTGCAAGGTTAATTTTCTTAAACCTCATAAAAGACGAAAACTTATGTTAAACACTGATTTAAATATATAATTATATAAAAAAATGTTTATCAATGTAACCCTTACATAAAATTTCCCTGAGACGTTCTCTTTTTCTTTTTGGTTACACAATAAAGCCTGCAAGGACTCAAATGTTCGAATTACATATAAATGGGACCGAAATGGTTTCATACATTCTCGGGCCTAAATGTAAAGAGACGAAAATAGTATCAATTGACCGAATCAGACTTTATCAGTCCCTTGATAAAGAATCATGAAGTTTCGGTATTCTGAGAAACACATAATAAGTGATTTAGAAAAAGTGATCTCATCTCACAATTTCTATAAAACAGCAAATTTCCTATTTCGTTGTTTAAGCAATAATGTTTGTTTTTTTTATATAAAGGTATATCTTGACTAGCTATAGTATACAAGGAGGATTGTAGCGAACTATCAAGGATTTTTTTTACGTAATGTAATTAATAAGCGACGAGTGACAATGCTAGTTAGTTAGTTAGTTGTCGATTTATTAGTATTTAGTTATCTATTTAGTAACCAGAAACTAATATTAATTCAAAATAACCTGAAAAAATAAATATTTCTAATCAAATAAATAACAGTGTATTTGGGACATAAAAAGGTAAGTTTTCACTTTTTTTTGTAAAAGATAACATTAAAACACCAAAAACTTTTTATTTTTATTTTTCACATAAATTTTGAGGTTATGTGAAAAAAGTGTAAATATAGAAGTTTAAGATCTTTATATTACCTACAACTTTGTCATATATCATTTTTCATTGGGACTTTTAGTTTTGCTGGAAATCGAGAAAATCCATTTTTTACCCTTAAATACCTACCCCCATACCATTCCCAACCTCAGATCGCCCGTAAATTATTTTTCCTTTAATTTTTATAATACGCCCCTCCTTTCCTAATGGGTTTCATCCTACTATAATTTTTATTTGTTTTAAAAATGATCGAGACTGGTCTATAACAAAAGTGAAGGAAATCAATGAAAAAACAAAAACAACTTGTTCCATTTTTAAATAATACAACTGTAACTACTTTAAATACTGAGTATATTTTTTCCGATTCTGTAATCAAATAATAAAATCTATTAAGTCCGAAAACTATCTCTAAGCTTCAAGATATACATAAATCTGCGGATTTTTGGTATTATAATAAAAAAAAATGACACATTTACAAACGATATCGTAACCATTAACATTTGAACCCATAGCTTTCCAAATTCTTCACAAAAATTATATAAATAAAGAGCATACTTTGATTATGACATTGTATTGTAAACAATCCATCTTTCCCCTGAAAACTAACATGATATCTTTTATGACACGATATTTCTTCCTACAGAAACTCATTCAATATCAAACGTGACTAAGTTTTAAAATTCTATGCGCAATAAACTAGTTTCTGTTTGCTGCAGTATATTTGAAACAAAAATCATATTTCAAGGATACATTTTGACTGAAAATCGGTTTTGAAAAGGGGCGTCCAAAAGTAAATGACGTAGTAATAAAATCTGATTGCAATCTCGTTCACCATAAATAGTGATTTCTTTTCGAAATATATTGTATGTATATAGCAGTGCTATAAGCACCAACGATGGATGCAACATAACAATACTTGTGGCTGTCATCAATTATCATGAAAAGTTATTGGTATTGATAATTATTGTTATAAGTAAAACGAAATCAAAGACTGTTTAAAAGAAGAATAGAACTTTGAAACTTTCACTTTGGTATAAATACGACGGTTGGGATCACTACAGTTCAGTGAGTGCGGGCCATTGAAGAATATTATTATAAAGAACCTTCAATAAATACAAGAATATTTAGAAGAATTGAAATGTCATTTTGAAATATCAAAGAATGCGTTCTTTGATGAAAGAAGTGTCATTAGTTACGTCTCTCTCTTTAGAAACAACAAATTTTTACTAAATCAAATATTATTTGTTTTGTAATATTAAGTACAAAGGTAATTTGATGATTTTTCAATTATAATTTTCAGCACACTTATGACTATACGTTTTTTAAAAAATCGAACATTCAAAAACAAGAAAAGGAATGAAAATTTTATACATTATAAGAATTATAAATTAATGATCTTGATTCGGTGTAGTGCATCGTTTTTTTTTGTTCACTATGTTATTCTAATAATTTCAGTCACTTAAGTTATGGTTATATTTCGCTTTCATATCGGGACGAAGATTTTCAGCTTTTCTTATCTCTTCCAAAAATTCTGAACCACGCTTTCTATCTGAGCCAACTGGAATAACGTTTCACAAAGTATAGTAATCAAACACGTAGTATCTAGATAAAACTTTTTAACAAACAATTTAATATTAACCTTTGACCATACGCATATTAGTAGAAATTTGAGTTTCGAAATCCAGCAAAACCTATTTGTCATCATTCGAAAACAACTTATATATTTGTATAGTAGAAATTCGGAAAGTTTATTTAAAACATTAAAAGGAGGTTTTTTTTATGAGAAAGGTGGCAAACGAGCAGATGGCCTACTTGATACGACACCCCCAACATAGATGTTGCGGATGCGTTGACAATCTTGATTGTTGAGGAAAAGGAAGGGGTGGGAATAAGGAAATGGCAGGTAAGGGTGGGAACAGGGAAAGGGCAACCAGCTCTCTCACTCATCGGACGAAACGCGGCCATTAAAGGCTACTTCACGCCGATCTTCTGTGAGAGGGTGGTACTTCCCCCCCGGTCAAACTAAAACAAATAAATTGTTTTGTAAAAATCAATAGAAATTTAATCGATAATTAAAACGCTGTTCATTCTGTTTTCACTTTTAAATGAAAAATTTAAGGATAAAGCTCGTTGAAAATAATTTAAAAAAATAAAATGGAAGTTACGATTTAAAAGTTGGATTTGAAATAAATTAAATTGGACGAATTTATGGCCTGATTTGTCCTCCCATATAAATTTCTCTACATTTTCGTGGAAATTTCCATTTTGTGGATTACTCAAAATGAGATCATTCTTTCTACAAAAAAACACTTTTTGTAAGAGTCGATATCAACATTGACTTTGTTTTAAATTCAATAAATAAGTACATTTCTATGAAACTGAACCAAAAACTATCTATTTTTTATTACAGAAATATTTAAATTGATTTTCGTTTCAATCGGGTTCAATGGCAAAATTATTTTGTTCCCAATACTGACGTTACGTATTATTGTCAAAATGATGCATATGAAGTCGTATTGCATTTAAAGCAAACATTACTATAGATTGCAATACCAGTCCAATGTCCAAATATATTACTGAATTCAGTGCTTATTAGTATTTCGTGTTTGACGGCAAACATGGAGCTAGTATATGGGATTTTATTTAAATTTATTCAAATTCAGAATAATTTATACACCACGATCGTGTATAAATATTCCCGCTTCCTGGCGTCTGTGAAACATTTAAAATGAAGAATCACATACGTAAGTATAACATTCATAACAACAATATCAAAAAAAAGTATTCTAATTTTGCATGTGAAAATAAAACATAACATATGTTTTTGATTTATTTATATATTACTTAAATAAATTTCATCGATACTGCACGATATTTAAGAAGATAAGTAAAACTTAATCTTTATTTTTAATTTCAAACTATGATATTTTTTTAATGACGCAATAAATCAATTAGATTGTTTAAAATAAATCCCATATTTTTGTTACTTTAAATGATACTATATATTCCCTGTATCACGTTGCGTATTACTTTTTTTAATAAAAAAAAACCCTTAAGTTTATATAAAAGTATAAATATATGATCTATATTAATTTCAATCTGATCATAACTCTTAAAATAATGATATTGCAACAGCAACTTTCACCTTAAGTAATAAGTTATTTAGGATTAGTAATAAGCGCTTGACTTAATATTAAATTTTAATCAATAATTGTCTGATAGTTGCTAGTCGCTGTAATCTCATTTAATTCCCTCTAATCTGTACTAACGTGTTAACTTATTTCAAACAAGTCACATAATCCAATACCGATCCGTACGACATCAAAGTAGGTAGGTAGTAGGTATAGTCTTTCTTCAAAGTTATGAAAAAAAATGTATTTTCTAAACTTATATATACAAAATATTTCAACGTTAGAATTTAACTGACCAATGAAAAATAATGTTTAAAAATAAAAATGACTTAAAACATAAATAAACCTAAAAAGTGGAAAATAAATATACGCGACACACAGGAGTTTAATATAACGATGCATAATTGAACCTATTTTTTAAAAAGAAACCAATAGCTACTGTTTATGAGACAAAAATAATAGTCAATTATAAAAAGAATACTCTAACCAGACAATATAAGACCTTAGAATAATTATACATTGATAATATCAGCTTCAATTGATTTAGACATTGATGGAGACCTATACCTAGTTATTGTCTTGCTTCGAACCAATTTCGTAATTATTTAGTCTTTCCTTACTTACTGACTGGACTCCATGAAAATACATATTATTTTGTGATAAATGAATGTATTTATTACTTTTCCTTTCTTATTTGACGTAGTATTTTAATTGAAACATGTCTTATCTTACCTTTTTAGGTTATCACCTATGATATGATATAAATTTCAATATTTTTCGAGTGTCTTTTTTTTGTTTTCCTTAATTTAATTCAATGAGTAAATAAAATGATTTATTAAAGTTATGAATAGTAAAATCAAGTATAAAAATAATAAAAATATATAACGTTTTATTGAATTGTACTGGAACTGGAAAAGTAAGTATATTTTTAAATTATTGTGACATCGACGTTTTTTCGTATTATAATACATATACCAACTTTTTACGATTTTGGTCGGATTAGTAAAATTTCTCCTTCTATAATTCTACTTCATAAAAATTATTTAGAATTATTAAAATTCAACAATTCATGCGTCACGACTTATCTTGGGTTTAATCTTGAAACGTCATATGATGGATTAAAGGGGATTAATTAAAAAAATAATATATAAATGATTACAGAAATGTATATAAAAAATTTAAAGTTGTTTGTGACACCCATCATATATTCGAAACGATCTAATAATGACTGATCTTGTATCACGCATGATTATAAGTTCATATATGATATCTATATTTGTACGTACATGAAAAGAAATATAAATATGTATTAACATTGAAAAAATTTGAAAATCTTAACAATGAAAAGTATGCTAGTTATAACGATTTTATAACAATATTTCTATAAAAGTTTTTTTTTTTCTGTAAAAAAAATATTTTTTTCTCCTTTATCTGTTATTTTGTTTTTGGATAATTTAAGAGCACCCTAACCTACAAAATTCATAAAACCACTGTTAATCATAAAACTAAAAATGCAATTGTTTATGGGTCAAACAGCTCCTTTGTCAGCGTACTCCCAATTTTTTTATTAATTCGTTCTATACCTAAAAACAACCATTTGTCTGTCATACTTTCATATGTTTATGTAAAGACTAAAATAAGAAAGAAAAAGAGCTGACCTGCCATCCGGAGACATAGCACTAAAGAAGAAAAATAAGCATTTTCAATATAACTTTGATCGTGGTAAGTAAAGGAAGTACTTTATATCTGCCATCGGTAAGCTGTTGTCCTGTTTAAAAAATCAATTTCTTCCGATGGTATTACTAATGTACAGTTTTCGGATTTTCCTTTTTTTCCTGTACCACAGGTTATTGCAAATAAAAAAAATATTATGTTAAGTAAATGAAAAGTGCTTTAAATATTTAGATTTTATATATTTGTCTAAGTTATATAATATTAACCTAATAAAATACGGTTTTATGTTTAGTTACTGAATCTATTTGTTTGATATCACTAAATCGTGGCAACATTTAACTATTTATAAATAATATGATTTCAGTAAAAAACAGTGACAGTGAAAAGACATTAAGAAGTAACAGATAGAATAATGGAATAAAATGAATAGTCCCATAAAACTAATGAGAATTTTCATATTGATCGTATTCTGAAAATGTCACTGACATTCAACAGTTATAACAATCCTCAATTACACAGGACTGATACGACGTGTGACGGCTATAGAAATGACATACACTAGAGGATATGAAGCAAAATGTCCATTATACCTTCGATATTCGTGGCCATTAAACACATTTATAACAGCGTAGTTATTATTAATTTACAAAGTTTTTCATGAACAATCGAAAGAACTCCAATCTAGTTGTAGTTTTGAACTGCAGTGCAATTAAAAACTACAACTGGATTTTCCACCAAAAACTATTATTGTTGTAAATATTCATTGGTAAGGAGTTTGTAATGCGCACACCAAGACTGTGTTATAAAAGAGAATAAACCGATATCTAAATCAAAGTATCCCACGGGGCCTTTAATCGTCCATTACATTTCCATTTCCTACTAATTCTACTTATAGTTTTATCCATTTTTATATATGTAACCATTGAATTACCCTTGTTATTTATTTTTTTCTAAAAGACGTTTATATTTATTTGAAAATTTTTTTGCAAAACTAAAAATAAATTATATGGAAATTATTGTTTAAGAAATTTTACCTTGCAATAAGTTAATTAAAACAAATGGCGTAAATCTGTTGTTTTAATAAAAATTTCTGATTTCAATTGTAGTTTTAATAAATGCAGAAAACATTCATATTTCAATAGAATTTTATCCTCTTCGTAGTATTATGTAATTCGTATGAATACTGAAAGACGGCTGGATATTCCTATTCCGTGAATCACTTTACTTATATGAAAGTCAGTCGATAACAAACGTGACTCAATTTTAAAATTCAGGTCCAATAAACTTGTCTTCCTTCTTGGCATAAAAAATTCTTTAATCACCTGCGGTAACATATAATTTTATAGTAAAATATGTTTTTACACTCTCAATTTTTTTTATCGAACTTCTCAGTAACATGATGAAAAAATAAAATTGTGTTTTTTTTTAATAGAATTTTATGATAAAATAATATCACTTCGTTTTTTTAAAGAAAAAATGTAAGAAAAAGAAAATGTAATACTTTATAATAATGCACTGTAACAAAAATAATAATATTTCATCCCAATTTCTCGAACTACGAACTCCAAATAAATCTGCAGATGACTAATGACTGCGAAAATTCACTTAAGTTTCAAGTAAGTTCACATTAATTTAATGAGGTGGAAGAAGAACAATGAAGATGATTTGAATGATGTATGATTTGATTAAAATTTGGATTTCTTTTTAAATAACAGAACATTCGAAAACATTTTTTTTTTTATTTATGCTCACAAAAGTAATGGATGCTTAAAGAGAGTCAAAGCCTTGTGTTTGATACCAACAAAAATGAAATCCAAAATCAATTCTTTAACTAAAACTAGCATATTTACTATTATGCTTTAACCTATTAATTTTTTTTTTATCAACGTCTACTGAAAATAAACACAAACTAGACTAACACTAAACTAAACTGTCTATGTTTAAGTTTTGACTTTATCTGGAAGTAAACTTTTTAAACAGCAAAATTTATTACTTTTGTGATGTATATAACGGCTTCTAAAGTCGCTGCAGAACTACCAATATTGAGCTCCAAGGTTGACTAACGATATTAGACGATTTAATATTGTGTATAGGTATTGTCTAGAATTTTTTTCAATTATATTATAGGAATCGTAACTAACTAAAGTAACTTTCAAAGGTTTTTTGACCAACACTAATTCCCCGTTGGTTCACCAAAACCGATGATGATATTGGAATCATATACGCATATCAAAAAGATTACAATATTTGTGAGAACTTGTGTGAATGCTACACTGTCAGTTGATGCGATCCATTGGTCTCGGTACATTGGCCGGCCGGCTGAAATATGTTGGACAAAAATTTTATACCATGCGATAATTTCACAAAAGTAGTTTAAGTACAGGAAAAAGTTACCTAAAATATAAAAAAAAAATCTTGGAATAGTTTATAAAAAATATGAAGACTGTAATACGTAAACAATTTAAAAGCCTGCTATGTGTAATTACGAATGTTTAAGTTGGCGTAAAGCCATAGAACTGAAAAGAATATTGTTATTATATTATAATATTATTCGCTTCCCTCTGGCCGAATTGTCTTTCAGATGGTCGTTATTTAAATATTATTAGAAGTTATCTTTGTCTAGAATTAAACATATAAAGATATATTTTAATAGCTGTTCACCATTAGTTGTGTATATTTATAGATAATTTTCCCACTTATGTTGTTTTAAAAGAGAAAAATTAAATCCGAGCTTCAAGCTTTAAGAGATAATTTTCCCATCTTTGCCAGTACTCAATTAATTTCAACATAAAACTTATTTTGTAAAGACACGATTCTCTTTTCATAACTTTGCCTGGCTTCCTCTTTGTAATAACTTTCTTTGCGCTTTTTATTTAGCTACAAACGTTATTGAATCCATTAACTTATACATTGTTAAAGAAAACTAAACATGAAATTATATAAAAATATATTTTATAACCTTTTATTAAGAAATATAATTTTCTAAACATTTCCCCTATAAAATTATGTTAATTATTTTTCATTGAAAAAAATACAGGTATTTTTTCCATGTTCAGGTAGAACCTTTGTTACAATTTTCTAAGCAAAATACGTAAACAATTTTTGACATTGTGAAATCTTTAGTAGCAGGTACAAGAGACTGCAATAACGAAATAGGAAACACCAATCTCGAAACCCGTTTCACTTGTTATTTTCCATTTGACAATCTGAGGGTAACAGATAAATTTTTCCCCCTTATTTCACGTTATGACATAAAGTCGTAGGACAAATAAACTTGTTCAATTCTTAACAAGGACAACGTTAGGTACACTATCCTCATTAAGAATGAAACGTACAGATTTAAAATACCTACGACTTTGAAGTTTGTATTATAAAATGAATGTATTTTCAAAATAAAAATATTTTAGCAATATTTAAGTCTTATTCACTAATTTCATTTAATTGATTGCTATATTTATTATTTTTCAATATCATCATTACCTACAGCAGTGATGTATAAGATTATTTATATATAAGTGTTCATTTACATAAACCTATAATATAATATTTTCATTTTTTTTATTTTAACATCGTCATTTCTTTTTCGTTGCAGTGACCGCGTTTATGGCAAGATATGAAGGATAGTACTGGGTGAAAAATAAGGGTTGCCACTCTTTTAAAACAAGCTGTTACATAAAACTTGACTGCTACTGTGGCTTTTCATACATTGAAAAAACAAAGATTAGAACAAGAGGTATAAATACAAGATACAAGAGGAACAAGATACAAGTAAAGATACAAGAGGTAAAAATATAATATGTGAAAGCGCTGAAGACAATGTCCAGATAACTTAAAATATTACCTTCTTTTGTAATAAACGGAAATTATAAAATATACTACGATAAATATTGAAAGTGATGAATAAATTTCTAACGTCATCGAGCTATTTAAAGCCAGTAACGGATGTTTTCATGTTTTCAGAAAAACAAAAAGATTCTAAATAAATTACTTGCAAAATTTTATACATTTTGAGAAATTAATCGAAAGTTGAAACAAGATTTTTGGTTGATGAAAGATAATCAATTCAGTTTTTTATAAATATACCAAATAATAAACTCACAATAGCCTTTCATAAGTAAATTATATAGATTTACAAAGTTTTAATTATGTTCGGGTCTTCATTAAAAGTTTAATAAATCCCAATTAGTAATGCCTGTTAGCTAAAAGCGAGTTATAAATTACTATACAATGAGATCAATGTTGTTATACTAACAAGGAGATCAATGATAATGACATATAATGTTCCTTGACATTTTCCAAACCGTTAATATCGTTATTTTAAAATGTTGTATTTGGGAAATTTAATATACACGTAGGATAGACTTCGTATTTAAGATTTTTTAAATACATTTTAAGGTTTAAGTTAGCCCTCATTAACTGTCCGTTCGGACAGTAAATGAGAGAGGCAAGCTGAAAATTTTAAACTGAACTTTGTTTTAGGACTCTCGACATATTCGTTTAAAAGATATTTAGATATATATAAAAACATATTTATAAAAACAATAAAGTTAAAAATTTTGAACAACATTAATTAGTATATAAAAGATTTACACATACTAGAATTTGTGTGAAAATAAGTGCAATAAGGCCGATCATCCAGCTAGTGTAATAACTGCGACTGAATATTATAATGTAATTTACAGATTTGAAATCATAGTTTTACTTTTATCTAACATATGGAGCCTAGAATTAGATAGGATTTTTACAGGCAAGTTATTCACAGGCTGCAAGTCATCTAGAGGACTATAGAGATGGACATATCAAGTATTTTTCTAAATCGCGAGTTAAGAAACCTAGACATCCGAAAACGAAAGAGGCTTAACGATATATCCAAGGTAGTAACTCATAGAAGAGAAAATGGGCGGGCTACATATATCGCAGAAATGACCCCAGATGGGGTAAAGAGATGCTAGAATTTGTCATAAAAGTTAGTTAGGCGGCCAAAGTGATGGAATAAAAATCAGGTGAACGTAGCTATGAAGGGCTGGATAAGAAAAGCTGAAGGGTGAGCTGGCTGAAGCTGATTAGAAGAGGCCTAAATTCAGGTTAAGGTAGCAGTGGACTGAGAAGATGACAAATAGTGGAGAAAGACGGAAGATGATATAACTACAATAAAAATAAATAATTACTGAAATAATCGTGTAATTTATGTACCTATTTTTAATTTATGTTCTTTTTTTATTAGCAAGTACTTAAATTCTCGTTAATATTCTATAAAAAAGTTTTTTTACGTTAAAACATGAAATCCAAGTGTTAGTGCAATATGAAATGAAGATTGTTTTTGTTAGGTTTTTTTTTCTGTGCCAATTCACTGAAAGTAATTTAATTTTATACACGATATATTCTCATGAATTATTTATTTGACTTTAAGAACACTTCACAAGTCTCATTATTTAATATAGTAGTTTCAACGAGTTCCATAAGAGATATTGATGAAAAATTTATATTTTGGCTTCTTAAATCCATTGTCGATATGAATGTATGTATTATGTGTAGCACTTGAAAGATAAAAAATGAGACTTTATAAGTTATTGAAATCAATGGCGAATTATTTGTACATTCATTTATTTTTTATGTCATGTTTTGTCAAAGAGAAACTGAAACGTCGTTACCAGCGCTACTTCCATCAAAATGTAATAAACAGATTTTAAAGGACAAATTTTTAAATTTTACCCAATAACTGTGAGTTATTAACGTTCAAAACTTTTTTATTATTGGTTATACTAAAGTCCGCTTTTTACGACTATTATATGTTTTTTTTTTTACTTCAACACCAATATTGATTTCATTTAAACATTGAACTTAAAAAACTGCAAATTCAATAATTTTATATCTCATATCGTTTGGTCACAATTGTAGTTTTTTTTTTTTTTTGGAATACAAATTCACCGTAAAATTTAATATATTAAAGTCAATGTATGTCAAAGTATCTTAATGTTAGCTTATTTAAAATAAAATATCAAATGGTTTGCAAAATGGGAATACTACAGAAGGAACCTAACTTGCCAGTGTGAATATTAAAACTGTGACCTATCTCTGAAAAGACGACACATAGAAAACAAACTTCACTACAAAAAGCTTCATCCAATAAAATATTTGTTAAATATATATTTACAAATTATTTTATTTGATTTATTACAGTTTGTAAGTTGCTACGTCTATTGTATAAATAAAAAAAATCCTGAGTGGTTAAAAGGAAGGTATTTAAAAAAATGTGCTTTCATTTTTGAAAATATATTATTCCACATATGTAGATTGACAGTTTTATTTTTATTTCACTTCACATTCCGATTGACGGAATACTTGTCGCTGGTCAATAAATTTAGAATCTAAACAAGTTGTAAATTTAAAACACATAAAAATATTTTTTGCTTTTTTTGTGATATTAAGTAACAGCAATTATATTAAAATATTTAACTTGAGGCTAAAATGATTTAATAACAATGAAAAATTATCCTTGCTGTTAGGTTAGTGTAACCAGCTATATATCTCATTAGTACTGAGTTTATTTTTATCTCAACAGATGGTAAAAATCCTCCGGATGATCTTTTAAACACATTTGTATTTGTCTCTGCAAGAGAATGTTTGCATGTTTGTTCAAAATGTATCAATACAAAAAATACAAAAGGAATCAGGTCAACATACGCTTATACTGAATTTTTAAATTAAAATTATCCTAAGTTTAAATTAATTAAAATAATACCGACCTAAAATAAAATCTGACTAAATAATTCAAGCAGAAAAAATTGTATTCAGATTCATATTGACACCTTTCTAAACGATTGATCATAAAAGATTAATAAATCTACAATAATTTTTGGCATGGTTAGATGCTTAGAACTGTATCCGTCAAACACAGTAATATCTTAAGTGCTTTAAATATAACATCTTCAATATCGCATGCCGCAGTACAGTAAGTAAGTCTGAGAGTACATCAAAGGCTTAAGAGTAATTTAAATGTTAGCCGTCAAATGTATTCTCATTATCTTTATTAGTAAATAAATCTTAAAACTTTAGTTAAATATTTAATACTTTTATTCAAACTTACTTCTTGTAGCTTCTTATTAGCACTACTTAATAATTTTTTTGTGTAATTTCAACTTTTTCAGACAGTAATATTAATCTCAAAATATAATAGAACGTTTCGTAGTTTTAAAGAGTAATTGCACCGCTTGATATATTCAGCACTTAATTTGTAACAGGAAATCACAATTCTCTTAACTGAAGTCACTTTCTATAATACGGAGTAATAAGAGGGACGAACAAATCCTTTGATTTCATTTGTGTTCGAGAGAACAGCTGTCGCTGTAAAATGCCGAGGTCATTACAGGTACGGAGGAAAACTGAAGAAGGATAGCAAGGAAATATTAAAATAATTAGTCACTTTTAATGAGATCTGGGACTTTTGCGAGTATTCATTTAAATGAAACTAATATTTTTCGGATTACTACGCGTATTTTATTATTTTGCACGCAAAAGGAAGGCCAAACTGACTGATAAATAGACGATCAAACACAGATAAAAAGGAGTTCAGTTTTTGTCGAGATAGGTATTGTAATACGAAATATTTTTTTGCTTCGTGTTAGTTCAAATTTTCGAAATTTTGTATTTTTATGTTATTTGCTTGAAATATATAAAAAAAGCAAAATATGAGTTACGCATCAATGTATAATCTAAATGTTGTTAAACTGAATTTGCCTTAGTGTTCACATCACACTAGTTTAGAAAACTAATAAAGAAAGAAAGAAGACACGTCATTAAACTCGATTGATTTAAAATTTATTCACAAAAAATATATAAAATATTGAAAGGAGCCGGTTACGCTATGAGATTTTGCTCCCTTCAATTTGAATTTTGTGCTTAAATAGAATGACCTACTTTAAAGATATTTACCCCAGTGACAACATGCAAGTCAAAAGCACTTTCTACATTTTTGCACTACAACTGCCTTTGGTATAATGTCATTCATATATTTTTTTTGTTTTGCTTTTATAATTAACGTGAACTGTTATTTGATGAATTAAAAGATTTTTCGTGAATTTTGATATAAATCGATACTTTAGAATATCGGTCAATTAGAATCAAATTTCGAATATAAATCTTTATCGATGTGAAACGGAAGTTGGAGTTGAAGCTTAATACTTTTTAGTGAAAAAAAAATACGTTTATTAAATCATTTTAAAACTCCAAGTCCTTCACCATGTAAAAGATTCGTATAAGATTGGATCCCTTTTTATCTTCTGTTTCTTTAAAAGATAGGAATATTATATATCATCTTGGTTTTGTAGTTAGAAGTTAGTAGAGAGTTTTTTTTGGGAAATTAATTTTATTTACCTAAATTTCTTTTACAAATAATCAATTAACATTATAACCCCAATTGCTATTATATGGCAATAAATTAAAATTATATAGACTTTAGCCTTCTGTGAATTCTTATTGATTACTCTAAATACTAACGAGTTCTTTGACACTTTCGTCACAAAGATGGATCTTCTGAAAAATATACGCACATCCGTCAAACATTTGCTAGTTCAGTTTAATAACATAATTCTTGATAAATAAAAAAAAATATGAGTTATATTCTCATTGTATAAGAAAATTAGAAAAAACCTTCAAAACGTACGCTTTAATAAATTAATACATTGAGGTACGGTAATTTTTTACAATTCTTTTGTTATTAAAGTAAGCAATATTTTATATTCCAATTACACGGACGTATGGATTCACTGAATGGTACTTTGAGTTTTGTATTAAGAATTAGTCAACTGTGGTTTCAAACAAATGTAATGTGATTAATTCAAAACTGTCGCAAAAGCATTTTGAGATCATATCTAATAAATTGCGATATAATTAAATGATGGGCATTAAATTTGCTTCATAATTTTCGTTACATTATGTTACCTTTACAGTTTAACTAATAAATTATTGATTTAATGACGGATCCTCTAACAAGCAGGTTAAGTTTTGCTGATTTAAATAACGCTTCTTTCTGAAACCCTATCAGTATTAAATTACTAAATTGATAATAACACCATAAAAGTAAAACGTCATACCATGGCTCCTAAGTCGGATCTTTTTCTTCTTTTTGGCGTTTGTCCCATCTTATGACTAATTTTCTCCGAATTTTCGTCTTCCACTTCGCTCTATCCTGGACATAGTCTTCCAGAAGATCGCTCCTTCTCATGTCTTGTTTTACAACACTCAACCATCGTAGCTTTGGTACTCAGGTGGTCTCCTTTTGACATGTCCATACCAGCGCAACCGATTTTCTCGCAACCAAACCGCAAATTTGCGTACGCCAAGTCTACCGCGCACAAACTCGTTATGGACCTTATCGAGCCTGGTCACTCTGCACATCCATCGCAGTATTTTCCATTCGGCTACGTGAATGGAATCAACATGCCTTTTCAGTCTCACTTCCAAAGGTGAGAACTGGTCTTATAAATTAGATTGTATCTCTTGCCTATGTTTCGAGACTTAAAGCCTTGCCATTTAGTTTCTTAGAGACATATGAAATCCAGCCTGCGGCGTTTAAATAAGTTTGCGAGTTCTTTTGTCCGTCCCGTAAGTTTTCCAACATTTAATGAAGTGAAGCGGACCTTCCTTACGCGTTTTGGAACTATCTTCTTTATTTGGATCCGTCCGTGATCTAGTAGCCCTTGTATACTTATCGCAGATTTATATGTCTGCGCGCCATATGTCTGCGCGTCGTTATGCGGCGGCGCCCTATTCATACTAGTATATTCCCTTTGCAATCTTTTTATGACAAATTGACTGGTTTGGGTTTTCTAAGTGCCGACTGTCATTTGACGCACTAAACCTACTACATGACTCCTAAATCGGGTACGTTTGAATAATGCTTATACACTGGCTGTCGTGTCCCTAATTTATATAAACTGACTCATAACTTACGCTTAGGCCAAGTTATACTACATACGAAGCGTTTCTCGTTTGTCAGTCAATAATGTACCGTAATGGAAAACTGTTAAGGCTCTGTTTGTAGTGTGACGATACATACTTAGAATAAGCATACTGCATATAGAACCATAAATTTACGATTAACGATTGCATGTTTAACACATACAAATGTGACTAATACAAAAATCTTAATTTAAATTATAAATACTGTAAATTTTAAATATATAAATTACTAATGGTTATAGAAATTTTAAAATATATAATACTTAATTTTGTCTTGGTTTTGCTCATAAAAAACCAGCGAGTCCTCTAATCGAAGCAACAAAAAGTGAAATAGTAGTCTTTAAATTAAAAGATATTTTTCTATTTAGTTACAAATCATTATATCTTTCAGTTCTAATATTTTGAAGATTATTGTGGTATGTTTGATTTCATTTGAAATATTCAAGCAAATCAAAAAATTAAAAAATTTCACGCTTGATAATTCAATTAACAAAATACTTATAGATATTCATTTTACTGGCAAAACAAAGATAAAAAGGTTGTATAAGCCAATATAATATTTGTATATTGAAAAATGTTGAAAATAATATAACAGAAAGAATGTTTTATATGCAATGTGCCACAGCTAAGAATAAATTGTCCCTTTCAAATATAAAATTCGAATCACACTAACAAAACCCTCAAACAACGGTAATCTCTGTTCTATGTTTAATATATCATGGTTATAAATATACAATTTATATGGCCTGTCGATAGGACTGGTTTTTTTTTTATTAAATGCTCATTGAGATCAGCTATTTGAGCACAAAAGATTATGATTAGATACATAACACAAGAACGTACTTCATGAAATTATTAAATACAGTTCGTCATAAACTATAGTCTATAATACTAACCTGACAAAATCTAATGGCCTCGACAATATTAATACATCATGAACTATCGTCGGATATAGGGTTATACGTCATCTTTGGTACCATAAATAAGGTTATAGGAAGCTTTCCGCGGTTACATCTTTTTAACACGTACCCTCCGAATTCATCTTTACGACTTTAGTAAAAGGATGCTTTACAGAATTTATTAACACAAAATTGTATGCGTTATTCTTTTTGACACACGTGTTTGTAGAAATAGATATATCAAAACGAATAATTTTCTGCATTGGATATTTCCTATATATGGTTTAAATGTAGATTTATAATGCTCCAATCGATACAATTTTGGTTTGAGCACGCATGCACACACGCTGCTCATTAATGTAATCTAAAGTAGGTTACTTACACAAGTATTAGAAAACATGTGCAAAGTAAAAGTTAAATTAAAATTTGTTCTATCTGTGATGATTGCAGATATATACATATAAGAATAGTTATTTCCTTATTTGACCATTGACAAATTGAGAAATAAGCTCCTAAGCCGCCTTAAAAAAAAACAAACCTAACATCGTCAAGTTAGTCCTAATATGAAATAATAAACAACAGAATAAGCCAAAGCTGTGAAAAAACTTAAAAACTAGGTATTTATTTTCACCCGCTGTACTGTCCGACACTAGAATTTGCTTTACAGACTTTTTTAGCATTAATATTCAATAACCAATAAAAACCATATTGAGATTGATACACTACACAAACTTGGAATCAATAATTTCTGTTCCAATTACTCTCAGATTTTTATTTAGGTAAGTACTCATTAAGCTAATTTACGCTGACGATAACGAGTTCAAAGCCTCTATGGCATAAATAATGTTAATGAAACTGAAGTATCTCTGATTTCAGGTTATACTACTTATGGATATTTCATTAAAATATCATTTCATTGCAAACTTCTCTGATGTTTGCGAATATGGAACTTATTGGATAATTAATATTTTTTAATATATAGTTTTAAAATATGACCTAATTAATTTTGATTGATGTTATTTAAATTTTTCTTCAGTTTAAATTTCCATTAACAGGTAGCGTAATATTTTAACCAGTTTTTTATTTATGTTTAAAAAAAATACAAAGTATTTAATAAACAATAATAAATTATGATTTTCTAAATCACAACCTGCATAATTAATTAGTTGTTAATCAACCTGCATAATTCATTAGTAGTTAATTCTACATAAGCGATGGAAATACTACTCAAATTGTATTTGATATCTGTCAATTAAGTCGTTAATGTATATTAATGCAGTTAATATTGTGCTTTATTTAATACACGCTTCAATACGTTTAACGCTTTGCTAGTTTTATCGAAAGAATATATCAAAAGTGAATATCGTTAAAAAAAAAACAAATAATAGGAAACGTCATATTTTCACGCAGAATTTGCCACAAGTATAATAAAAAAATAATCATTGTAATTTATCTCAAAAAATGCGCTTTCAAAATGACAGACTAAATTTTCATCAACCGCCTGTTATTGACGGTAGTCTATCATCGCTGGCTTTATATGGGGTTTTCCAATAGGGACGCTTGAACTTTGACAGCTGATTGCGGCCATGTTGTTTGAGTGACAGCTGTCAAATGCAGTGTGTTATATTCATTCCGTCCTCCCAAACCACCATGGCAGGTTACAGTGTCGAACAGCACGTGCAAATCATAAAATTGTTTTATGAAAATGGGTCTTCAGTTCGAGCAACGTTCCGCGCACTTCGCCCGTTTTACGGTCGCGATGATCGTCCTGCCGAGTCGACTATCCGTCGATTGGTGGACAAATTCGAGTCAACCGGGTCAGTTAACAATCAGCCGGTTCCCGTGCGTCAACGTAACGCGAGATCTGCCGAGAATATCGCCGCTGTGCGCGACAGTGTCCTCGAAAACCCGCGGCAGTCAATTCCGCGTCGCGCACAGGAACTCGGCCTTTCGCAGACGACAACTTGGCGAATTTTGCGTTGTGACTTGAGCCTGCACCCGTACAAGATCCAGCTGACCCAAGAGCTCAAGGTTAATGACCATAGACAGCGCCGTGTGTTCGCTGACTGGGCATTAGAGCAGTTGGAAGTTGACGCCGATTTTGGCAAAAAAATCATCTTCAGCGACGAGGCGCATTTTTGGATGAATGGCTATGTCAACAAGCAAAATTGCCGTATTTAGGACGAGACCAATCCACATGAGGTTCACCAAGTGGCAATGCACCCGCAGAAAGTGACTGTTTGGTGCGGATTTTGGGCCGGAGGCGTGATTGGTCCGTATTTTTTCGAAAACGATAATGGTGTGGCCGTCACCGTCAATGGTGAGCGATATCGGTCGATAACCAACTTCTTTTGGCCTGAAATCGAGAATATGGATCTGGACAACATGTGGTTTCAACAGGACGGCGCTACGTGCCACACAGCACACGCTACGATGGAAGTTCTGCACGAGCAATTTCTGGACATGGTCATCTCGCGCGGAGGCGACGTGAACTGGCCACCGAGATCGTGCGATTTGACCCCGCTGGACTTTTTCTTGTGGGGTTTTCTTAAGTCGCAGGTCTATGCCAACAAGCCGCAAACCACCGATGCCCTCAAAGTCAACATACGCCACGCCATCGATCAAATACAGCCCGATTTGTGCGCCAGAGTCATCGAAAATTGGACCTTTCGTGTGCGCGCCACCAACCGAAGCCGTGGCGGTCATTTGAATGATGTCATATTCCATACATAATGGGGTCGATAGACCTTCCAAATAAAAAAAAAATTTCGCAAATATCTTTCCTACATGTATTTTTTTTTGCATTTCAAAGATCAAGCGCCCTTAATGGAAAACCCTATAGTTTCCCATATTTCTAAATTTTTTTTTTTTTAATTTATATCCATCAAGGTAAAATAATCATAGCTAATATTCTGGAAAAATACAGTGTTGACTTATGTTTTGTGCTAATGAGTCTAACTTCTCCAACAAAGTAATAAAATAAATTATTTTTAGCAGACCTTCCCATCCAAAACTGAAAAAAAGTTGTTTGAAGCTGCAAAAAATAATATCAACCAGCATTACAATCCCAACCTTAAATTTAAAGTGATCTTGTTTCATATAAAGGAACTGAAACATCGGAATTATGTAAACACAAAATAATAATAAAACGGGTTGCTACCCATCCAAAAAACTTAGTTTAATTTGACAAATCCTATTTTTTTACTACATAATGTCTTTTGGATGTCATCAAAACCGATACTATTTCTTTTTTAACGTCATCTTGTCACCACCATAATCCACTGTCCAAATTAGTTCCACAGTAATAGATGCTGTAGTATTAAAGAGGAATAAGAGTGTGAAGCTTGTAAATTCTAAACACGATCTGTCTTCGGCAACAATAAATAAATATTACATTTTTTTTGTTGAGTTGGAACTGAAATATAAAGAATCAAATGTATTGTATGTTTCCCATCCCAATAGCAATGCTTTTTTTATTTCTGGATAGAAATAAATAACAATGTTATTTAGACATGTGTTTATGTAATTAAAAAAATAAGTTTGATATTACGTCATCAGCTACAACCGTTCAATCAATCTGGACGTTAAAGGATTAAGAAACATCAACTGACATTTGTTGATTCATTTTAATCTGACATAATTTACTAGGAATTTTTTAAAATATATCTTATCTGAGCATTTCACGGTTAATTAAGATTTAATTTCACGGTTAATTCGCCTTGTTACGCAAATGAGATATGTAGTGTGTATTTTATATATATGCGTTTGCTAAGTATGGAAAAATTCGTTTATAAATCAACTGTAAAGATGACGTTTTTAAATCATTCATTTATATGATTTATGAATGAAGGCTTTTTTATATATTTTCTCTACTAATTAATTATTAACATAACACAAATAAATGACATGTACGACCTTAGCTCAAACAAAACGAAAAGCATAAGTGCAGATTTAGCTTATTTCAAATCTTAAGCAATTGCCACTCCTGGATAATGGGGCAATAACTTTTATGCCGACGATCAAATATCACTAAAGGAAAAGTTACTAGGAAGCTGAAAGTATTTTTAAAAAAAAATTGAATTTAAATTAGTATTATATTTTTATATTACTGAAACTCAAACTTACAAACGGTTTAATTACTTCATATATTTATAATAACTATGAACCAAATATGTAAAATATTCATAGTACATGTACGCTTCTATATTAAATAAACGTTGAAATGTACGCCTCCGAGGCAAATGTGCAATTTCAAGTGTAGAAAATCCAGCAGACAAACGTTTTATCTTGCGTTAAACTCGTATATTGTGTTGGCTGTGACTATGACACTTGTTAAAATATCTTGCACTGTTCACTTTTACAAAACTTGTAATGTCATAAGTTATTATCACACATTAATCAATTATATCTTTTATGTATTTGTATATTGATTTGAAGTTTATTTTTAAGTGGCTTATATCACTTAGTTGCTACATGTTTATACATAACTATTAGAGCCTGGTGTCGCTCAGAACAAAAACATTGAATGTCTATTATTAATATATATGTATTAGAAAAGTGTAATACTTACCAACAATCCATAACAAGAGAGTTATGGTTTGCCAAACATATTTCCCACGCAAAAACTATGAAAATATTTGCCAACGGAAGCTTCAGCTATTTAAACTAATGAAAAACATAACAGTTTTATCAGATACAAACAGTTCTTTCAATGACTTGTTTTAAACACGACACGATATTAATTGAATATATGCAACAATTAAATGCTTATTCTGTAGTCCTAACATTTTATTCTGGTGTTAGATACGAGTTCGGAACATAACTATAAAACAATCTGTCTTAAAGTGCGTGAAAAAAGCAAATTGGTTAAATAAATCTTAAATAAAATTCAAAGACAGAATAATAAATACATTACGTTTTCCTAAAAATCAAAGTGAGCATTCTCAATATATATATTTCTCTTTGCGAGAAAATTTCGATGAGTGGAAACGTAACTCTACCGCGGCAAGACATCGATAAGGATTTTCAAATGCAATGCAACTCAGGACAAAGCTAAATTTCAGTCATGAATTCTAGATACATTTTCTTTACAACTCTATATTTGTAAAAATATATAATACGCATAAGAAACGAGAGCTGGGAGGTAGGATGTAATTTTATATTAAGAACTACAGAATTTATAAAGTCTGATAAACATTTAAACCACTAGTAAGTTATACTTATATTATATATGTAAAGATCTGCACAACAGAGAAACTTCTTAGCATCTGTTAGAATTTCTAGCACATATTACTTCTCAACTTATTAAAGTATTTTACTACAATGCTGCTAACATTTCCTCTTATAATATACATATTATGTTACTGGAAAATTCAGTTGGTAATAACTCATAACACAAAGTTTGTAGTCCAACAGACCTACTTTTCAGATTACTATATTATATTAATAATATATGTCTAGAGTGTTTTATGTAGATTCTGAAAGGAAAATGAGAGTAGCCCCAACTCAAAGACACTAGGGACGTCAAAAGCCTCTAAAAGGAGGATAAGTCTAATTTCACCCCTGTGATAGCCTTCTGGGTCATCATATCTTGTTCATCGAGTATAATGCCGGTAACTGCTCCGTCAATCAACGTAAACATCTTGATTATGTATATTGTGTTACAGAGACAAGAAATCTGTACTGTAAAAAAACAAATGATTGTAAGTCCCAAACTCTAGGTTACTGAATAATAGTTTAAGCCGTCTGAGATTATTTTGTTATCTTTTAAAATAAAATTGAAACTATATAAAAATATTTTGAAAAATATGAAACCCGAATATGTTACAAAAGTAATATGTCGCCAATTATTTTCTTAAAATAAAATATTACCAATAACTACCTTAAATTACACTTTATTCTATTGCCTTCTTTAGCTTTCTGCTTAAAACTGATCATAACTTCCATTCTCTACTGGTTTAAGTGTGTATTGTTATTAAGAGAATTATCCCAGCTTATATTCTCAATGTATTTTGAAGAGCGCATACCAAAAATATAATCTATTTATCCAATTAATTACATAAAATAATATACGTATACAAATAAAATTATCGACAAAAACTCACTACAGTGTCATCACATAATATTATTTTCATTCGAATCTATATAATCATAGATTGCACCATGAGCACTTTCTTCTGCATGCGTTTTGTTAACGTTTTACTTAATATTCAGCTGGAACTAAGTAGAATACAACACAATATAATATATAGTAAGTATAAGGTTTAAAATACTACCAAGAGAAACACTTCTCGTCATATATGAAGACCGGAATGCCTTGCGACAGCAATTAGAACTGTTTATAGCCTCTAATGTATTTTAAAATATTCATAATATTATTTTTCACTTGATAAATTGTATTATCAGTTTTACTAACGTAAGCTTTTGTCAAATCTAAAATACTCAAAGAGGAAAACACCAGTAAATTTTGTTTACTAATGACCTAAAATTAATCTATAAAATGTAGCTCTATAGCTTTTTCCTAGAGCATAAATTTTGATATAACAACTATACAATGTTCAGACACAATGATTTCTTTTTATTAGACACAGGTTTCGGAATAAATTAACGAGGCATTTTTATTATTCCTTTTTAGAAGACTCATAAATACACAGCGGTCAAATAAAAACTTAAATTGATACAGAAGCGTATTTTTGCAATACAAAACTATACAAAACAAGTACAACTGTGGAGAAATGGACAGAAACAACATCTAAAAAGATGGGTGGTTAGAAAAGGTTATACGTTACATGCCATAAAAATCCGAGTTTTCCGCATGTCGACAAAATTACTAAGCTACGATATGCTTCGAGTAGCTATCTCTTATATTTCTCAATATAATAATAAACTTGTTCAAATCAAATAACTTTAAACTGCATCCAACAACATTTAACAATTGCTATTTTCGTGATGTTTTATATTTTCATCATAAGATATCTTTATAGGGTTATTGTTTTTGAAATATTCAAGCTAATTATATAAGGTGGCAACCGGAGGTTCCAGGAAAACTACGAAACATACTTATATGTATATTATAATAAAAAATTACATATTAAAACTTATAACCTATACCTAAGACTACATGATTGCCCCGATGTTAGGATAGCAATACCATTCCATAGCTTGTGTGGTATCGCGAATCTTCTGGTTCACACGGCTTGGTGTTCGTTCCGCGGAGTCAGCGGCGTCACTTGTTATATGATATTTTATCTATACAACAATGTTACCCCGGCGATGTTCATTTATTTTATAATATGTAGCGCGTACGTAACAAGCTCGACATGGTTTGTTTCAGATAAAAAAAATATGATTTCTGCTTGACACCTTGATACATTTATATTGTATATTTTCGTTATTTAGCGAACAAGTAGTAGTAGTAATAGCAAGTAGCTGTCTAAAATTACGCGAAATTATACTTTATATAAATCTAGGTTTATAACTATTAAGGTTACCTAATGATTATTTTATTTTATTTACGGACACTATTCAATTGAAATGGTAAATGAAACTATTTTAAATTAAGTTACAAGAGCATTCAATATCCCAGTTTTAATCAGCTTCAAAAAAACTTTCTATAAAGTCATATTGTATGAAATTCAACTTAGTTCATACGAGTTCCGGAACTATTTATATTATGATAACTTACACTTTCCACGAATTAAACAAGTTATGTAGCGTCTGTTATAATTGTATTTTAATACGGAATCGGTATTTCCTACAACTAAATCTATAAAAATAAACAACAACCAATTCATTTGATCAATAAAAGTGTAATCAATTCTCAAAATGAAAATTAATATAATATTTATATTTCAAATTTATATAAATTAAAATCGCAAAGAAGTGAGATGAGGAAAACCAGCACCATTATGTAATGGTACCGACGATCTATGATAGATACTTGGAAGGAGGTTTCAACTTGGTATAAACAACACACTATCAAGTATCAACCAACGTTCTTACGCAATGTTTCCACCTGATAACACAACTAAATACATCTCTTGTTACAATAAACTTATAGTACACAAATGTCATTATTTAAAAACTTCATACAATTTCACATTCATACATTAAGTCAAATCAGCTATTTTTCAGAAAGTTACTAACATGAAAGTAAAATAATTCACGTAATTTTGATAATAAAACATATTTATAAAAATAAAAGTTTGATCGGATCGCCGTATTCTATGGTGCATAGAAAAACTATCTGCCAAAAAATAGCTTTGCCTACAGCGTTGCCAATTACAAAAATGCGGTCACAACCGCATCTTAAATTTACGGTATTTTTAACAGCTAATTCTAGGAAGTAAAACTAATTTTACAGTTTGTTTCAATTATACTAGTTTTAAAGAACTTAACAAAACAGAACTACAATTATAACAAAACTGCTGAGAGCAAACAAAGAAATCTTAAGACGCATTGCGGAACAAAACCTGGTTCAAAGGATTTTTTTCCCACATCATGCTCAAAACATGCCAAAGCTTACCTCCCTTGTCAGAGCTGTTGAAAGTAATATTTTATATCCGAAATATTGAAATAAATAAGACATGTTAAAGATTAGACACGGAGTAACGATCAACATATCTGGTTTATTTAAAATAGGATGTCTATTTTAAATTTCACCGTTATCAGTTGAGAAAATTCAGAAAAGAGTTGCCTTTATCAACTTTTTTTAAGTTATTTTATTAGATTCATGTCATACAAACAATCGTATTTTATTTTACAGTATTGTTTATTGTCCCGAATGTTTTCTATAGTAGTCTTTTTTCCTCAAAGATAAGTCGAAATTGAAAACTCTTTTTGAAAAAAATCTAATACTACTTAATACTGCTCGTTAAACTCATAAAAGTTTTACTACGATGTTATTTCTCGCAGTTATTTTCAGAATGTAAAGAGGAATAAATGTACCATTTCAATGTTTTACATGAGTTTTAGTTTATAGTGTGTTTATAAGTATATATTTCACTTGAACGAGGAGATTTTCATGTTGCCAGGTCTGTGCACCCCACCCAAAGCAGTCCATTATACATGATACATAACATGATCGCATTACGTAAGTTGTAATATTGCAGTTTCTAATGGTTAAATTTAATACAGTAAAATGGACGTGCATTTAAATATACATTTTATTACTTGTGTTAAATAACACGAATTAGTGATGTACTATTTTCAAATAAAAGTCATCGCTCTGTGTCATGCAATAATATTTTATGTACTCGTATATTTTTTTAAGTTCTAAGACTTTTTAAAGAACACATTTATATTGTAACGTTAGATTGATCACTTTACCTTTATACAGATCAATCACCCAATGTTCGGTAAATGTTTCCTTGAATTGAGATTAATAATTCGTCTAAATACTTCCATTAAAAAATACGATATCATCTGATCCGCTTAGACTTCAATGTGTCAATTAACAGCTTTCTTTAACCACTTGTATCAACCCTATCTGCACTATGGTGTTCGTTCTGACATATGTCTGTTTTATTTGATTTGATGAAGACTTGATGAAGACTTCTAACGTAGTTGTATATTATGTCCAACGACAAACACCACTCAACACACCCAATATAAAAGGTCAAAGAGAGTCATATAAAAATAGTGAAAAAGCTATAACACTTGAGTGATTGAAAATAGGAAAGAACTTTCTCAATACGTTACATTACAACTACACAGACGGACACAACACACCAGAGCAAGAGAATTAGATACCTTCGGAAAACTTCAACATACAAAACAAAAAACAGATAAGTATAATCCCTCATATAATAAAAATACTTTCACCGATCATACATAAAAAAATACTCAGGTCTTTACTCAGATGATATAAAAAAAATTAAATTGGATAAAATAGTTTTTCACAAAATGAAAAGCTCTTAGTTCAATACTTCCAACTTCCCGTTCATCGAATAAAAGATTGCAATGAAATTATAAAGCAAAAGCTAATTATGAGCAGTCGGAGAGCAAAAACTATCGATTTTATCGGAACAGATACTGGAGGATAGTTTTATGGTATTTAAAACTTTTAATTGAACTGAAGTAACCCGCTTTAACTTCAAGTCACATTTGATCGCCAATTAGTTTGAGAACTTTTCAATTTAGTATCAAACAGTTCTAGTATCAAGTAGTATTGTTATAGTTAATAAATTCTATAAAGAAATACATTAATTATAAAACAATTATTTATTTTAACTCACGATATTCCTCAACAAAGTAGTCACCATACTAATAAAAAAAAATGGCAAACAATATATTTCCACTTTTTATTGAAAACTAAAAATAGAGAGAAATCTCAATCAATAACTTGTATACGAAGTAAATGTCTGTTAATAAATTATCCAGAATATTCACGAATTATTTTTATAGACATAAATCTTAATCACTAACATGGTAACTAGTAAAATCCACAATATTAATACTATATATCATAACAAAGTCAGAAAATAAAAAATAATAGAGATCATGACAAAACAATATGTCGCATTAATACTAAGAACAGAAATATTAAGAAAGAGATCCGAATTAACAAAAGTGTCCGTGTAGATATGAAATAACGTCTTGTTACTTGTAGACCATGAGCACGTTCCCCAAACATAATTAAGATGCCTTCAGATAAACAACCGCTGTCACACGTTTCTGTAAACATAACGCAATTGGTATCATATGGGTTAATATGTTCTTCTAAACCTTTTTTCAGACAGTTTAATTAATGTGTTCCTCACAATTACAATAATATGTAAAATGATATAAAAAACACATGTTTTACTTTTATCACTTCACATTTTTATTTTTACTGTAAATTATAAACAGGCAACTTATATAAATATTTAGTATTAAGTTCATGTATTTAATAGTTTCTGTTTCTTTTCGTCTTATTTGCTTTTTATGCAAAATATGTAAACAAGTATATGACAGAAATATTTATAAAAGATATGGCCTGTCTTTAATCATCTATTCTTTCCGATTAAACCAACCCGTACCTATCAGAAATAACATTGTATTATAATTACATGTAAAAAAAAAATGCAAGTAAGCTTACTATGATGAAAACCATAACCGCCTATTATAAAAGCAGAAGTTTCACTTGTCCAAAGAAATCATACAAATTAAATTTGACCAACCTCCCAGCTTTCGGTTGAACTCGACTTTCACGCAAGTTCGTGTGTTTGGCATGACAATGTATTCTAATAATCTGTTGCTAGAACTGGAAGGAATACAATACAAATTCCAAAATAAAATTACCCAACCATATAATTAACTATTGAGTTTTGCGCTCCTTTTGTTCGTCCTAACGAATACTACGGTCCAATATGAAACGATAAATGTACGAAACCATATAAAATTTGGGAGAATATTAGCTAAATATAAGTTGGTATAAATGTAAATTTTATGTAATGAGATGGATAATTCGATGCAAAGGTGAACATATAACGAGGCCTGATTTGTGTATAATCATCTTATATTATTATCTTTCTATTTTACTTTAATGTTATAAATGGCCTGGATTAATCTGACGGAATTATTATTAGCTCTTAGTAAAATATCTACTAAGTATAGCGTAAGAAGTTTTACATTTTTTTTCTCGTTTGTAATTTTGTTCCATCAAAAAAGTCCTCATCATCATCATCATCACCATCAGCTTATCGGAGCCCACTGCTGAGCAAAGGCCTCTTTTCACATGGAGAAGGTTAGAGCATTAATCACGAGGCTTGCTCAAGACGGGTTGGCGATTTCAACCTTATGATTAGAAATTATAAGACCAGGTTTCCTCACGATGTTTTCGTTTAACGTCCGTCAGTGGTGTCTAAATACTCTTAGAAAGTACATATGACTCGGAAAAGATCACATTGGCACTTCCCAGGCTTCGAACCCGCGCCCTCACGTATGAGAGGCGGGCCTTCAACCTCCAGACCACCACGACTTCTGCACAAGGCATATTTTTTATGATAATATAAGTTGTCTCTAGTTCTTCCGAGCCTTAAAAACTTTTTATGCGAAATGTATAAATTATTATACATAAATTGTATGAATTGTTATATATGTATAATTTATTGCGTTATATAAAAATATGTTAAGTAGTAAATTGCTCGTATACAATAATAGAATAAAATTCCATACCAACATTCAAATCAATTTTCCCAACATTTATAACGCGATGATAATGATGCTTCTAACTCGTCTTCTCCAAAACTTTTCAAACTCATGAATCAAAACTTCGCTGATGTTCTAACTTGTGTTCTATGGCTTTAACTTTATGAATTAATTAGCAACAAACTTCATGTTCTTCATTATTTACATTTTCCGGATGATTCAAATTTTACTAAAGCCCGTTGCCGGTCCAAAAAAGAGTAGACACAACCCCAACTATAGGCCAACTATATCGTCAACAATTTTCATAACAGAACAAAGTTAAAGGTTACCTTCGCTATTGCCTTTTAAATATGTATGGTATTTATTATTTACATTTCTTAACATCTTATTAACTAGGATCTTATTCCTTCAACCGAATTCTTGGCAAAAGAGGTTCATTAAATTCCTAACAATATCAGTGACAGACACTACAAAGATTATTGAAGAGTAGAACTGCTTTATGTATTTTTAGTTTAGGCTGAAATGTGTGATGTTGTATTAATGACATATTATCAACAATTTTTCACTTTTATAACTAATTAAAAAATCTGTGAACACCACAAACCGATCCCATTGCCTATTTACCTTTAATAATTTCAAATTGTCTTCAGAAACCAAACATTTATTGGTATTGCAATTTATTTTCGTTCTGAAAACATCAAAATATTGTTGAAGAAAATTATATAACTAAATCAGTCAAACATGTCTAAGAGCATTGGAATTCCTCGTTACTATAGCAATTAATTAAACTCACAATACTTTGACATTTCTCATTTAGTCGTATGATCAAACGTCACGCACCTACGTACTTACTATGTTAATAAAATTAGGGAGAGGTTCTTGGACGGTGGAGGTGGGCGTTTAACGCGCGTTAGTTAGGGGCCCCTTAAACCTACACCTGGATCGCAAGTCCCAGGCACTGTTGAAGCTCCTCTCCCTGCAAGGCGATGGACCCGGCACCCGCACAGTGAATCCATTGAATGCTAAAAGGTTTCGTCTCTATAAAGTACCAAATACATTGCTTTCAATTTTGCAGTTACATTTTAAAAAAGAGGTGCTAGAGGTAGTAGAGCCTAGCTGGGGTCAGTCACTACAGCTCGAACATGGGCTGGCTCGACCGGGGAAGTACCACCCTCTCACAGAAGATCGGCGTTAAGTACCCATTAATGGTTGCGTTTCGTCCGATGAGTAGAAGAGCCGGTTGCTCTTTTTTTTCTCATCCTTCCCTCTCCCGGAAATGTTGACGTTTGCACTGACTTTCTGTCCGGCATTAGTCTAAGTCCGTTTTGAGGTGTTGAGCATGTTTCATTGGCATGGTTTGCATCCCATCTATGTAATCTGAATCTAGTTCAGTTTAATCCCAAGAAGAAACAAGTTCGCGCGCTTACCACTAAAAAGACCCCATATCATATGTAGCTCTAACATTCCAGGACATTCCCCTTAAGATCAACGAGAGTATTTGGATCCTTGAGGTTGACATAGCGAACGACGTTCAATTCCGGGGACATTTGCAGGATAAGGCTAAACTAGCCTCTAAAAACTAGGGGTACTGCTCGTTTGCTCTTTTGGGGACTTGAAAAAAAACTGAAGCAATGTTTGATGTATGTTTTATGCATACAACAAACATTTCCATCACGCTACAATTCTCAAATTCTGGTTTTAACGGTAGTAGTTATTAGTGGTTGGTGGTTTATGTTGATGGTTCCTCATTCATTCGGTCACTTGGTTTGCTGCTTCAGCATGTCTAATGTCTATCAAATGGGCTAGGTGGTATGATAAAGACTTGCGCTTTACTTAGGATAGCCGATGGCCAAATATTTTGATTAACTTTCTTCCTTGGCTGCACAGGCTTTGGTTATATCCTAAGCCGATTAGCAGTAAGGGCGTTTTACTCTTGAAGATGTTCACATACTATCTAATGCCACCTAGTTTTTTCTGGACATTCCCTTGCTGTCAATCTAAGACAGGACAGGATTCTGTACAGGATTTATATTAATGAAAATATAATAGAACATGATTGCTTTGTAAAATTAAGTAGTGTTTTACAAAATTTTAATATTTCATTTCCTATTCCATTTATAGTGTCAAAGCAAATTCTATACACTTTTTCCCGGCGTAGAAAACATCGGTAGGATGAACTTGGTACATTTAAAAAAAAATCTAAAAAGTCGTCGTCATTATATAAAAACATGAAAAAAATTAACAAAAGATATAATTTCATCATAACACATTTAAATTATTGGTGTTCTATAAATTCTCTTGATATATTCTTTTGTCAAATTATCTACACGAGAGTTTCATGAAGTTAAATGTTTGTTTCGAAATCGTTCGAATCTTGATCTTCCATATAGCGACTAAAGTCGTTAAACTTGATGCTGTGTATGTAAATTTTACAATGATCAAGTGAAAATTAATATGGTGAAATATTTAATTTTGTTTCACTAATATTAGTTAGACAATATGCCAGGGCATCGTTTAAATTATTTCATTATGAAGATAAAGTATTAGTTATAATAGAAAATATCTTAACCTTATTTTACCTAATACTCCTCATTTACTCATTAAAATAAAAAATATTTGCGGTTGAGAGTGAGTGAAATGGTTTATTTTTTACATTTATTACCTATATATGATCAAATCAAACAAAGTACTATCGTACTTATTAGAGAAGTTGACAAGAAATGTCCAGTGAGTCACTTGACCTAAGGCTATTTCATTTATTCTTCATGGGTTTTCTAAAAAACTATTCTTATTCGTTGTGTTAATATTATTTTATTCCTGAAGTACACATATGCGTACCTACAATTATTTACAAATTTAATCAGACCAGATGTTTTGATGGTGATTACTTAGAAATTCAGTGACTGTTAATGAAATTATTGCAAAAATATTAAGCTTGACATTTCATTAGATGTTGTCACTTTTATTGTAGGGCATTGAACTGAAATTACCAAAGCTTTCTTTGTTTTACTGGCTACATATGAAGTTTTTAATAATTATTTTTTTACATTTCAATATTAGAAGTCATTATATAAAGCTAAAAATACTCTTATTTCTTCCTACGTGCTTCTGTTTAGTGTATAAGTGTGGCCTTCTATAAGCCAGTCATTATTGAGCAATTATTTCAATTTATTTTTAAACTTGTACTGTACTTAGTGATATTGGTAGTTGTGATGTAACTAGTAACGCCATTAACGACATAGACGAATAATATAACAATAAACATCTATAGAAGGAATACATAACATGCTTACCATGAATACATTTAATACTAAAACTCAAAGCATCAATTTATAATCTGAATTCTCTGTTTCAAAAGTCATTACCACAACAGATAATTTTACGTAGATCCCTTATGACGTATCAATCTCAAATGACTTTTATGATATTTGCTGATTAATTATATTGACAATAATCTGTAGGCTCATTTTAGACGTAACTTCATATTATATCGATTAGCAAATAAATTACTTTAATCGGCATCTTTTGTTAAAGGTAGAGATTCCGTTTCGTCTTCCTTAGTTATTATGATTTTGGTGTATATAAAAAATAAATTAAACTTTCCAATTTTTTGTTTAACAATAACACCAACATATTTTCCTCTGTTCTACTTTTGAATTAACTGTCCAATTAGCTTGTATTATTGCCATAAGTATAGTGTTCTAAGTGTATAAACAATGCTTTGTCTTCTGGGCATTAAAACTAATCAATTATTCCCTGTTTCTATGAAATTCCCCGAGGAGCTAAATTCATTAAATTTGTTGTAGTCAGTTGTGAATCTTATTGTAGATAGCTATATATTCAGATTCAATATAATGCGATCATCGTTTAAGGAAAGGGGATACAAAGTTCCTTATTATTTACGTTAATAGCACCTAAAAAATTATATAAATAAAATTCATTAACGTTACTAAAAGTATGTTGCGATTGAATCATCATGGTTATAAATTAGAGAAATAAATCAAAATATTTTAATTTATTATTGAACATTGTTTCAAGTATTTGTTTAAATGCCATATATTTATATATATTCAATAGTAATAATAACATTTATATCCAAATAAATTAAGTACTTTGTTATGTATGCAATATATGTATTGAACTTTGTAGGTATCGAAGGTGCAGCACCGATGTATGAATAAAATATTATAACGACTTATGCTTCTGACTCCGTAAAACGAACACCTGGCCTTGTGAATCAGTACAATCCTAATAGCATACAAGAAAGGTAATGGAATTCTTATCCTAACATCGAGTTAATTATATCGGTCTATACATCGAAAATATGTTTCCCTGAAACGTCTGGCTGGCCGAGTACCGCTGCCTGTATAACAATAATTGTGTATTAAAATATATATTACACTGAACACAGTTTCTATGGAATCGTTCATATTATTCCGTAAATCATATAAGTAACTGCAATAAACGTTGCTCGTTCATTATCGGTTTTGTTTCCGTATAAAATTTTAATATACTAGTTTAAAATGAACATTCCTTATATATGTACATATATTCATTCCTCATATACCTTGTTTTTTATATAGTTTTTAATATATATATGTGACATATAAAAAAACAACTAACTTTAACAATTATATGATAGCTTCACTTATGCTGCAATTCTGTATATATATAATTTGAACCCGTAACAAAAGAATCAAGGTAACAAAAGGTAGATTTTCAAACTATTAAAAAGAAATTCAGACTAAGAAATGGTCAGGACATCAAGAGATTAATGGAGATGTCAGCTTCATTATCTATTATTTTTTTTCAGTTTATATTAATATTATTACATTAAGTTGCACAGAAATAATTAACAATTTAATTTATTTTATAAAGTATTTCTTATTTAACACTAATTAAAAAAGTATCCAAAACCATTGTCGCGGAAGAATAGTCGAAACGACGGGTATATAGTATTAAAATAGCGTAGTAGATTCCGAACACAGAGTTGTTCTTGAAAAATATGTTTATTTCGGTATATTTCTAATTTATTTGATATAAGTGTTTAACCGTTTAAACAACTAACCTAATACACACTTGCATTATTCTTTGTTTTTTTTTTTTGTTAACTTCAGTATGACTTTCGAATAAAATGTTTCAGGTGATTTTAAAAGAAAATTAGATAGCTCTTTCGAAGACTAATTTTTATTGTATGATCCACACTCCTACTAATTGGGATTATTTTTATTTTCCATAAATTAAATGAAAATCATTATTTAAAGCTACTTAGTATTGAAAACGTAATAGTGTACAATCACACAAAACTTTCATGAGTTCAATAAACAAACACGGTAAGTGATCGCATTAAAAATCAACAAGCCAAACAATAACAAAGCCAAGCAAATACAACATATAAAATCTTGTTGTCAACGCATTCTTCCTATTGGTCAATCAGTGAAAGAAAAAGGCAACATAAAAACACCAATTGTTTAACAATATTAAACTGGCCAGTGGCCCCGCTCGCTTTTTTACTTGTCGTTACTTGTTTAAACTGGCAGATTTAAATCCGCATCCGTTAAAACTCCGCATTGATTGATGCGGATGCGAATGCAGACATCTCAATCAATGCCAAAACCTAGAATTAATGGGAACGAAAGAAAATTTCATTTCATAAATTAAGATTATTTTCAAAATTGCATTAGTAAGCTTATTAAATTGAATTTTGCTGCAGTCCAAAAGACCTAAAATCTTTTTAAATTTTATCGGAAAACGAAATTCGACAAAATAAACAGGGTTCCATGAAATTACTTCTTCTAATCTCGTCGTCACTGTTATTATTAAAACAAATTGTTATCTTAAAATATCAAAGATAAAACTCAAACCCTGTATGATTGTTAAACAATCAAATAATATGATTAATGAAGCCAAGGTAAGCTCAAAGATGACATTGATTTGTTTGACATGTGCAATCTGGGGCACATTAGTCTTCGTTAACACTGCAGGCAATGGGTTGCTTATTATAAATGATTTTACCAAGAAGCATATATTTTTGAAGCTATTACTTGAGATTTTGAGAAATGTTACCAAAATTTTAAGTAGATGATGTATAAGTAAAAAAAAACTATAATGATCTTTGACATCATTAGTCTAGTTTATTACTTTATACGCATTAGAAAACTATTCCTTTAATTCTTGAGGAACTTTTATTTTAAATGTTAATTTACATTGTATTGTATTTTTTCTTTAGGTAGTGAAACTGCGAGTAAAAATCTTAATTACGAGGAAGACGGAAGATACGGATCTCAGCTTAAATACTTTCATTAAGTTTAAATAAAGAAGGAAAGGTCCTAATTAATATGCGCATTTTTATTTTGAAACGTGAACCATTTATTAATTATTATTTTTACATTCCATTATTTAATTTTAATATCCATCAACTTTTTCATTCATACATGAGAGACAAAGAAACTGACTGAACAAAAAACCTTTAAAGTCACATGTATTTTTATGTAAAAGTGTAACGTTTTGTTGTTTATTATATATATTTTTGCTTTGGAAATCTAATTCAAGTAATCATGCAACGATTCTTGTTAATTATATTATCAGGATAATTATTTGTTTGTAAATGATTTTCTTTATCCCAACTAATTTTTGGCTTATGAAACAAAGTCAAAGCTATTTATGAAGACTTACAAACGATAAATGTCATAAAATACTTGGAAGCTTTTTTTCTCATATTAGTTCTTTTTTTTAAGTAAAATAGTGTGCACCTTACGACGTTGGGCGACACAATGTAATGGAAATGACACAAAAAAAACTCCTTTCTTTTGCTTAAGAGATTAAATATTTTGAAAGTTACCTGATTTTATGTATCTGACTTCTTTATAAAACTGTGCAATAACATAACGTTTACCATCTTATTCATAATTTGACTTTCTGTTAATAACTATATGTCGGCGCAACGACATTTAAAAACCATTATAAAGGGTAGTTGTTTCATATGTATAGTTGTTTCATATGTATTTCACTTTAGAGGGTAGATGTGACATAACCAATGTCAAGGCGTTAGTAATAACTAACAAAATTATTTGTTTTATAGATCGTTGTATGATTTCTATTGAAGGATAATAAATGTCAATTCGTATAGTGATTTGTAATGTGTAAAGTTATTTTATAAGTTTTAGTAAAACACAAACTTAAACAGTAACCATTTTGTAATCAATGTTATTCAATTATGATTTCTTTAAATTTTAAGTGACAATATAAAGTTTAGTTGGTTTAATAATTGATTACGAAAATTTATGTAATGATTAATGATTATTTGAATTACTACGAATAATCTTTGTAACTTATTATTTAAAATTAAGAGTAAATGAAATGACTCCACGAAAACCATTTATATTCGGAGACGTTGGTGGCGAGGACACAGTGGTTTGAGAGCTATCCAGGAGAAATTACTAAGTGTAAGTTAAAGTTGAAAATAAAGTGGTGCGAGTAAGTGAGAGTGCTTTATTGGTGAAAATGGATAACCTGACAGGTGGAAATAGTGCTATGTGACGATAGCATCGCTGACGTCACAGCTCCTAATAATCAACTTGGACATGGTTCTTCGACAAATATAATGTAATAGTTTTAAAAATTCACTATATAAAAAACTTTGTAATTTAGCTCTGTTTATAAATTATGACTGTTACTTAAAAAAAAATTAATCAATTTATTCTTTTAATGAGTTATAAAAGTCGGCCATAAATGGAATCTACAAAAGCACCTGTGCGCTTCATTTTTTTTTTTTTTTACTAGTCGTTGCAATTGGAAACTAAATTTTTTATTAGTATATTGTATCCTCTAACAAAGGCTTCAAGAATTACTATTGTGTCGTTTTTAATAATACGCTGCAAAAAAACCTCTGCTTTCAAAAAAATCTGTGGAGCTCAAATAATTAAACATTTTTATTTCCATTAAAATTAAAACAACTTTCCTAGTAATATATTTTAAATTTACAAGCCTATTCCTGTCTATAAAATATAGAATTCAACCATCAAAAAATTCTGTGATTATAAGTTATTTACAAAAATAAATTTGTGTGCGTTACTAATTAAAGCATATCTTGTATATTATTCTGATACACAAACATTATAGCTTACTGGGCTTAAATATAAAATCACTGTAATAAATTTAATAATAGTCAGTCAGCCAGTTGCCGAGTTAGAGACTATTTCATGCCAATTTACATATTGACACATCGTTAACAAGCTGCCAAATACTAACTAATGGGATTTGATGTTACATATCAACATAAAAGATACATAAAGTGTGTATTACTTTTTATACAAAAATTCTATTTTTATTTATCATTAATAAATTACTTTGTACTGGTTTTTACTCACATGAATTGTTTGCACATTGAAGATTGAATTGAATTTTTAATAATTGAAACATTTTTAAGAAGTTTTAACAAAACTTTTGTGACTGTTTATAAAAATACATGTAGAGACTTATTTGGTTTAAGGGACAGGGACGTTTATACACAGGGGAAAATATAAGTAAACTGTACCAAAAATTGTAATTTTAGATACCAATCTTATAAAAACATTTCTTAAATTGGTTTATCTCATTTGGTAAATTAAATAAAGTCTTATAATATAATAAAGATAAGAAGCTGAAACTTATTTAAATGAAAAATTACGCAACATAAATTTTACGTCTTTTCCACTATATGGGTATTTTTCTGTTTTATATTTAAAAAGTCGAACATAAAACAATTGAGTTCCAAATACCCAGGAGCTAAAATATGTTAACAAAATTATTAACGCTCTTATCCAACCCTATCAAATTCTAACTGAGCCATGAATTTCGACAACCACTTTATTCTTCTAAATGACAATTAGGCAGTTACAGTAATAATTAGATTTAATATAACTATCGATCATAAATATAAATTTCTGTTCAGTTAACTTTCATGAAAAAGAAAAATCTATTTCTAAACACTGAAATAACTCACTAAAATTCTTTCCCACGTTAAAAAATTATAAAAATTTCGATCAAAAATTTTACATTGCATGAATTTTTTTATAAAATAAGCAGATGTTTTTGTAATAGCGCTATTCAAAACAAGTTCATCATCTAATTTACATGACGAATAATGGTTAATTTTCATTAGAAACCTTTATATACATAATGCCTTATAATTTGAAATAACAATCTATAATAAGAATAATAACTTCAAAGATTTAAACACATAAGAAAATACAATTACTTTAAACGTTTACTATTAAGAGTTGTAATACATGTAGGTCTCAACTTCTATTCTCTTTTGTCGGGCTCTTTCACAATTTTTACAAGAGTCTAATAGTGCGGTATGACAGAAGCTTGAAGATTGTTTTTTAACATAAAACGTTTTTCTAAGCATGTTTTTTTATCCACAAAAAAGGTAATGTGAATTATAAGGCCTCTGAAATTTAAAATAACTTCAATTAGAGAAGGAAGATACCACACGGAAACTCATTTTTTAATCAAAAAACTCATTGTTAGAGCTGTGGGGGGATGACGGATGTTGGGCATAATTCTCGTTATGTTTTTCTCGTGCCACGTTCCATTACTAGCTATAGCCTGCGGTTTTTATACAACAATTGTAAGTCCTTAGAGATCTCAAATTTTCAGTTAAATTAATTTCAATCATTTTAAGCGGTAAAACCAGTATTGGGTAGAGTAATTTTACATGAATAAATTTTTAAATTTGTCTTTTACAAAGTTTATATATTCTCATATATTTTGTGGGAATACACATATAGAATAGATGATAAACGACGCACAGGTCACGGGTCTGGTTTGCACAAAGGTTTTGATATTGTTTACGGACAAGCGTAGCGACAAAGGATAATTAATTTTGAGGCCCGTAACCAAACATAATACATACGCTTTGATCAACAAAACCCAGGAAAGTAGATAAAAATATTCTTTAATTAATTTTATGTGAAATTAAAAGATATATGAACCAATTAAACAATAGAAATGTTTAATTTTGTTTATTTACACAAGCACGCAACACAATTTTTTTAGGATCTGAAGGTCAAAATTGTAAATAATAAAACAGATACGATGAAATCTTTAAAATGAAGAATTCTCTTTCAATATAACTTACTATAAAGATTATTTCGCTGCGCCAATGAAAATAAAAAAGGTATATATACACATATGTATATAGGATATGGCTACTCCAAGATTTAGTGTAGCAACAAACTTTTACGATTTTTATATTGTGGCTTCGTACGTGTATTGCAAGCCTCAGTAAGATTAGGTCTAAGTAATTGGAGATGTAGCATGTGGTAGGCAAATATAAACAAAAGTCAAAATCTTATTAAAATAATGGTATCGACTTATACGAGGTAAAAAATATCACGCAGTATTATTTTAAAGAAAAATGTTATGCTTTAAAATTAATTATAATAAAATGCAATTAATTAAAGAGAGATCAAAAAAATACTTTTTAGCATAAATCTGTGATACTCTTAACACAATAAGTCGTAAAATTAAATATTTTATTTTATTAACTCGACATTTTGGAAATTTATTTACGGTTAGTATAACGGAAGGATTTGAATTTTTTTGTTTGTCTATTTATTTTGTTTAGTCGAATATGTCTTGTAATATTAATATTCTTAATACTTAAATAAGTTCCCTTCCATCTCTTCCATGTTACAAAAACTAATTTGTACCAAACTTATTAGAAGACTTTTTACAGTAAAATTTAAAATTATTCACATAACTTTTAATACCTATTTGTATGTGAATACTGGACTGGTAGAATATTCTAGTTAGATTGCGCATTTATTGATCATAAAATTTCATACTTTAATATCTACCGAGTATGAATCATTAAAAATATAAGTATGTTGGACGTTTTATTTCAACCCAGAGCTAGAAATTGATATTGGAAATGACATAACTTGCATGTCATACTTAATGTGTTAAAACCTTCGAAATATTTACGTATGAAACTATTATTCCATACTTTTTTGATATATGTATATATATTTGTGTTATATTTATAAAATTACAAAGAGCAAACACCGCATAATGTCCAGAACAACGTCTAAAGTGACTAAATTCCATTGGTATTACCTACTAATATGTTATATATAATATGTCCATATTAACAACATAAGTAACAATCAATTACATTTAAGGTGGTAGAGCCTAGCTGTGGTGAAATTACTGTAGCTCGAACATGGGCTGGCTCGACCCAGGAAGTACTACCCTCTCACAGAAGATCGGCGTGAAGTAGTCTTATACTGCTGCGTTTCGTCCGACGAGTGAGAGAGCCAGTTGCTTTTTCCCTTTTCCCAGCCTTTTCTTTTCTTCCACCCTTTCCTCTTCCTCTTTCCCAAATTAGGATGTCAACGCATCCGCAAATTTTTTTGCGGATATCCATGGGTGACGGTACTACCTCCATTAGGTAGGCCGTCTACTCGTTTGCCCCCTTTGACATAACAAAAAAAACATCTGATTACATATCATTTAAACCAAAACTCTTCTTGTGTACAAGAATAGTCTAAAAACCCCATGTCAACATTGAAATCAATTTCCCAGACATTTATAACGCGGTGATAGTATTGCTTCTAACGCTTCTTCTCCAAAACTTTAGAACTCATGAATCAAAACTTCGCTAATGTTCCAACTTGTATTCAATAGTTTTAACTTTAAGAATTCATTAGCAACAGACTTCACGTTAGTCATCATTTATATTTTCCAGTTGATACAAATTATTTTACTTACCTTCCATAAGTATAAGAGCTTGTTGTTATTTCTAAAAAGATTAAGCACTTATTAAACTATTAACGATGTACATCAATATCTTATTGTCAATAACTTCGATAATCAAAAAAGTTTAAGGGTTAATCTTCACTAGTGTGATTTTTTAAATGAATGGTTCTTATTATTGATAATTCTTTATATATTTAAACACAATACCTTTATTACTAGACGATTTTTTTACAAAAGAGGTTTATTAGATATCTATCGTTATTAGTGACAGATGTCAGTTCCTCGTTTCAAGGATTATTGAAGAGTAGAACTGCTATATGCATCGTTCGGATGCGAGTGAGATGGATGACATTGAGTTGGTAATATATAAGCAATAGCCAGACCATACATGTCCAAATACTATCAGGCTTACTTATTTGTATATGAAATAAGCACTGACTAATGTTATATTATCGCTGATGAATATTTTATCCTCAAACAACTCTTTGAAACATTTTCGCTTGTTTGAATATGGTAATACATTTAATCGAAGAGAATATATAATATCAAAGTGGCTGCTTAAATGAATAGATGCAATATGAAAAGAAATGTATTAGACTGTATGCTTCATGTTTTAGTAGCTAAGGAACTGTAACTTTTTTTCATGCTCTAGTTTTTGTACAAAATTCAGTCGTGGGTATCTATAGAGTCCATAGTGCATGAATTTTCGCACAAATATTCGCACTCCAGACAAGAGCAATATAGTTGCTTATAAACTCAATGCGTCTTAATTTGTATACATCCAATTATCAGCGGCTAATAATTAGAGCAAACTTGAGATCACGAACATATAGAATAACTTCAGACACGTAGGAGATTGTTATTCTATCCCAACAATGATTACTATGTTACTTTTTCAAAAAATTACAATGGATTTCAGTTTACTATCTATAAGGGACTCAAGAAGTAAATTTATTTATTGAATTTAAAAGCTAGAAGGTGATGTAACGCATGTACTCCCCGATACCATCTGAAACAACAGATATCACTTCAAATGTTCTCTGACCGCGACCGTGTCGTTGGACTCTTGGTTATTATGTAACTTATTTATTTAGGTTGACTGAGGTATGGAGGATTAATATTAAATTATGGTTGTGCGATTCCCATTACACGAGGGAGATATTTAATCCTTTATCAATGTTGACGCAGTTGAAACGATAGAAATAACATATAGAGAAACATTTACAAGTCTTTCTTTAACATATTTTATATACGTATGCACGTTTCATTTATAAAATTAAAAAAAAAAACAACAATTCATAGACAAGATTTTTTTTTAATTTGGACGAATTTGAACTAAAAAGCTGTCAAAAGTCAACGGGAATAAAACGCAAACAGCACTCAGCAAACATTGTCAAATTATAAGAACATCTTGTTCATATTTTACAAATTTTTGTCGAAATTATACGAATTCTCAAATATTATTTGGCGTTATTGTTGATGCCTACCGAATTTAACAGATGGCAGTTGATAAAATAATGCATGTTTTTATTCTCATAACCTAATATAATAACGGCATCTACATTTTAACATTTGATCTTTATTTAACATTTATCTCTATTTTTCATTCTAAATTCATCCACACGTTGGTAAATTATATTACTGTATTACTCAAGCATAATTGAGAGCATAAGAATCTTCGTCGCTTTGGTAAGTGCTCGTACATTTTAATTAAACTCATTTTTAATGGCTTCACTAGGTACCTTTTGTTATTTTAAATCATGAGAACCTTGAACATATTAAAACCTAAAAAATACTGGAAAAATTATATTATAATGTAATATTTCATATCTTCTTTTCACTTTGTGTTGAATTCACTTTGTTTTTTAATTATTATAGCGTGTGATTTACACAGGAAGGTAATTAATTTTAGTAATCTCCGCATCAATCAACCTCGGTCCTGAGACAGAGCACTCTTTGTTTAGTTCCTTAAATTAGAACTCCATTAAATCCACATTTTTATTTATAAATTTATAAAATTTTCTGCTCATTATGAATGAAATAAAATAGAAATAAATTGTGATTTAACGATTATACTGGCAAAAGAGAGGCACCTAATCGAGCAAATATAAGCAAAAAATGACTCACATAATTTTTGAAAAGAGCTAATAATTTTAAAATGCTATATCGATATTAACCAAGAAAATGGATTTCAAATGAAAATAATCCAATCAATATCTGTGAATCCATTTGAGGGCTATGATGTCAAAACACGAACGCTCGCAGTCACTCATAGCGACATCGTACTTATAACAAACCTCTTTTTGCGTCGGAGGTTAAAAATGTTGAGCGTCATAACCATAGATTCCGTTTCATACTTGATGAGAAAATGCTAAATATTCATAATTTATTATCTTACTACTACCACTATTCACCAAGCTATTTTAATCACTATAAAATTAAAAACAACTCAATATATTCTCATTAAACCTACAACCAACAACTTGATTCCAAAGAATAAGAAAAACTGAAATACTTCTTATTAAATAAAATCTTTTTTAACAAGTCCCTCGGTGCGCCTTTAGGCAAGATCTTGACAACAAATATTTCAAAAGTTATATCAATATATCTAGACTTCGTCAATAAATTAAGATCATTGAAATAATGTTCAATTGCTTTCTCCCAATTTAAAACCGCAATGAACTGATCAAAAAGTGAGTGAAAATGGTATCATTATATGAACGCTTTCCGTAACGTGATAAGCGTTTTCTTAAAATGGATGAGATAAATCAAATAAGCTCGAGGAACAATCTATTACATTCCGACATATCAAATATTGATTAAGTTGTATTATTGTATTGTTATATTCAAACTTAATACATTTACTAATATACAATAAAACTCAAAACTTACAATAACAAATCTAATGAGTTCAGTCCTTAAATAGACGTTACCTTAACGTAGGGTAATTCATTAGTTCTAAGTCCCAAAGGACCAGGTACAAGTTATATGTTTATAGCAAGATTACATAAACCACTGTATAGTTATCATAGTTAATTCTCGTTCTACTAAATTAATAAAACTTTTAAACGAAGACTTTTTCTTTTGACCAACAAAATAATTATGTAGGTATATTACCACATTATTTATTTTTACTCTTCGTGAGCAACTAACATAAAATTTACTGTAAATGTAATATTTTACTACATTCACGTGTACTGTAGCGTTGTTTTTATATCAATCTTACAATTAGAAAAAAGATTTTGAATTTCGAATTCAATTTAAAAATACATATATGTTTTTCGGACTTAACTCGCTTCATTATTTTAGTCACGTATTTCTAACTTTTCAGAAAATGTTATCACAGAAGGACAACAAAAACTTTGAAAAACACGGTTAGTACAAAACTTAATCTAGATTTATATCTAATGAAATCGCTGGTACCATCGTTTGCAAAACAATCTAACTAGTATGGATTAACTAATATCCGATATCAAGATGTTTATTGACATCGTATCCTGAACAAGATTCATCGTGTTATATATAATTTGACCCAACCTTTAAGAATACCATCAACGGCTTACAAACGACATATTAACTATTCCCACCCCTTGCTTGCTAACATTAAATACCCAAAATTTACTAGTTAACCTTTTGTTAAGTGCTTCCAAATTTTAAAAAGACAGTTTAAGCATAATAGCGTGCCAATGCGATTTGATGGAGTTGCAATATTTCATACGAGTTGATAGACAATATCATAAAAGGATTGTAGCACAGATCCATATCCATACATTATATATACATGTATCCATGCATCTAGAGCATAATTCTAAAAGAATAAAAAAAATTGTTGACATTATGTGACAAAATTGAAACTAAAAGACATACACTTTCTTCTCACATCGAAACATCTAAAAACATAGTTTTATTTAAATTATTTCTTCAGATATTATTACATTAATGTATCTAATAAAATTTTAACATCTTTGAAGACACTTGATGAGGTTCATATCCAAGAAGCAAACATAAAAATATTATTATCTATAATTAACAAGTGAAGCGAAAACTTTTCCTATCTTTTGAAGTACAAAACGCATTAATAATTCGTTAATCTGTATAAAACTAACGTGATGCTTTGAGTGATAGCCACATTAACACGTGATATCAGTAAATGAGATCTGTGTCATCACTTATGTCAAACGTAATAACATTTCTATTCAAAATCAACCGACGATCAATATCTGGTTCATATTGTTTAATACGCCTCCTACTATACAAAACACACAATGATTGATACATCTGTGTATGTTTAAATTATATGCTACTTTAATTTTTATTTATTTTATTCATACACATTAAGAGTCATTAATATATTTAAGTGTGCAGCCGATTTTGCTAAATAATTATGTTATAAAATCATTTCATGGCAGTGATAACTTTATTTTGACACGTTTGGAAAAAGTTCTTTCGATATTTTCCAAAAAACAGTTAACTCTAAATATTTAAATAGATTAATTAAATTTTTCATTGTATACATGACTTGTTGCATAGTCAATTATCCTAGATCGAATGATAAACTCACTCTGAGGTCTTATTCGATTTTTCGAACACTCCTCCGAGAGATCTTTCCTTGGCAACTACCTAAAATAAAAAAACTACCTCAGAATGATGTCCTTTTAATTAATAAAATAATTCTATTTAAAAATCTACCTGCATTTCAAGGAGTCATAGTGTAATAAATATACAAGATAGTCAAATTGAGAACTTCCTCCTTTTTGAAGTCGGTTTAAAATTGGGCCAAGGTACTTCTTACGACATTACCTATTTGCCCTTGAAACTCTTTTAGTTCTCTTTTAGTTTAGTTACGTTTCTTAGAACAAAACAAAAGAATTTCCTTTGCTATTCGGTTAATCAAAACAACATTAATGTAGTTGTCAAGATATATAACCACAGATTGTAATAAATGCGCTCAACGAATTACATGCGTTTGAGATTGAACACGTAACAAAAGGGATCTACAGAAAATTGCCTGTCTGAGTAATTACACTTGACAACAGAGAATTCGTAATTTGAATTGATGTTATTTATTAATATTGCCATTAAATATATTCACTAGGTATTAATTCATTCTATAGGAACGCAAAGTTCGGTGTAACGTTACGTTACTAATTACCATAGCTAAATTGCGATGATTGCTCGGTGATGAATGCCTTATATAGGAGTCGAAGATAATATATAAACAAAAGTTATTTGTTAATACAAAATAAATGTTTTGTTATCATCTAATAATGAAATGAAAAATACATAATCAAAAATTTTTTCCATCATTATTAACCTACATGGAACTGCTTTTTTAAGTTCATCGACTAATGGCGGGGCAACATATAACCTAATGAGATCTAACACTTTCGCGAGTTTTATTCATTTAAATGAAACTAATCTTTTTCGGATATACTACGCGTGCTTTATTTTTTGTTATAACTACATACTCCCGACGTTTCGGTTACTTTTCAGCAACCGTGATCACGGGCAGACGAGATGTGAGTGTCTGTCAGTTGGCCCTGTTGTTTATAATCTACCGCCATCGATTTCTTAATTTTCTGGCGTACCCACCATATAACCTAATTTTAATTTATCTTACAACACTATCATCGAGTTATTTGACAATCACAATCACTAAAATTTAATGATAACACTTACCAAATTAAATTTACGATATACATACTACAAATATCAACGCGAAGATAATAATATTATACTATTATAATGTTTAAAGTAGTGTCCAGTACATTGCAGCACACATTTCAATACTATTTTGGTATATTGGTTTTTCTTTTTATTTGTTGTAATTTTCTTTGTTTATGAAGATATATATTATTTTTAAATACTAAACAGTATTAAAAAATACAATAAAAAATTTACTTGTTTAATTACGAGTATGATATAATCGTAATGGAATTCACTGACTTAGAATAAAGGTTAAGAACTGTTCTAGACAGATATTATATAAGTTTATCACACCATAAAGGGTTTTTTTTTTAGGACAAATAGAATTTCTCACTTAATTTTTAAATGCTTTGACAACTGGAAACAATACCATAGAAGAGTATTAATAATTAATAGATCAATTAAATGCTTAAATTTATTATATTTCATTTTTATATTTTTTGCTTGATCTCGTGTAAAATAAAGATAATGTTATGCATATCATACCTCTGAATATTTTCTGAATCAGCATAAAATGGTTCAGTAATTACTCAATAGTAATCAAAGGTTAATTCAATGGAATATTAACGTATACGAGACTCAATTTTTATTCACTTATTGTAGGTGATATAAAATTATATTAACGAATATAAAATCATAAAACATACCTAGGTTCTAATGTAAAACCGAACTTAATATATGAGCACTAGTCTAGTGATACTCTTTATTTAATGAAGAGTACGTGGAGTGATAGATTACATTGATTTGTATTCATAGGATAAATGCAATCTGGAGCACATTCATCTCTGTTAACACTTTACTCAGTTGTAATACTTATCCTAGATTTCTATACTAATCCGATATTGAAGTGGGCACGTCTCTATAAATGGTATATCTCTAGTAAACATAAGGCACCTCAAAATAATTAAAGAAAAAAGTAAGAAGATTACTAAAGTCAATATAAAACCTAATAAAGTCATAGACAAAATTGTTTGATTTTCTAATACAGGCTTTATATGGAAAACCTAAATAATAAGCATTACATATAATAAGTTACATGTGTAGATCTATGATAAAAGAATTAATTCATTCCTTAAAATATTCCATAGAAAGTTAACTCTTGTTTTATATGATATTAATAGTTAAACTTTATAATGATAAAACAATTATATATGTATAATAATAAGTTACAATTTTAATCAACTCCGGGTACTGTTAGGAGTGATGAGGTAAGAAATAAATAAAAATTACGGGGAAGACAGGAGATACGTATCGCTGTGTAATTACCTCTTTCAGCTTAAAGAAGAAAGCCTTCTAATTTAACCGTCCATTTTCAGCTTTAAACGTGAGACATTTCGAAATGATTATATTTTGTACATTAAATTATAAAAGTAATGTCAATGAAACAAACACGCCGGTAAAAAATATTTAAACCACAAAATTTTTTTCCCACTAAAATTTTGATGAACTAAATTGATATTAGCCAATGTTGTATAATATAATGAAAACATAATAATATTATTTCAATATAGACATTTTTATGAAAACTAAAATGTTTTAGCTAAGGTTGGCTCGGTTCTTTTGATTTAGATTATTAAATATATTGTTTGTCTATTCGTATATCTTCACATTTCTATCATTTCTGTTACTGACATGTTACTTTAAAAAATACATATATCTAAAGATTTCCTTATTATTTTCATTCGTATATCGTTTGGATATTTCTGTATAACAAGATCAAAAACATGTGATAATTATTTTACTATTCCTGTATTTCGTTCGCTTTTTTTGGTCTTTTCTTCCATGGAATATTGTCTACAAATAATTAGACGATCACCGACATAAGAAATACTTTTTATATGCAAAAGTACGTACTAGTGAGATTTATATTACAAATAGATTTGCTACATTCTTAGTTCCAGCTTCCTGGTTTATCTTCTTCATAAAAACCTGATGAAACTTAATATATAGTGCGGATATTTTCTTGGCAAAAGAATTAAGTGTACTCAAAATATTTATGTATATTATATGTCGCTAATATTTTGTACAAAAAACACCGTAGCGCTTGAAGGATTAATAATAACCCAATCTCATCTCAGCTATGTTTAAAGAACGTGCTTATCTATGAGAATAGAAAATTACGCTTGAAGATACTGTTTTTTTTTTCTTTTTAAATAAACAGATATTTCATGAAAATAATCTGTAATACTTACTACGAAATAATATCCAGTATTTAAAATATTTTGAATGATTTTATAACATTCATAGATTAAAATTAAGAGTCACAATAGGAAATATCTAAAGCTACCTGTATATTCTACTATACGTATATATGTCACTGAACGCCTCCTAAACAGCTGGACCGATTTTTTGTGGCACCCCATATGGTTTAGATTCACGAAACAGCTCGGCAAATGGCTCTGGAGTGGGTATCTTAGTTCTTTAAAATGAAAAAGCTGCAACAAATGTATTGTTTTAACACGCTTTAAACATTTTTCTAATAGTGCATTTCTGATGCTCATGCGGACGAAATCACGAGCAGAAACTAGTAAACTATAAATCTTAAACCTGACGTAAAATAATGCTCCATTACAATCTATTTTCATTTAGTCAGTCAGCCAGACTGTTAAAGCAAGTTCATAATTCCACATTATAAAGACGTATTTATAATAATTTTATCCTTGAAAATTTTGATAACAATTAAAAAACATATTTTTGTTTTTTTTTCTTCAATTTTCATTATTTAAAATGGTAAAGAAACATCGTGTGAAAAATCGTCAAAAATGTTAGATAGAATAAAAATGAAAATAATTTATAAAATTAAATTCCTCTACTGGTACAATTGAAGCCTTGTTAGTAAAATAGAACATATATCGTAATGGTTTTAAAATTCGAAATAAAAATAATTATGTAATCTTCTTTATTACGGTACCAAAAACTCGTTTTACTGTTTTGATATACACAGTACATTTTTTTGTTGTATGCATATTGACATTAAGTGTAATAACAATTTTGACTTATAAGAATTTCAACTCGATTGTTGTGCAAAAATATTGGATTAATATTAAAATAGTATTGAGAAAAATTCTGAAACTTAAACAATCTTTCTATAAGTGGTACATTCTATTCCATAAAAGTCAACGAAGAAATAGACGGTTGAAAATATAAAATATATATAACGCTTTATTAGAGTTTTGGTACATAATATTTTATTTTTTTCTCAATACAAACAAAATTTTATCTGGAAAGTAAAAGCAGAAATGGAATGATAAAGAGGAATTTATATTTTGAATGTTTATTAAATAAACAAACAGATTCTGTGAAAATTAAATTGAGGTAGCCAATATAAAACACCCCTTGTGGTGTCAATAGGTGACAACACATTTTCAACTTACTTTTAAATTATAATGATTATAAATAAATAAGATGGTAGAGTGATGAACATAAAGATAAATAATAGAGTAACATATATAACACAAAATCACTGATTAGCACACTAAACGTTCCCAGAATTAGAGCTGTCTGAGCAGGGGCGGGGCGTGCACAGAGATTTGGGGTATATATTTTATAATTCTATCAACTACCTTCGAGTCACGAGAGTACCTTAAAACGATTACCATCTGTTCATCACAGCTTTATGAAAGTTATTTAAATCGGAATATCCAGTGGAGTATGTAGTTTTTTAAAATAATAAAATACGCGTAGTATAATCCAAAAAAAATAGTTTTATTTAAATGAATACTCGCGAAAGTCTTAGATCTTATTATCGTAACATTCTTATTATTATTATTTTAAATAACAAACAAATTAGCTTATTTGTGTACACAACCTGCTAGCTAATTAAACTAATCATAATACTTTTTATTCAAAATTAGTGACATTACCTTTTCTTTTAGTTAAATCTATTCTGGTCACACACCTCCCCTTTGTAATTATTTTTATTTTATCATCAAACGACAACGATAAATTCAAAAATCAAACACAATTGAAAATGTACTCGTAATTAATTTCGTTAAACACACATCTCCAGGACACAGCTATAATTTTCCACAATTCATTAATAAATTCACTCATAAGCTGATTAAAACTTATTCACATGCGCTTAGAAATACGAGAACTAATAAAACGAGAAATAAAAAAATATGAGAACCGTATACCAACAAATTAAATTGTCCCTTTTCATTTGACAGTTTCTATGACTTTTTCAACGAATATGGTTAAGGAAGCAATGCCTCTCGAACACTAACACATGCATAGTTTTTGTACACACACATACAAATGTTTCCTATATACAACACGAGATTTGTAGATCGTCCCTGAGATTATTTGTATGGAATATATCCAAGGAGTAGTTGGGCATACGACCGCTTTGGCTGGGAAGCGGCGCTAGTTACTAGCAGCGACCGATCGAAAATGTTAGTTTTTACGTTGATAAATGGCACTTTTAACAATTTTGCCAAATCGTGAATCAAATGACATTTTAAATGACTGTAGACATTCGTATTTCGTAATGTATGATTAAAAGTATATAAGTAAGAATTAAACAATATAGCCTTAGTTGTTGTATTGATTTAGTAGTTGGTAATATGGTATGTACCCTGAGGGTAAGCAGTGCTTATTTGCACCTATGATGTGCACGTCACTGTGTCTGAGACAGACGCTACAATATTAAATTAGGTTATCCTACATCTACAAGTCACAGCTCCACAACTAACAGAAGAATAATTACCAAACCATATCTTATGTTCATCGTATAGTTACAATGTAATTAAAAACGCCACAATGGTTCATACGCTACAAAAAAGTACGAACGCAAAGTTTTCGTTGTTGGATTTTAATCATTATTAAGATTTCTATTTTTTTGGTACCGACATATCCTACGGCGATAATTTTCCGATACAAATCCAATACTGAATTTTACTCACTGGTTTAAATATAAAAGTAAAATAAATCGTTCAAAAAAGAAAGAAAATATTTATGTATTGAATTGAATCTATTCCCCGACTCAAAAAGACGGTTGTTAAAAGTTTGATGTCAATGTCTGTCTGTGTGTGTGTATTTGTTTGAGCTTTGTGGCAGCTCTCACACGTATCTTCCGATATCGATGCATTTTTTATTATTTGTAAGCTATGTTTGATTAATATGGGTCCAGCAGTGTACTTTTATCAGTTCTTGTGTTTTGAAAACTTACATCAGTAAGTTTTTGCGAATTGCAAGATACTTTTGTGCCAGTATAATTGTTACATTATCAATAAATGCCCCATGCATTTTTGCATGCAATCTTTTAAGATTAAAAAAATATATATTTTACAAACAATTTAAATTTTTGCAATATTTTTCTCATATACTTCAATCCGTTTGTTTTATATCATACAAAAGATTTTTAAAAACTATTTTTAAAATTTTACAACGTCACATAGTAAAAAATAATTCTAAAATAAATGTATAAATTCTAACATTTCAGATCTTTTATATCATCTGATGGAACACATTGTAGGAAACTATTTAATTAAATTGGTCAAATAACGGCAGATTACCAAACCCAAGCCGCTTTTGTGGGTCGCCTTTTGTGAGTCGCCGAACAGTTAAACGTAAATGACTAACTGGATTCCATTGATTTCTTTCAGATCTTATTGTTAACAGAAAATATTTGGTGATTAAACAAACAATTTTTTTAACTTATATTATTATAGTGACACTTTTGATGATAGATGCATCTATGAATCTGTGAAACTATTCAACAAAGACAGTAGTTGAAATATTTGTATACTTTTTGTAGCAATAGTACTTTTGACACCAATTAACACAAAGTAATATTCAAAATCGTAAAACTTGCTATAATACAAATAATATTGGTATCGTTTATGAAAAGGTAAAATTTTATTTATAGACTATATTTAGTATTTAAGACTATCAAGCTAGTAAGAACGCTAATAACAAATAACCAAAATATTTCTAGATAACAACTTACAGATTTAAGGTGTTATCTGCGGATGGCTTAATGTTTTACTTTTTTTTATACATTATTTATAGGTTTCTCTATTTACAAAATTATTTCTTTATTGAAATATGGATAAAATATACATAGATTTAAAATAGTGAACATTTCTTTTTGCTTCTCAATCCTATTTGAGTAATTAAAAGATACAGTGAAATAAAAAATACACATAAACAGAGAGCTAACCGAGTGCATCCAGAGAACTGATTTTCTAAATGAAGTTTGTTTTGAAGCGTCGCTTGTTCCGGGAAAACTCTGATAAGTTGAGAATTGCTTCTGTGTCCAATGACTTGGAAAATTATATATTTTTTATAAAAATAAATCTATATAAAGTTTCGCGTCGATTTATAAATACGCTATTGGGACCACAGTTTATGACACATTCTATAATCCAACAATTTATAGCTTATTTTATCTGGGATTCTTTAAAGGTTTCCATGAAGAATACAATTTAAAAAAATGAGATATAGAATTATTATTTGTTATTAAATTATCATGTTTTAATAAATCGGCACTTTTGTTTATAATATTGTATATTTTTGTAGTTTTTATTTATCAACAACATAATTTTCTGTTAATTTCAAAACAATGAATATTTCTGACAGCAAATATTGTTCATTCTTGATTTTTTATTATTAAGTAATTGCTACCAACCTAACAATTATATTTTAAATATTATTATAATATAATTGATATAACTCGTCATTTTCTTTAGTTTTTATCAAGGTCGGTTTTGTAAATTAAAATTTTCAAAAATTAGCAGTTTTCCCATTGCTGTTCTGTAGTTTAGGTTTGAATGCATGATAGTAATTTTTATCTTTCTAATTCTAATTCATAGAAATAAAATATCAGAATTTAAAATGTCATTAGAAGCGCCCGTTAAACTTAATAAACACATTAATTAAATTTCTTCCAAAATTGTAAATCACGAATTGTTACAAACAAATTCCTTTAAACGTAAGTGTTTTTACAGTTCTTTGACCATAGTTATTCAGCACTGTAATCTTCAACTTCCAAGATTTCTCACACATAGCGTCCTATGAAAACAACTGACCCGATAAATAGCTCCGAGGCTCATCTATCGGCCACATTTACGACATCCTTTATATTCCAACAAAGGGTATTTAGCACCTATTTTACTCTAACAATGCCCACACCAACCTAATCTTATATTTATCTTAATTGAGAGTTTGTAGTTGCAAATGTACGTTATATGGAAACCTGATAGGGGATTTTGGTTTAATTTAACGTGATTTAAGTTGTTAAATAATATTATGACTTTAATCTTTTATATTAACCTTACCTTTCAAAAAGTACTTGCTAGAAAAGGTTATAAGTATTCAATCAAAATTATACATAATCAAATTAAGCGAAACTAATATTTTTCGGATTACTAGATACACGTATTTTATTATTTTAAAAACTACATACTCCCTTTCAGTTACTTTGCAGCAGGACCAGGACAGAAAGGACCAACTGACAGACATTAACATCTCGTATGCCCGTGATTACAGCATAAAAGCAATTTAACTATCTTGGTTTCCCCACTAGACTAATTAGACTAACGTAATAGTCCCTGATGACTATTAAATAATAGCGTCTGGTTTCCGGAAACCTAAAGTTAATATGTTTTGTTATGGTAACCAAGCAGTATTGTTCTTGAAAATTTTATAAAGCTATTAAAGTAACATTTCACAACTTTAACACTGAATACAATTTTAAATACAATATAGAATAGCTCAAGTTTGTGTAAAAGTGAAATATTATCATTAAATGTAAAGATTCTTACATATTAGTATAAAGTTTTAAGATTGTGTTTTAAAATACATATATATATTTTTTGGTACTTTACGACTTTTTGAATCTCTATAATAAGATTGTCCAATCTTAATCGGAACCGATGGTATTACTGGACATATATATGCTCAAATATCAAGAGCTCTTTTTATAATCACCAAAGCATTAACAACAATTTTTTTGACAAAATATTACATACTTTATATTAAAATTCTAAAGTCACATCGTTTCTCTGCAACCCATTCATATTTCGTACCTAGCCAACCATTAAAAAATAGTAAAGAAGATCCAACAAAAGTAAATATTATGTACTAGTATGTATTCTGTAAAATAACAACTAATTTTGCATGTTCACAATACATACAGCGTCTAAAGGTTTTTTATCAATAAATCACTAGATATATATTAACGTAGGTTATTGATTTAATAAGCGACACGATTTGTATAAAGTGTGACGAAGCAAGCTTGCGGTAATCGTACCATATAGAAAAGTGCTTTTTTATGTTTATTTTGATAAATAATGGGGATTAAAAATGCTCTAAACATATTTATTACAATGTTTTCATTTCTTAGTATACGTTTATACAATGACGAAACATGAACTCAATTTCCTCAAACTTTGTGATACCGTATAATATTTATCCTTTTTCAACCCCAGGAATTTTCTTCAATGTATCGTACTTTCCTTAGATCAAAAAGAGTGACAGATAATAAGAACATTCTTACAGCAATTGTTTTTTTTTTCGCCAGAACAAAATTTTAAGCATATATTTTAGTAACAAAACAGATCAAACAATTTAAAAGCATACATTGTTTTCAAAAATATTTAATAATACCGAATACCAAGTCGACGTACTCGTCGGACAGCATTATTTAATACACTGCCGATGAGCACAAAATATGGAAGCAACTGCTTAGTAAATCGTTTAGCCACTAACTATAATGACTTATATTCTCACTTAGACATATTCAATATGAAAAAGCCAGAATATAAAAGGTACATCTTAATTTATTATTAAAACACAGATCTACACACGCACACGCACACATTCGAACACACAAGCGCACAGACACAACGAACAGTCTTGCTAATTAGTATTGTTATTCGAGATTAATTAATACTTAAGTTACGTTTATATTTATACTTTTACTGTAACTATGTATTCCTGTACTGGTCTTAGTATTGGTTAGTTATATTTTATAATGCCATTATCATAAGCACTGTTGGATTACCGAAATAAATAAATGAATAAAGACATATAAAAGGTTATTAAGAAACCTTAAAGTAACAGCTTTCTCACAAAATTTTCGCACATATTTACTCAAAAAGATTATTAAGGGTTGACTTCTTGGTTGGTGGTACACTAGATGTTTCGCTAACTTTTCAGCAACTGTGATCACAGGCAAACGGGATGAAAGTGTATATAAATAAGCACTGTTATTTGTCACTTACGGTAGACGATTCCTTCGTTTTTTGGCACCCTGTTCTAGATGTACAAAAAATTAACTAACTGTATCTAGAGGTTCTGCGGTGTGGTCAGTCATACGATTCTATACTTTTGTAAAGAAATTCCATTATTTTATATAACTCCTAAATCGATAATGTATGTGTATATACTCGTACATACATATACAGTCTTTTAAATCGAGTCAAATAAAAACTTTAATAAAAACAACTAGTTATAATGGAATACAACTTATATAAGGGAACATGACCTTGGTTTTGTATCCGGTTTGACTTCTTAATGATGTTTATTATAAAAAATATATAAAGGATTATAAGTAAATTTTGACGTCGAAATTTTACGATGTTTTTTATCTTTGCAGCAGATAACGGCTCTCATTAAAAATCATTTTAGATCCAAATACTTTACTTGCAGAAGTCGTTGTGATACAATGGTCATATTTATTTTAATCGCGTGTTTTATATTAGTGTTAAGTTTATATTTAAAACGTGTTTACAGTTATTGGAAGGATCGCGGGATCGAATATGAAAGACCGTTTCCGTTCATTGGTGGCTTAAGTTTTATTATGCGCAGAAGTTTTTCTGAATATGCATACGATTTAAGTGTTAAATATCCAAGGGATTACTTAGGCATATACCTTGGTATGAGGCCAGCATTGGTTGTGCAAACACCGCAACTAGCTCGAAAAGTTTTTAGCTCTGAATACGATAACTTTCAAGATAGACATTTGTACTGTCATGAGTCCGACCCTATGGGGTCGCTTAACATATTTACTGTTAAGGTAAACATTTTTATCTATGTAAAACTATTTACTAAGCATAATGCAATATACTTTACGTAGCAAATAATGATCTTAAAAGTAACTTAACTATACTTAATCTATTCTCATCATGGTTACCAGACTAGGCCAAGAAAAATATTTATAATTTACACATTTCGCTGTGCTGTGTCTGTGTTTTTTCTATGCATTAAATAAACCAAAACGTTATACGCAGTTTAATACTTTTTACAGAATCCATTGTGGAAAATGCTCAGATACCGTTTATCGCCAATGTTTACATCGCACCGTCTAAGAAAAATAACAGAATTGATGAATGCAAATGCAACTGAATTGGTAAAGAAAGTTCAAAGAGATTTTGTTGAAAAAAAGAAACATGTCAATTTAAAGGTAGCTACGAAAAATTTTATATATAAAAATATAAATCTGTGAATATATTAAAGATTCATTCCGGATAATTTCAATGTGGTGATTAACAATTCCTATTCGCAGGAAATATTTTCCATGTACACATCAGACACAGTAGCGTATAGTGTTTTCGGAATAAGAGTTAGTGCATTAAGTGACCAAGACTCCCCATTGTGGCACATAACTAACCATATGGTCAAATGGACATTCTACCGCGGATTGGAGATTACTTTCATATTCTTTCTTCCTGCCCTTGGAGCATTAATGCGGTAGCGTACTTTTCATTTAGGAACGTAATCATTATATTTATTATCGCTCTAGTATTTAAATATCAATTATATACTTATCAATGAACTGTCTAAAACTTAAGACCACAAAATCCGATAAAAAAATATATTTCATAAACAGTTGACATACCTGATTATTTTTTTATGAGTCATTTAAAATTAAAAGGTTTCAAATTCAATTAATTATATTGAAAAAATGCTAAAATACGTATTTCAAATATGAAATTTTGATATTTCAAGGCTTAAATTATTTTCGAAAGCGGCTAATGATTATATTAAACAACTATATTGGAAAATTGTCAAAGATCGACAGAATCATAAAAAATACGACGATTCGGACCTTGTGAATCATTTACTAAAAATAAAGGAACAGCTGGAACTACCACCTGAAGCTGACGAGGGTTGGTATTTAAAATAATTTAATATAACAAATAAACAAATATTCATAAATTTTAGTATTTGGTCTCTTTTCATAGACTATGCTGACAATATCTTGCTTGCACAAGTAGCAGTGTTTATATTAGGTTCTATTGAAACTTCCTCTTCTGTTTTGAGCTATTCTCTGCATGAACTAGCATATCATCCAGATGAGCAGGTAAATAGCTTTAAATATTCTTTATCTACGTTTTAAAGATTACGTCAAAGAACCATTAAACACATTTCCACTCCCAAAATGACAAAGCTTATAAATAATTTATTATTCCATCGTGACTAAGAGATTATAATATTCTTTCTGACAACCTTAACTTTACCATAGTCTTTGCATATTTCAGGAAAAGCTGTATAGCGAACTTAATAACGCATTTTTGAGCAGTGAAAAGGACTATCTGAATTACAATGAATTATTGCAACTTGACTATTTGACTGCGTGTATCCACGGTATGTATTAATATTTTACTGCACGCTTATTACTTTATTACCCTATTCACATTACATTAGATAACATATGTATCTAAAAAAAGATGCCTAAAAATAGCTTTATTTGTTTGCAGAAACAATGAGGAAATTTCCCCTTTTGCCTTTAATAGATAGATTGTGTGGACAGACGTGTGTACTTGAAGATGGTTTGAAAATAGAAAAAGGAGTCCCCGTGCTTGTGAATGTGGTCGCAATACATAACAACGAGAAATATTACCCTGAACCTGAAAAGTGGAAACCCGAGCGTTTTATGACAGGCAATAAACAAGATAACAGAGAATTCACCTTCCTGCCGTTTGGTGACGGACCAAGATTCTGTATCGGTAAAAGAAATATTAGATAATTATCAAGTTATATCTCATTGCCTTGACTGTTATCTTATTAGTTCATTAACAAATTTGCTCATCTTTTAATCATTTAAGTCTATAAATAGTAACGCGTCTATAGAAATTATATTAAATTGATAATAAAAAAAATAAAAGAGAGAACTTTAAGAAATAAAATGTATTACAATCTAATCTACATCACCGCTGGCCGTGGCCTTTGAAGTGGTCAAAATATTTAAATTAAATAATATTTATTTCTAGGTAAAAGATACGGTATGATGCAAGTTCGCGCAGCTCTTTCCCAGTTGATTTATAATTATAAGATAGAGCCTGTCGTCCCTTACAAAGTGAAACCAGACCCGCATTCTGTTATCTTAGCGCCTCAAGATGGATTGAGCGTCAAATTTGTTCCTCGACGGACTGAAAAATAAATAACTTGAAAAACATTACCAATTATATAACAAAGTTAAAAGAAATTCAATCTTATTACGAATAAACTTCAAAAAAATTTTACAAATACTTTTTGATACCAAACCATTTTATCAAAAATGCTGTCAGAGCATTTTATTTATTACTACAATTCACTTTCCGCAGTTTTAAATGCAAATTTTTCTTAAATATAAAGTAATGAAAGAAGAAGGTTCTGAAAGGGAAATTTATTCTCTCATTTACTTCATTATAACTATTATATAATTCTAGATTATTTTGATAGTTGACCCAGTAACTAAATTAGTTTATATAGCAATCAAATTAAACGACTTGATAGACAGTTTTTATTTGAAAAAAAAACATTTATTTAGTGAGGCGACAATATGTATAAACATATTTTGTAAGGAATTTATTCTTAGTACGTGTTCTTACAATTATTACCTTTAGAATTAAATCATTTTTATTATAACAACACACAACAACAAACAACAACAAGTCATTCAAATATACGTTCATTAGTACCTTAAAAGTGACACTTCTTTTATTGTTAATAAGGAGACGGCGAGGATTACTTGAATCATCTAGGTGAAAACATCTCCTGAACAATAGTGAAGTGATAAAATTTCCAATAAAGTGATTTTACAAACAAAAACTGTGATTCCGTTTCCGACCTCGATAGCAAATATTTTATGACTTTTAGCGAACTATAAAATAGCAATTGATTTTTGTATTTATAGACAAGCTGCCTCATTCGTGACTTCGGCTAGGTTAGATAAGAAGAAAATAATACTTAAACTCTCCTTAAAAGATAAATTTATCATTCCTTCCATTTACCAATTTAATTTAAATTATTAAGTTTACCTTTTCCAAAATTACATTTCGGCAATGTATTAATTTAACAGATAGAAAAAAAGAATAGAAAAAGAAAATATAACATATTATTTGTTTCTTTTGAACGGATTTTAGATTCTTTTCTAAGATTAAAGTGACATTGATTAGTGATTTAAGATACCATAACATATTAATATATGGGTTAAATTTAAATGCACTCTGGTCCTGTATCGTCATGGGAATCGTCAAGAGTCAAGTAAGTGCAGAGTTACGAATTTATTACCGTATCTACGTAACAGCGTTCAAAAGGGTAAATAAGGAATAGTTGTTTCTAACGTTAGTGTTTTATTTCTAACGTTATTTCTGCTACTGGTGGTTATGTTTTGTATTCAAACAGATTAAATATTTGTACGTATATTCATTTATAATATATGGTAAGTTATTCTGTAAGTTTCATAGAACTAGAACTTGAACAGTGACCAATTTATTACCAATGTTAGCAGGAGATACTTCCTAAAAAATATGAATATAGCTATGATTTATCTTATAAGTTGTCATGTATTTATATGATTAAAATTATTCATTCCTAATGTTATGTTCAGATAAATAGAGTTATGTAATAACTTGAAAACATTTGTAATCAAAAGTTATGATTCTAAGTAGGTACACAGTTACGCGAGAGCATTCCAGGAGGAATGTGTACTCATCTAATTGCGAGTAGAGCTAAGACCGAAATAAATTAGTCCACATGAGTCTCAGTGCTTCATTTATAAAATGGAGAATGGATATCGCCGTTTTTTGAAAATAATGAACATAACTGTAAAAAATCCATTTGAAAATTTGTTTATACACACGTTAAGATTTGGCATCAGATAATATTCTGCAAACAATTTTTTATCTGATATAATGAACCACCCTCCGAACATTACTGTGCTTTAAAATAATAATTCTAAAGAAATCTTGCACTTTGAACCAAGAAGCAATCATATTGGTGGTGTCTTTATTCATAAGACACGATGAAGAGATACAGTTATCGGAAACTCTTTGAATACCCTTATATAGCAACCACCCCGAATTATAATTAAATAGCCCATCTTAATATTCTGAAATTTAAACTTTTAAGTGACAAAATTAACTTTATTTGTTTTTGCATACTTAGGTTTTGGGAAGCTCTATTCTAAAAATCAACACTAAGAATAAAAGTTATACATAGGTATGTAGTATACACGATCATTGACTTATGGTTGTCCATTAATAAAAAAAAATATTTTTTTTTACAACACATCTTTCTGTTAAGAGAAAACGGTAAACCTTAATGTATACGTAAACGCCTTAACGTTATTTAATGCTTTCAATTATATTCTCAAGTTACTTTTTTGGGTTATTTGAAAAATATCTAGACTATTTGACGTCTTCATGCTGTTATGTAAACGGAGATTAAATTGCTATCACTAACCGTAAAACGCGAATTACTCTACAGCTGTCTACAGATATTAATACGACTTATTAGAACGTCCATAGTTTTATAATCAAGTTAACCAAGATTTATGCGTAAAATAGGATTTTTTAGATATTTCAATGTCAATGACTCATTTTTACGTTCCGATTCGTAAAGATAAAAGGTAAAATATCGTTTTTGTTGCATTATTTCCAAATCTGTGATAAGGAGTTTTGAAACATAATAATAGCTTAAAATATCTGGTTGGTAAAGCTGTGTAATCAGAGTAAAATGTAATTAATATAAAATATTAGCGGCTATATATTACAAGCTGTTGTTGTTGCTATCTAAAATTATCTTTTTACCCTTCAAAGGGGGAATTTTATACTAAAAATACTAACAACATAATTGTTTACACAATGACGAGGAAAGAGAACTGATTCTGGAAAATATTAAAAGAAACTTTGAACTTAAATATTACCTCTTTTTAAAGTCGTCAAGCATTATGAAAACGGACTTCATAATGCCTGACGACTTACTTGCAGATTGAAATTTAAAAAAAAAAATATTTTTTATGATTAGAGGTTTTATTTTCCCATTTATAGAAATTTAATGTGATTAAATTATTTCTTATGACAAAGGGAAAAAACGAGCAGATGGCCCACCTGATGCAGGTAGTACCGTCGGTCTGCCACATCCGCAAAACTATTTTGCGTTGCCACCCTTATTTGGAGAAACAGGAGGGGAAAGGTGGGAAAAGGGAAAGGGCAGGAAAGGGTTGGAAAAGAGAAAGGGCAACCGGCTCTCTCACGCATCGGTCGAAACGCATCCTTAAAAGACTTCTTCGGCGATCATGTGAGAGAGTGGTACTTCCCCAGTCGAGCCAGCCCACGTTCAAGCTGCAGTAATTGGACCAGAGCTAGACTCTACCACCTACAGAATTTTGTATGTTATTTAATGGTTAAATTATAATTGTATTGTTTAAAAAAGTTATTTTCTCTGTTTTTTAAGAACATTATTCCTGAATTATTTATTAAAATTTTTGTTTAATTATTTAACAACATTGTTTTGTAATTATTAAATAGTATTACGAACTTACTTATTAATTTAGGTTAGTATTACTGATGTCTACGTCCTAGTTCTATGGATTAAAATTATCAGCAAGAGAGCGTCAGCAGCTGCTCTCAATGGCAATTTGCAATTTAACTAAGTGTTCCTGAATATCGGATTAAGTTGCAATGTTTTCCAAACAACAAAGGCTAAAGATTATTGAGAAATGAAGCATGAATTTTATTAAATAAGTGTGAACTGAATTGTTTACTGAGCATAGGCATCCTTAATGTCTAATGATAAGAAAAATTAATTATCAATTTACACATTCAAATTTATAGAAAATCACAAATTATCTTTTTAAATAATCGGGTTCGTCGAGATCTAAAAACATTCACAAAAGACAGAATGCTGAGAGCGAGTAAGTTTGCTCCCAACAGAGACTAACGAACCTATTTAGCTAGTGATGCTTCGTAATATATCCCGAATAACTAAGGATAAAATTTGTAAGGCTAAGAAACTTATAACTACTCAAATAGCTTTATAAGCAAAATGTATTTATCTCTCTGAATTCTATATTACTTTCTTATCCAGTGATTTGTAGTTTTCTTTGGATTCAACTAAAACTCGTCTGCTCTATTTTTAATAATTGAGATCCAAGCTCTCTTCGAATCGTAACAATCAAGTGCTTATTAAACATGGAACAAAGCAGTTCTCATTCTTGTTACAATCAGTCCCGCCTTGGTTCAAATTGTACTTCAGAAAAAATATTCAAATAAAGGTTAAATCTAAAACAAGTATTTGCATCAATTGCAATGTATAAAGACGATATCAATTCTATAAGGTATATCGAAGTAGAAAGCACTTTGTCGTTTTTTTAAAGACTGACGTCAGCATAACTGGCGTCACCAATGCCTATATTCTTGAATGTCGTCAGGATCTCAGATCCTTGAAGGTAACCACATAGACGGTTAGATGGACCCTTTACTTCGAAGACGTTCGATCCCTGCAACGGCTCGAGCAAGACTCCCCGTAATCTTTGTTTTTGTTTGACTTGTCTGTAGCTGTTAGCCCTATTGGCTTTTACACCGTCACCGGGAGGGGTGTGTGGCCCGATGGTACCCAACCAATTAATTCGGGCCCGAAGGGCCCGACGGAGGGGTGCCCCCTTCCCGAGGGTGCCTCTAAGACGTATGACGTGTAAGAAACGGGACCTCGTCTTCGCCAGCGAAGGCGGTGTGTTAGTGTAAATGTTGTCTATGTGTGTCTTGAGGACATTTATGTCTATACTGTCGGTCATAAGTTCATTGTCAGGATCTAGGAGGGGTGTCTGGGACGCCTCATCTAAACTACCAAGTGCCATTGGCTTTGAACGCTCCCACGGCACTCAACATGCCCGCGTGTTGGCACATTGCCATCATACGGGCCTGAGGATTGCCGTCAGAGGCCCTCGGCTTGGCAGCGAATGTCTGCACCTCCGTGGGGTCTATGAGACTCGCGAAGTCACAGACTAGCTACAAGTCAGCTGCGAGGCCGATTACCGGTGTTTGCGCGGGTGCCTTAGGGGGCCTGGGATGCCTGAGGGGCTGTCGGTTCGCTTATAACGCTAGGCGTTTGCCAGGCGTTAGTTGCAAGGGGGCAGCAAGAGTAGGAGCCGGCTCCCGGGCTTTATTGGGGTGCCGCCCAATTTTCGCCCAGTACAGCGCTTTGGGACAGTTCACGGGATGACCCTGCTGCTGGCCGTACAAGACGCAGCTAGACGGCTCCTCTGTAGACGAGACCCTGCTGCAATCGGATGTACCGTGGTCGCCTAGGCACTTTACGCAGCGCGGGCGTGCGTAACAGAATCTCTACGAATGGCCGTATAGTTGGCATCGGTTGCATTGCCCCGGGGCGACAATCGGCAAACGGATGTAAGATTATAAATTTTCTTACCTTCCAGGGTAAGGGACAAATGTACTAAAACCATGTCGAATGGTTTTTTGTTGGGCCTCTGCATGCGATGCACTTACAACACCGGTAGGTTTTGGGACTGAAGGTCCTCTTTAATGACTTTAACAGGTATCTCTGCGGGGAGACCCTTGATAACAACGGTTAGCCTACGCTCCTCCATGAGGGCGTAGGTATGGAACTCAATATTATTCTTTCGTAACATCGCGGCCAGGGTACGGTGGTCGGCTGAGGTGACTGCAGAGACCTTGATCCCTACTGTCGCGTTCCGGGCTGACATAAAATTTATGTTTTTGTCGTTCAATAAGCTGGAAATATCGTTCCAGCTCTTGTTTGCTCCAACATAGAGCGGCGGCGGGTACATTGATTTAGGTCCTTTGTTATTCGCTGTGGTTGGTCGGGTTTTTCCCACAGCTGCGCTTACAGGTGCCAGCGCAGGTGCGGACACAGATGTGTCTTAACAGGGAGGTGTGTGAAATGTTAGAAAGTACTGAAACTAAGTCCCTGCTATTAGGTAACAGGGGTGTACCTACTTCCCTATCGACTGTGAATACCTGGCGGCAGAACAACGGCGACTAAGCGACGGTGGCTGCTACCCTCTTTTGAGTCTGCTGATCAATGCCAGACACGTTGATCTTGTAACCTCTTCTTTGCATCACTTTTAACCAATTATACATCGGATCACTGTACCACACGTCTGCACCCTGCGGCGGTCGGACTCGCTCCAAAAAGTCTCCCCGTAATCTGTACTCTCGCCTTTGTTTATACCAACTCACGTGGTTATGCGGGTGACACCTGATAATTTCAACTACCCTCAATTATTGATTATTCAAATAAATGGCATTGAACCGATAGTATATATGATTTGGTTTCTGTACGATAAAAAAAATAAATATTAATTTGCTGATTTAATTTGAGATATACATTTAAAAAAAAAAACAAAAACCTAAGAAAACATGGTTGATGAGTAAATAAAAATGGATAAAAATTAAGTTCTGTATTCTTGTAATATTGTTTGACAACAACAGGATCATTTTCAGCTTAAAATTCTGTTACGGAAACTGAGTTTCTTATCTATTTCTCATCCTAAGAAAAACTATATTTTTAATTAAAAAATCACGTTCTTATAAGATAAGGGAAATAATTCCAAAATATTTTCTTACCATCTATAAAGTAAAAAAAAAATTATAACTATGAATACTCAACTTACGAATACTTGAGATACTACTTGAATACTACTTGAGATGGTTCGGAATAGATAAGTCAATTGTGAGTAGTGTATTTTAATAACAACATTTTATCATCACAACTTTATTTTATTAACTCTTTTTTCATCTAGAGAAAACGATAACAATTTTGAAAAAAAAGTTATTTGGTGTCAACATTTTAGCCATAATAAATAATAAAATAAAGTAAAGATACATATTTGCAAATTAGTCGTTGCACACAATAAAATCTTTAACATTAACATTTTGAATTAAGAGTAATAAACATTCAAAAATTTGGTAAGAACGTTACTGAAATTCTTGTCTAATACTCTTCGTGTTTTTGAAAACATGGTCTATGTATTTTGGATTTATGGACCTTTCTTTTTGCCGACCTCAATTTTTCTTTTCACCAATCGGTCTATTTGGCCACACATTAATCTTTGCTTTATATAAATAAGTAAAAGGTAATGAAAACATTCACAGAAAACTTTTACTCCAAACAAACTCTGTCCTAGTCTAGTCAAACATTTGCACAATATATGGAATTATTTATTAGAGATCGGAGCGAAGAGTTTGATAAGGGCTCGATATTCAAAAGAGACTGAACAAGAGCAGTTGTACTTAAAGACTTTTCTAAGACTTTTCTAAGAATATTTTTTTATAAAAATTAAGAGACAGTGAGTAGGTTCGATGCGGAGATTAGAGACTGGAAAACAGCATCATATTCGTTTAAGTTTTATATTATCAGAAAAAAAAATTGTATTCCCTCTAAGCTCTTAAAGTATTTTCACAAAATCTACGTATATTACTCATATTTATTCGAAACTAACAAATGTAAGGATTTCTTTTTATTACATGCCAGTTCTGTTAAAAACATTGTCTTTACCCTAAACACAATAAGCAAAAGTAATTTCTTTGGGTCATTTGAATTGTGCTATTAGAAAAAATAAAAATATTTTTTGTTGCCCTTTTTTAAACCTCTGATTTCAGTTATTGAGCTACTCAACCATTTTTGGAGTGTTTCACAGTGACATTCATATAAGTATAGTTAACGGTTACTTTCTTCTTTAACATGTCTTCACATTTTTACATACCTAACAATATGTTTAGAGCATGCCTTAAAAATATATTTTATTTTATTTCTAAGAAATATTACCTTATCGACAGATAAGCTTCTCACCCGAGCTACCTTATCTAGTGGCGTTTATAGCATAAGTCTTTCAGATAGCAAGACATATTGCAAAACTTCAATGCAGCCTTTTGAGGTCGACCATAAACGAGAATGTAGTTTAAGTATCGCTAATATAATTCATCTATAATAATACCAACATAATAAGGTAAAAACCTTTAGGATTAAACCCTATAGTGAGCCACATGGTTAAAATTATATCAAATTGAGTCATTGTATCAAGGGTTGTAATCACAAAGTAAATTGATATTTCAATTAAGCGAAGCCGATGTTCTGATTATTCTATTGCGTTTGATTATAAATAGCCATAAACAAATTGAAACCTTTCCGCTGTAAATCTCACCATAGAAAGGAGCTGGGGAGGGCAAAAATTCGAATTTGTATTAATAAAGGCCGGGAATTCGGGTCGACGAAATGCACCCATACAGCCATGCTACTGTTTCGTTCCTGACGACTGCCGAGCTTCAGTATAACGGAGGGAGGCCGTCGAGACGGTCGCTTCTTAGCCCACTGCCGGCCGATACACGAAAAATTATACGTATATATAGAGATTATCGTGGATCTATATACATAATACCTATATAAAACAACGATAACTAAGGCAGTGATAGCTATTGGTTCTCTACTTTAAACTTTTCACAATGATATTTTTATTGTAATATCATACCTGCGAGTGCATCGCTTTGTTACGGTAAGTTTTGAAATGACGAACAATATCCTTTAAAGAAATATTACTTTATCTTGCAGATACTTTGTTAGTTAAATATTTTATCACTTACTTGTTTAAAAATTCTTTGAGACCGTGAACCTTTTATTCCAAACATACGAGAAAGAATCGTCTATCATTGATTTAAGCCTCTTTTGAATTAATAAAATGGTAAACTTTAGCAATATCTCATTTATTTTTTAACCATTAACCTTTTTCCCCAATTATCAAAAGGTTCAATTAAATTTTAAATAAATAACAACGTTTATTTAAATTACTACATAAAACCGTAAAGTGATATATATGTACATATATACGAAATGTAAATAATAGTTACACATATAAAAGATCCATTCATTTCACCATTTTCAAACTCAAATGGTTTTCAATTCGATTTAGGTTTTTATGCCTTATACACAATAACGGAGTGATAATTTGTGACGTGTCAGTAGGCATAACATTTTGTTTTTGTATGGTTAGATCAATGTGATTTTTGATAAATATTCTGTTAAAAGACTTCGTAAACCTGGCTGGCTGGCTGGCTGAATGGCTTTTTTCTAATCTAATTACATTTATCATCATTGACTTTATATATATCAGAATAAAGAAGAAGAAAGAAGAAATATATGAGAAGGCAGTCATCAAAGCGATTGTCACCTGATATAACATCTGAGCTTGACAGTGCTATAAGTTTCATTTTGATATTCAATCTTGATACATTTAAAGTCCAAGATCCAGAAAAGGCACGAGATGTTATCAATTAGCTACTATCATTGGTTTATCTATAAAACATGCATAAATTACGCTATTTGCTAGGTGAATATAAGGAAAGGTATATATATATATATTAATTAAATTAATAAAAAAAATCAGGTAATACAACGTTTTACTCACTATCGTTCAGGAAATTATTCATATAATATAATTATGTAGCAATAATAGTTGTAACTATATGTAACTAAAGAGTAATCTCAGTTCTACTTCATAGACCTAAGAAGGTTAAATTTTTTTTTCTATATCGAATATAAATTTAAAATTAAATTAATATATAAATATAAAGTTCCGTTTTCAACAACACAACGAATATATTATTTTCAAGTCGTTTTTCGCTTCTCAAGTGTAATTGCATTTGTGTAGAGTTTTGGCTCCCATTTCGGTCTATTTAAAGATTGTGTGAAGAATAAATTCCAGTTTATCACAATTTCCTCTATACGAGTCAGAGAGAAAATACGTGGATGAACATAAAAAAACATCAATTATTCAATAAATGTAACTCATGAGTTAAAAGCTTCACGAGATATAAAAGATACGTTTATGTTAAATTAGAATTTTCAGAAAAAAAATCAAATTTGTATAATCCAAAATAATAATAATAATGTTCTTATTATAGCTCTTAAAAATAACATAATTAATTTTTAATTTCATTAGACTTATTTATTTATATATATTAAACAAAGTTGTTTTTATAAACCTCTTTGGAATGGTTTCCGTGTAAGCATTATGCCTTTTAAAAAATAAAAGGGTTTCAATGATTTTTTATTTACTATGATAAATTTATCTGTAGAATTGTTAAGGTAATATTAAGGGTATGTTTGTATTTCAATAACATTTTCATATATAAGATGCAAATAACTTTGCACTTCGAGAGGGCTGTATTTGAAAATTGCGGTTCTAGAGGAAACCTTATAAATGTCTGCTATATCTATATTGAGTCACGAATCTCTTTGAAACAAAATCATATGTTCTCTTTCGAGTTTCGATATTTTTATTATTACTTCATTCACTTTCAATACTTCTAGGTAGCCAAATAATTAATATTAACTTAAATTAAACGTCTTACGAGTTAATTAGTAACTTTGTAAGATATTAATTGTACAATGTTCAGGAATTTTAATATCACTGAAATCGGTCCCAATTCTGATTTAAATTGAATAATGAGTCTGAAAAAAAGAAATTATAATTATTTTGTTTCTAAACACTTTGATATTGCCACTTACAAAATATTTCGTAAATCCATATTTTACTATTGATATAAACTTTGTCATTGTGGTCACTTAAATATTATGCGAAATTTTAACTTGAAACTAATATTAATATTATATAATACAATGTATTCCATTGTTCATGCTTCGCTTTATTGCTCTAAATAATAAATAGACCCAAAGAGTAAGCTACCCTAGTGGAACATAAGCGCAACTAAAAAGCAATCTAGATATATAAACAGTGCTTTGCTTTGCTTTGCCTTTTATATTAGTTAGAAAACTTTACAACATATTTGTTAGCAATTTAGAAAAATATGAAAATGTCTTTAACCATCTTTCAACTTTGCAAATAACATAGTTTCTATTACTTCTATGTCTTATAGCATGTAAAGTAAAACTTATCAATAAGGTCAGAGTCAAATTCATGTTCAACTTTTTCATGAATTGTTTGGTTATAATTTACCCTTCAGCATATAACTAACGAGCCTAAAAAGATCATCAGAAATCGTACAACATACTACATTAGTCATTATTTATGTACGCTTTCCATACTTAGTTTTTAGGATTGCTTTTTTGTATTATCATTAATTAATAAAAACATTATCTTCCTCTTCGTGTTCAGGTAATCTTGCTAGGAAAATTCAGAGTGAACGAAAAGCGTCCATTATTCCAACTGAATCGAATCTCACAGTCTAGTCTATCTATGAGGGTTTTTTGATGTAGATATATTGTATCTTTGCCACTACGTACAAGTTCAATTAGAATTTGTTAAAATGAAAAATGGGCCCGCTTTGAACACGCCAAGAATACTTAGGATGCAAATTTGTTAAGTACAAAAACAAAGGATTTTATAAGCACCCAGTCCCTTATTTTTATATTGAAGACCCAATCCATACACATCTGCATCTTTCAATACCTTTCTTTTTCTTGTCTGACCTATAAACGAAACCTGTGCTTTCTACACAGGTACAGAATATAAGACTCGCTTGTATTTTAGAAGGAAAAGCATTACTGTAAAACCTTTATGGACAAAATCCATATAGTACTATATAATTTAGTTTTATTATTAACAAAATTCCAAGATACTCAAAGACTGCATATCCAGAACTTAATTCAATTTGTTAATATCTGCTTATGACTTTTGTTATACTTTTTGAAAAATCATAACTGTAGACTTTGGCTAAATATATTCCTTTCAAATCCGCTAATTGTTCAACATGATAAGCCTGCGGCAGTTCATTGCTGGATATAGGCCTCTCCCATGGCGCGCCACTTAGCCCGATCTTCTGCTACACGCATCGCCGATTATTATTAAAGTAAATTTTACTTTCTCCAGATTACCGTCACCTGTGATATATAATACGGTCATAGCTCATTTCATCACCATATAGTCCTCATACATGTGGATATTTTAAGGAATACTTCTATATATGAGGTAAATGATACTCGGAGTGAACCTCTTATGAATATTCTTCGTAGCATTAGTCTCTAAAAAAAGCAAAATAAGCGAAACTAACTTTCACTAGAAAAGTTTCTGTATTTTTACTGCTGTACCTAGATTTTGGAAACATCTCAGTGAATTTATAACTTTCCTCAATTGCAAAGGATATTGATAAAGTTCTTTAAATGTTGTCCAATTTTCACTTCAATAAAAATGTTGGGGTATCAACAACATTTTTATTTCCCAGTACTGTCAAAGCGCCTTTGATTTTTAGCGACGCAATTACTCCTATCTTTATTTCAACATTGCTTTATGATGGATAAGTGTATATACATATATATTATATACACTAGAAAACAAAACACGATATGCCAAGGCAATTTCAGTACCAGTGACATACTTTATAAAGCAAAATGTGGGTAAAATTTAAAGAAATATATATATATAATGGGTTAGGAATAAGGCACACAATTGTATAACTTTCCAAATTTCTGTTGCCAGCGAGATCGAAATAGAATACAATTGATATCAAAGCAAATGTCTGTATTTCGTCCTTTACGGAAATTGTGGCAAGATGAAGCTGAAGAAAATTTGTTACTTTACATCTTACCTAAGCTAAACAAAACTTCATCTTATTAAGTCTTAACTTTGCTTATAAAGACTATTTTATAGATACTTTTTCAGTAAACAGTACAGCACTAAGAAATACATCGAAAAAACTATAAAACCAAATTTAAATACGGGTAGTCCTACGTATGTTAACACTAACCACACCCCACAGTTTTATCTGCATATTTTACTCTTCAAGAGTAAATAAATTGTTGCTCGCTAATTTTGCCACAATACGTCTAGTATTTAAATTTTGACAATTAAAGTAGGATTTGGTAATGAGTCTGTTGTATTATTCGTTAGAGTTAAAATATCTCTATCTCTCTATAATTAAAGTTAATTTATTTGAAATACAAATAGGGTATTATTGTAAATAATAATTAATCACTATGACTAGGCTATATTTACTAATGGCCTTTTTGTATATATAAGTAAAAATAGATAAAATCAGTATATGTACCTCGAACATTATTCAGTGCTATCGTCGATAGTTTTGCCAATGAACATCAATAAAGCTTTTTGTTTTTATAACTCGTGTTATAAAATTTTTCATAGATATATAGATTTATGCAATATTGCTCAAAACAAATAATCATATATAACATTAATGTAACTGGTTAAATATTGTTGACTTGTTAATTTTCTGTTTATTTGTTTTGAGAATATAATTGCTATTTAAAAGATAAAGGAGTTTAATGTATATTATTAGTTCCACGAACGGCGCTTTATGCTAAAAGGTACATTAAACAATAAAGTCCTATTCCAAAGTAAAATACATTATCCTTATTAGGAAACATTAAAATTATTTATATAAATATGCAATGTACCCACGTGATTTACAAACAAGATAAATAAGAGAAAAAAAAATCGTTTTCTGTTGCGGTAATTTTAATATTTCCATTTTATTTCAAAACATTCTCCATAGCTTCATGAAATTTAATATATATTTTAACAGAACATATAAATCATAGAGTATTCAACTGAATTAAAAGGAACTGATATATCAATCTGTTTTCCACCGTTCCACTTCAATGTGTTTAAGAGCGAAAAACCTATTTGGATTTTTGGTCGTAGATACAAAATGACGCGCACAACTACAGCAAACTCATCCGTCATCGAGAGATTCAGCGGCACTACGAGCACAACAACCAGCACAAACAATGTCCTGACAGCACCGAAATCATCGAACGGCAACAAACGACCGGCCATCATCATTTATCCCACTGGTAAGGCCGATTATAACTTAATAATGAACTCAACTAAGCAGTGCTGCAAGATTTATCTTTTTTGGTATATCAAAATCGGCTTAAATATACTGAATATTTATTCAATTATATTATGAATCTTGTTTACGGTATTTGTTTGCAGTAAAGGTAAGTTTTAATTATAAGTTTGTTATGACTTGAAAATTTTTATAGAAAACAAATGCATTCTTTTTTGAATACCTTATGTTTAAATTTTTATTTTGTTATTTTAATCTTAATTAAATTTATAATATTATAACCATCTAAACGGAGAGAATCAAATTCACTTTATAGCTCTGTTTAAAATCTACGTTCTATTAATGTTGGTATTTGTTTGATTCGTTTGTTTGATTCTATTAATGTTGGTTTTTCTTACAATTAGAATCTAAATTTCAGTCTGAGTTCTCTAATTCAAGTCACTTCAAACTGTGTTAGATTGACACTAAATGTTACAATACCAGCTTTTATTTCAGAGAATGCCGTAAGATCGCTATTGTAGTGAATTAAATTTTTTGTTTAATTAAAGCAAGAGTCCATTGAAATATAAATGCACTTTAACTATTCGATTAAACTTTATTGAATTCTAGTAGTTTTTTTATACTGGCCTCCATGTGTAATATTGAAAATAATTCTTCGAATACAAAATTCCTATAAAGCTGGAATCATCACATAATGTATTTTATGAAAATCCTCAACGGATCACATCCCCAGAACCTTTTATGCTGAGATGTTCTTCGCGGTCTCCCGATGTTATCTCTCAGGCCTTATACATACATAACAGACGCTAGTCGATAGTTTAATGAAAACTTTTGTTTCAGTAACCCCAGAGTCTATTGTTGTGCCAATAGTGTCCTGCATTTTCGGCTTCCCACTTTTGGCTTTGACGGTTATTTGCTGTTTGCGACGTAGAGCTAAATTAGCCAGGTGATCTTTCTCATCTATTTTTTATACAAACTATCTTTATTGAGTATATATTAAGAGAATTAAAAAGATAATATACTTATTTAATTGCTACGACTTATTCAATTTTGAGTTTTTTTCCAGAATATCAACATTAAATGTTTATGAGTGAATAAATTTTAAATGAAGACCTTACATTTAATCTTTAACTGCTTATGAGATAAGATGTGGGTTGCATAATTTGGCTTATATTTGTAGTTACCATAATAAACGTAGATTGGTAGATTTATACTAGCTACTAAAAGAAACTAATAAACTTTATTCATGCGTAAAATTTTATAAATCAAACTTTGTAGATAACTTTAAATTATTCAATGTAATACTACTATGGAAATAAAATCTCAAGTAAATATTTTACATCTATTGAGATGACTGAGATAACACTATCTCATATTACACATAAGATTAACTTAAGAAAAAAAAATATACCATCAATTTAATGAACATCTTCGGACAAAAGGCGTATTTGTAACAATTTCATATAATGCATAATTTTAAATGTAACAGAGATTTAAGTTTCTTCTTGTAGTTTAAAAAAAATATCCAAGCTTAAGACAGATTTAACAAGTTCACGTAAGTAACTGTGTTTTAAGTAATTTCAGAACGTGTGTTTCTACTTTAAAGTAAATTGTTTCGTTACTTTATATTTAAGAAGTAAAATAGTTTTAAATGTCACAAAAGAACATCACATTTTATTAACACTCATTTATTGTGGCAGATTAATTGTAGAAATTATGAGCTAATATAAAATTAACAATAGTTTAAAATGCATTTTGCTTATATTAATCCTAACGGGTTATCTTTTCTAATGGAAGCTTCTTCAGAAAATGTTTCCAGGCTTCAAACAAAAATTTGCATAATAATTCTTTTAGCGATAAACATCTGCATAAAATCTATTAGAAGCAGTTCAAAACTCAACAGCCGGCTTTCATATTTAAATTAATAACAGAATTTTTTTGCATACCAAGTAACAGTAGTAGAATAAAGCAAAAATATTAAAAAGATTTTGTTAAACATTCGTTTGCTTACAACGTGATATATATATAAATTTAATTTCACTTCAATATATAATTCCTCGAAATGTAATATATTCCCACACTAAAGCGCTTATCATGTTCAACAAACCACATCAGACTGAAAATCTTCTTGAACATTTTAAAGGAAGATTAAAATAATTTCGGCGTATAATAACGTCGACGACAGCCTTAAGATGGAGTGTTAATTAAATAAGAAAAATTTTACATTCACTTTCTATGAAATACATGGCGTTGAAGAACATTAAGGTTTTTTGTATCTTTATAAATCTTATTAACAAATTATATGGCTCAATATCTTGAAGACAACCGGATGTAAAAAATATTATTTTATTCTGTCATGTTAAATTTATTTTAGCACAAATAACGAAATTACTTCTAGGACTTATTTAAATATTATTGTTAATCGTAATTATTTACCCGATAAAGATATATAATTAATTCATCCATATTCTATTAAATCATTCATATTCTATTGAATACCGACGAGATAAAATATTTTTTTTGCATTTATTTGAGACAAACAACATTTAAATAAGCAATCTTGTTGGTACATACGCTTTATTTCACTCGCACCTAAAGTGTCTTATTTGAAAAACAAAATTTGTTTGATTTACCCTGACGTGGCAAAGGTGAAAATGGATACCTGTCTGTAATAGATGTACCTATATGTATGCATCTGAAAGCATTTAATGGGTATTCTTAATTATAAAAACAATTAATTTTAGTGAGATAATGTAACGCTTTCATCTCGTCTTCTTGTGGTCACGGACACTGCAAAAGTAGTCGGAAATATGAATAAAGTAAATGTCATTTCACTTTTATTAATTCATTATTTTAAACTAAAATAAATATGCAGAATATAAAATTATTAAATAATTAAAAAAAAAACATGACATATTTAAAAAGGGAGCGGGAAAAATGTTGCAAACTTAAATAATATTATTTAATGTATAGTATTTTTTCGTGTTTAGCTAGTCTAATAAACAGATTTTTAATTTTTTAATTTATTGAACATGATTTGAAAGTAATTTGATTTTACTAACAAAGCTTAAACATAGATGCCACTAATGAAATTGGGCGTATTACTAACATGCTTTCCCAATGTTACAAAAAAAATACAATATTCAAGAAATAAAAAGAACCGATTTATTATGAAACAAACATAAATTTGTCTTCATAGCGCCCGTTTCAGTGAGAGAAATTAAAAAACCTTTTACTTTGATTTTTTTTTTCAATGTAATAAACGTTATTGTAGACATATCAATCAGCTTTATAGTATTCGTCCCCAAGCAGTACAATATTATATTAACTTATGATCCAATAACTTCCCTATCAACATTTTCAAAGCATTCTTTTATATTCAACGGAATTTAAACATCGATATTCGGAAATTCATAATTTATGTATAAAAGTATTCGATACTTATATTTATTTACTGTTTGATATAAATTTAATCCTGAACCTCATATAATTTAACTTTCTATATTAAAAGTGAGTGAAATTCTTTTTTTTTTATACTCTATGCACATACATGTATTATGATAATAATATTATATATATACAGTAATAGTACAGTAATAAAAACTGTAATTTAAAAAATCCAGTTGTAAAACATCAACTTCTCTAAATCATCACTACCATCGTTTTACGATATAGCAATTTGTCTGTGCAGGGAGCGCGCACGTAGACGCAACTGCGAACTTGATCGGGGAGAGCTTTCTGTTGTTCGCTTATCACCAGTGAAGAACAGACCTCGCGCTGTTAGCTTGGTGAGGTCACCGCGACCTCCTCCCGCCTTGGAGCTAGATACAGTATTGGAAGAACGCTCTGACCCTGAACAAACGACGCTGTCACAGGTATTTTATTCAGAGCAGTCTAGTCTAGATGAACCAAAATTTAAACAAGCTATATATATTTAACACAATACTGTGTTGGATCGTATTGAATATAATAAACAATAATACAACTAATTTATTCAATAATAACTAATTTATTCATTCTGTGTATAATAAAATTTATGTATTACTATTATTAATAATAACCTGTTATAATATTTTGTACTCAAATAATAACATCAAAATATTTATATTGAAATGTAGTATCGGTTACACAATACAAAAAAAAACAGGTACTATTATATTGTAGCTTGTTAATGTCATAAATGAGTAAATTTTTGGGTTTCATCCATTAAATATCATTATCACGGGCTTCCATTATTTTGATTTTAATTAAACTACAGAACAATGACAAGCAATGATAATAGGAATCAGAAAAACAATCGACTGTATAATAATGGACTTGTCAGATGGATACGCTTTACAATATATATATATATATATATATATTATTTATAGTGTCTTAAGCAAATAGATTTGCAGTCTGATTTACATTAGAATTAATCTTATTAGTAGATGTACTTTATAGACGACTTAAAAAAATGCGAAACGATATCAAAAGCAAGTGGATTAAGTTAAGTAATTTGTTAAATATAAAAAAAAACTCGTTATATAGCATCGCACCCCTTTTTGGAGTGGCCTCTGATTTTCTTTTTTCATTTACAATTAAGAGCTTCAATAGTATTGACAAAATTTTACGATACGAAAATTTAATTTAGAAAGATATTTACCCAATTGATGTTTACACCCTTTTGTACAATATCTCCCAATTCTTATTTCTGAGGATTATTCTAATAATGTCAAGAGTTACAAAATGTTGAGAATTTTCTGCAGAGTACAAGACTTAAATAATTCATCCACTTAAGGAAAATGTGGCCTGGAAAGAGTTATATAAAACTAATTTTTACCCGTGACTTCGTCCGCATTGGATAGTTTTTTTTATATAGTAGTATGAAAAAACCTGAGTTGTTTTTTTGTACGTATGTTTGATTTGTGCCGAGATGGGATGAGGCCATACTAAGTGTGATTGTCATAGGTTAGGTTAATACATTTTAAGAAGATAGGTTACTGCTATACATTGTTATATACGATGTTTTTTGTTTTTCCTTCCTCGGCCAGAAAAGTAATTTTTCCCATGGGATTGCGTTGTTTTCCTGCGATCAAAAATAACACATTTCCCTTCTTAATTCTTAAACTATCTCCTTACCAAATTTCATTTAAATCTGTTTAGTAGTTTAGGCGTAAAAGCGATTGGCCCACCTGAATTTTCTCACGTGAATGCGTCATTTTCCCAGGGTAAAAAGAAACCTATGTCCTTTCTCGGGTATCAAAATATCTCCATACCAAATTTCGTGCAAATTGTTTCAGTAGTTTAGGCGTGATTGAGTAACAGACAGACAGACAGAGTTACTTTCGCATTCATAATATTAGTATGGTAGTAGGAATATTGGCGATTAAAATAAGTAGGTAGGTACGAATCGAACAAACGAAAGTGAAGCCACAGCCAACAGTATTAACAAAAATGACGAATTTTCAAGCAAACATGAATCTCCTCTATCAACCATTCTACGCCTTCTACCCTTTTTATTCGCTATAAAAAGTAGCCTATGTTCTTTCATTCCTCATTAAGTGTCTAAATACAAAGTTTCACTATTATATTTCCAAAAATGACGATTTTCCATACGAACATTCATCACCTGTGTTTAACCCAAATTTTCTCCCTCAATTTTCGTTATAAAAAGTAGCCTATGTTCTTTCATTCCTAATAGTGTCTAAATACGAAGTTTCACTGTTACAGCTTGAAAAATGACGAATTTACATATGAACAGTCATCCCCTCTTTTTACCCATTCTTCACATTTTTTGCGATAAAAAGTAGCCTATGTTGTTCCTCAGGGTCTATTCTATCTCTGTACCAAATTTCATCAAAATCGGTTCACTGGTTTAGGCGTGAAAGCGTAACAGACAGACAGACAGACAGAGTTACTTTCGCATTTATAATATTACTATTTAATAGCGCCTGCAACAAAAATGCAGTGACTGTGTGCGTGTTGAATATCACTTGATATTGTAAAAACATAAGTCAAGGGTAAATATTCCCAAAACAAACCACGATAATCAAATGTAAGGTCTTTAATTTTTTTTTAACTCCTAACCGCGAGTTTATTAGTGTTTGTACTACTTTAAGTTTTGCAATATACCAGTATGATCAAGAAAGTGTATTCATAATAATTATATATCTCTACAAAAAATTAAAGAAAACTTCATTACAAGGATAATATATTATTCCAATTTGTGCCCATTCTTATTAAAAGATGTCGACTGTCTTAAAATATTATTAATTAAATAAAATCTTATCTCCCCAAAAATATATCACTGTGTTAAATAAAGACTGTAACTTATACATCGCTGTATCTACATTGGACAAGCCATAACCCTGTCTTTCGGCACAGTTGAGGGTGCGGGTGACGTTTTACGAGTTTGCAAACGTTCCAACACGATCTCTATCTCACCGTCCTTGATGAAATATAATGTAAATTCTGACTCCCATATAATATTGGAGTCGGAATGAGGAAACTGAATTATGTAGAGGATCCTAAAACAATAATAACCACGTAGTCAAACAATATAAATGAATAGTTAATTGAGAAGCTATTAGGGCGAACTTGAGTTATTGTGAAACCCAAACATTAATGAACCTAACATATGTAAACCACGTTAATACCATTTATTATTTATCATCGGCTCTCTTTCTTTCCTCATAGCTGAAACTTTACGTGTATATTTCTAAGAGGTAGCTAGTTTTCCAAGTAAGTTTTACTAAACGTCGAAACTTTAATTACTGCATGAAAACATAACTTTTAAATTTTAAGATAAATGATGACAGCTTAATGTGTTATCTATGTTTCAAGACTATGTAACGATTTGGAAAGGTTTAAAAATGGAAAAAAACTAGTATTCGCCGATAACTTTCATTGCGAAACTAAATTATAACATTTGAAATTTGTATTTTATTTACCAAATTCTTTATTAAAGCCACAGTTAGCACAGAAAATAAAAATATGCTTACGTCTTCATATAAAACATATTAGGGTAGAGATAGGGATAACTGTTAAGAAAACAGACTTTTAAAATCCGAGAGCTAGTGATTAAAATAATCACTGACTGTGTGATATAAGCCTTTATCCGTTTCACACAAAGGCCTCAAACATTTTTAGTAAAGATATCTTCGATTTTCCAAAAAAAAAGGTTCAAGGCTTTTGTTTCCCCCAATGCAGCTGAGCCAAGCAAGCCCCCGTTTCCCCAGTCTAAGTAATGGTCTATTAATACAACGCCCGAGGCAAATCAACCCTCCTCTATTAACGAGAGGGTGAATGCCTTTACTGTTTTACTACAATCTCGACGACGTGCCCAATTATTTTATTTATTTCTCGGAATAAAACACAATATCTGAACAATTGGTTGCAAATCTGACGTTTTATTATTTTAATTACTTTGTTTTCCATTATGTATATATATTTTTTAAATCATCAAATACCCCAATCCGTAAAAGCAGTTATATACCAATAGCGATGAGTTTAATTTAGAAAATATATTTATGTACCCAAACAAAACAAATAAACGCATCAATGTCTATTTTATATTTATACAGACTCAGGCGGTATTCACTGTTATTAAATCTCGAAAGACTGTAATAATTCTAGTTTTTATGGGTTTTGTTAATTGCTTTTAGTTAATATTCTCCTGTGTTCAATAAACAACAAGACAAGTAAGAAAGATACTTACAGGTATTATTATATATTAAACCCTGTTGAATTAATACCTAAACTTACTCTTTCAATGAACAACATAAAGAAATAAAAGTATTGAGTTATGGTCATCGTTTAATTAAATAACGACAATACTTAAATAAGTTTGAACCATTGAGACTGACGAATTTGATAATTATCTTTAATTAATTACGGTGTTGTATACAAACTATTTACATTTGGCAACTTATTGTGAAGGGAAAACATATTAAGATTTGGTACTTACAGACTTAAATTACATATTCATTAAAGAGATTATACTAAAATATAAAAATAAAAACTAAATATCTTACAAGAAACAAATTTTTGTATGGGAGAGGAAACAGTTACGATAATAGACATCTATCTAAGTATCTAGATCCTTTATTACTTACTTAATTACTTGTGTTTATAATTAAAACCTTTCCCTTAATTTGGTATGCAGGTAGACATAACTCCCGACCGTGAAGTTGGTACGATTCTATTCAGCGCAATAGGTGCTGTTGGTAGCGCGGCGGTGTCTGCGGCGGCTTGTGCTAGGGACAGCTAGCGTCGGGGTTCCGCGCAGCTCGGAGCTCGTTCACCGCTCTGGGCCGCGCTGACCAGTCAACCCATTGATGATGAAGAAGACGCTGTCGATTTGGACAGCTAGCAGTTAGAAGATCACTCCATCACTGACATTGGTGAACGTATGAAGTTCTTTCTTGACATTCCACTTAGATTTTAGTGATCATGTGAAGTGGTAGTGAAGTGTCGATTTATGGAAACTATTTTCTAGATCCGACGGTTTATATAGAATTTAATATTAATATTTTCTGTAGTAGTCTGTAAGAAAATTAATGAGATCGTGAAAATACAATTCGCCGAGGGCGTCTCGGTTATTAAATTGAGCCCTTAAAAGGGCTTACATAAATTACGAAAAAAGTTTTTGATCTTCAATGAAAAATATTTATTGAAAAAATATGTTGAACTATATTGTATATTACTGAAATAAATCTCCCTATTTGTTTGATACTGCGAATCAATTCTTTTTGTTAATGATACATAAAATGTCTTCAAATTATTTGTTGTTACTACCTCATTTGTATTTATTTTCAATGTTCCAAATATTATTATTTTATTATCAATATAATATTTGTATTGAAAAATATATAAAAACGTATCAAAGTCTAGTTTCATATAAGAACTATAACATAAGCTGGCTACGTTAGATTAAGCAAGTAAAGTTAAAACAAAGTTTCCGTGATTGGTGACTACACTCGCCATTTCTGTTTAAACTTTAACATTAGTTAATTATCCTTATTTCATTGAATTCTGCACTCGCAGTTTTATTAAAGTTCCAAATTTAAAGTTTGAGTCCTCATTCTATTGTCGATTATATAGAAACTATTTTATACTTACTTAATATAAGCTTCTGTTCGACGTATGTACATATATCAGAACTAGATTCATGTGAAATTAATCTTACAGGTGTATATACAATCAATGTTTTGTACGTATCTATTAATCTACGTCTATTTATGTAGGAACGGTGAAGATTTGATTCTCTTATAATATTTCATGCAAGGAGATGCACACGGTGGACCGAAAAAAGTTTTTGTCATGTTGGAATCATTCAACATATAAATTATCATAAGTTAGTATTTATGGTCAATATTGACTGAACATATATACGAGTATGTTTAACAGTAGCTGTCAACAATTATAATTGCAACACAATAGATCATGATTATCACAGATAAATAGGTAAATGCACAAAAATTTAGAATATGCTTTTAAAAGTGAGCTAAAATTAGACGAATTATTAAATAAGTAGGAGAATATAATACTTTCTTAGTTTATATATACTGTAAATAATATATAATCCACATCAATAAACTACCTTGAATATTGTGAGAAAATTAAGCAGTTATTAAACGATAAATTTAAATAAAAACGTTACTTTCTTTTTATACTATAATAAAAACAATAATTTAGCAAGCTTTAAATAATATTAACTAAGTTAACTACAAAATTTGGATTAGTCTATCATTTGACAAGATTGAATTTCGTGTCCAATAGCTAGTTTAAATATTGACATTGATCAAACTGTATTGATTTTCTCTTGAAATGAATGAATCGACATTATATGCGAAAAGTAAGCCTAACATGGTAATGTACAATCTGAATGTAAATGATTTAGTTCATCCTTATTTTTCGCAAAATTTATTTATATTTAATCTTTATAACTATCACATTAGTTCGCTATTCAAATTTATTTTTTATAATTAAATAAAAAGTTAAAACGCTTAAGTAAATACATGCATATCATTTTTCTGGCAGAAAAACTTAATGTCACCTAAGTATGTCCAAGACGAGTAAATGATGATGACATTTTTTAATAAATTTTATAACAATTATCATTTTAATTGCATTTGTAATATCATAATTAATAATTAATCGGTTATATACTAAATAGAATAGCATAAATATTATTATTTATTTTATATTTGTATAAAACATAACACTATACAAACGTCGCAGTGAATCGTTACAGGGCCAAGATAATTGGCTAAAGATCTAAAGATCTTGCTTATTTAATGTAAATATTTTGCTTGCAAGTTTTTATGTACGAGGATATATATTCTTTATTCAAATAAATTGTTTTGTAAATCCTGTTATATTATGGTAATAAAGTAGTTTTTTTCACATGGATATGTGTATATATAATATAGGTAGTGTTTGCTTGATTTTATGCAAAAGGTTAGTTTCTGTACGAAAGTGGATGGATTACGGTTGAAAGTGTACGTTACCCTTTTTAAATCCATTACTGTATAAACATTTGAGATAAAAACCATCATAATCCGTACTTAACTACCCTTTTATTAGGAATATGTGTTATTTACAACTTTTCTTGTCAAAGTTATTCAAAGATAACAATATTGTTTAATAACGTAACGTAACAGAAGCTTTACACAAAACACATGAAATAAAACCCATTTGTATTCATTCAGTTATTATGCGCGATGATGTTGTTTAATTGTTAGTGTGTACTTGAGAAGATTTTATGTTTATGTTTCTTAATAAATATAATATATAAAATATACACTGAGTAATTCATTTAAACGTAACCATATTTGTACAAGCTTTATTGTGTATAAAAATAATTTGTCGTAATAATACTACACGTTTAGTTATAGAAGACTTAGAATAGAGAATCATCTGAATTAAAGATGTGAATACGCCGACCCCAAAATTAGTATGTCTTTAACTTTCATATTTATACACAAACGAAATCTCAAAAAAGGGTAGAAATAACTGATACGTATTAATTAGTATTCAATCAAGTTTTAATCAAGAAGTAGAAGTATAATTTAAAAATATTCTTCTTTTCTTAGTCTCTAGTTATCGCTGAATTATGGTACATTAATAATTGTTCAGCAGTAATTTATCTAAAAATCTATTGTCTCAATACAATACAATTGTCTCAATTGAAATGGTCATAGAAATGCACATAGAAAGATTTCTAGACTAGATAGTCAGAATTATTGAATACCATATTGATTTTAGAATAAAGACATTTAGATCTTTGATTACTTTAGCCAACCACTTTAAGGGAGTGCCCTAATATATTGTATTTGGAATTATGTAACGTATTTAATTCAATATTCCAGATTTAATATGAATTCATATTTATATAAAGATAATAACTTAAATAAAAGCTTTTAAAAATTTATTAACATATATTCATTCATACATTATAAGTCAAAATAAAAACATCTAGAATTATATTAAAATAAATTCACGGAAATGAACAAAAGAAGATCTCGACAAGCTGTTTAAACAAAAAGAGATAAAAAATAAAGGGAATCTAAAAACGTCATCTTTCATCCGAATAACAGTTATTGTTGGTTAAAATACCCTAGATTCTATGAAAAAAATACGAATAAAAAGGTAACAATTTTCAAGTGAATGTATAGAAAGATTTATGCATTTCCAAACTAATTCGTGAATCAAATTTTCACAAAAATATTTGACATAATGCCAAATGTAGGGTTTTATTTTATTTTTATTATGTAAGTCGTCTATGATAGTGTACTACGTGAGGGTTCTTTGCGAGGATGGCTATTAAATTGAAAGGTCAGGGACAGTAAAGTGTCTACCTGAAATAATATACTGTTGACTCTACATTGTCATTCATCTAGACAATATCGTTACCCGCATTGTATTTGAAAATTGTTATTTTTACCGCGGACGTGTCAATTTGATGTTGTTATTATGTAATTTTATATAAAAAAAATTATCTTTGTATATTTCTGGGTCAAATTAATTTCATGGATTGAGGATTATATTATAATAACTGTGGTTACCATGAATGTACTATAAATGAGACAGCATTTTATTGATATATATATAAATTGGACGTTTGTTACGCAAAATCAACCAAACGTTAAACGTTCACATTAAAATTTATCTCAAAATAAAGTTATACTAATTTCGTATATTCATGAAGTATTACTTTTGGTTTATTACCACATCTTTTTACTTAAGCACTAATTATTCGTTTCACTCCTACCCTATAATAAAAGCCGCTGTCAAATGTAAGAAAATAAAAAATCTGATATTTGATTAAAAAAAACACGTATTAAGTCAACAAATATGTACACAAGTACCAATTATACAGCTAAATATAATATTAACAATATCTAAACATCGCGATACATGTGTATAAAAAAATATTGAAAATGAGAAATTTGAATACACAAAACCGTCAAATTTCATACTCTTAAAATATATGCCTTTAAATTTTGTCGGGGAAACAAATATTTAACTACAAAGGTAATCTTGTTTTTCACTGGCCATCAGAGAACAGTCTAATAAATGATTCATTTTTACTCGACATATACAACCTGAACAATTGCATTAAATTTGTAAGATCCCTTGGAATATTTTCAACATTCGTATACAAACAATACTGAATATTGAGGCGACAATTTCAAATAAAAACTTAATTTAAATTTCAAAAAAACAACTTACCTACGCACTAATTGTCTTCTATAGATAAAATTCACATACATGAAGCACTTTATCGAGTAATCAGGGACCGAAAATGCTTTATATCATTTTGAAAAAGAAACTTGTCAGTGTAGCAGCTTACACTATTTTGAAAAAGAAACTTGTCAGTGTAGCAGCTTACACTCCTTCACTGCTGGACCTTATTAACCACACATAACTAAGCACCACCGAAAGGAAACCAGGATTCAAATGAAAAAAAAATGCAAGAAATCGATTGATCCGTTTGAGAACTAGGACTTAACAGACAGACATAGACGTCAAAGTGTTACACACCTTTTTTAAGGGCAGCGGGGCGGTAAAAATACTTGTACTGAATAAATTCATAAAGGCTTAGAATTCCTTCACCATCGTTAATGATATCGTCAGTATCATAACCAAAATATTTGTTTGTGCTTCATATATTTAAACATAATTCTCATTATTAAAAATTCTATATAAATAGTAATGATAATATAAAAATTGCAATAATTATTAAATATCGAGATATTTATTCAAATAGAATTATTATAGAAATAGATACAATTCTAATTCCTATTCGGGCTAATTAAATAGCAACGATAAAATAAAAATATCATATAGGCAAACAACTTCAATAACATCACATCACATGTTTGCTGTAAGAATTATTACTCTTGAAATAAATAGCGCTAATAACTTACAATTCCCCGAGTTTTACGTTTAATAAAAAATTCCAACGTCATTTATAATTTATATATTTTAGCTTCCTTAAATTTATTAATAAAAATTATATTACCAGCCCAATTTTTATCACATAAATATGTAGGTATGTGACTTACTAGTGGCACTGATGAGTTGATATTCAATTGTTTTTTAATATCCAATTTGTTAAAAAAACTTTCTGCAATCTTATTATAAGTTTGCATCGTCACACTACAAACGTAGCGTTAACAGTTTTCAGTAAGAGATAATGCAGTATTAGGTATTAACATAGGTTATTCAATAAGAAATGTGAGACTTGTGCTTTGCATACCAATATCCGACGAACTGTGTGGACGTGGTATCAGCCTCTAATATCCCTATATTCTTACAAAAGACTATTCGTTTAAAAGACTACTGGTTTATTCAAATCAAGCAATTTTCGATGAAATAATTTGTTCCTACTCTTTTCTTAAATTAAACAATAAAAAATATTTTTCATAAGACATTTATATTAAAGCACAAAGATTAAATCGTTCAAGGTTTAGTTGAAAAATATCAATAAATCTAAATAAAAATAACGCTTTTAAAACTAAGAAAATATTTTAAATCAAAGACATTACGCCAATTATACTTTTTAAACGTTCTATCATTTTATATTAAACCAATTACTTTTAAGGTCCTTTTAAGATGAGGGGGTTTTTTGATTCGGTTAATGGTCAATCACCAAGGTCACTATTTCGAGACGGCCTTTAAATGTTAAATCATACTGAGTGCCGTGAGTCGCCACCAATACAATGTGTGCCTTAGCGCGGGCATCGTGCGTGCAAATTAAAAAATATATAAATTAATAGTGAAAATTGTTATATAAAATATACGTACAATATGCATCGATGATATGAAATATTATTCGGAATAACTATATAGTTATATATTTTATCACCCCAGAGCAGTATAAATTGTTTTCATACATTTTCTATTGACTTTGAAAAAGGTAAGACTAAGATTTTTATTTTTATAATTTTAATTATCTCAAATCCTTTATAAGATGAATGTTAGGATATAATTGAAAATAAATTTATTGTCAGAGTTATTTACACGTAATGTTTCAATGCGTGCGGAAACCTGCATTATTCTGTATTTATTAGCTAAGATCGACTTCAATTGTTTTGCCAATGTCAATTGTATTACATTAACACTTCCGATTATAAAAAAACACAGAACATTCATTATTCTTGTATCAAAATTAGTGTGTCTGATCATGTACTACTTAATTAGATTTATTAAAATTTTGTTAATCGAATATTTTCTGTGATGCGTTAACAATATTTACTTAATCTTAACATATGTATAAATAATATTAAATTAGTGCATTATTACTATAATTTTAAATATGGCTGGCTATTTCGGATCCTTCTCCTCCACACATTTAATACTTAAAAATTAAATAGAAGTCAATATAATATATACATAGCTTTCTCATAGTACACGCGATTTCCTTTTTTAATTTTCATATTCCTTATATGTATTTATCTCACATAAATTCATTCCCATTTACTGTTGATTTTTTAAGATTCATAAGTATAATCTTTATACTGTATTTATGTTCGTGTATTACAAAACTCAATGAATATTCAACTAATTTTGATATAAGAAATCCTTGATAATTGTTTAATTATACCGTAAAGAATCGTCGGACGAAATAAAACCTGATCAAATAAATATGATTTATTCAAAAATTTTGCAATTAAATCGAGAGTCGTTAGTATTGTTTATAGCAAAGTCTGCTTACCACTGCTATAATACATATATAACTTGTTCATAATAATATGTTATGGATAGTGAAATTACGTATTCAAAAACGAAACTCGATCTGTTCCTTTCACGACCACCCGTCAAACTTGACCTACACGCATTGTTGCACAACCCGAATATATTTCATGTTCATCTTATTTAAATGATAGCTTTTAAACAACAAATATGTCATGGCAACTATAGATGCTCTTGAATTGTCGAGTACGTGAGGTAACCAACCATAAATTCATAGTTCTCAATAAAACGGTTTTTATACAAATATATAAAACTCGCTTAATTTAATAAAATTTTGCAAAAAAAAAGACATATGTCACAAGAGAACTCATTAAAATATATACTCACAGGATGTTTAGCAACATATACAATTTCGTAACATCCAGCAGGATTGCCATTAACAAGTAACCAGAAAGTCCTTGTATTGATCTCATTTACTCCCTAAATGCAATATATATTCACACCACAATGGCTGAATCGTGCATGCCATGTGTATTACAAATTATCAAGCAAAAATCCTACATCAACACCGTCCTGTTTGTTTCACGTTGTATAATTTCGAAATAAGTCATGTTTTTGCTAGACATGTTTCTTTAAGTGGCAATAAAAGCAATGTTACAATTTTGAACAAATTAACAGCCCTGTGGTAGGCGTGTTGAAAACTCGGATTTATTTTTAATTTGTATAGTTGTTTTGTATGACGTCCATTGAGAGTATAGTAGATAAATGAACAAAAGTCATGAATTTTACGTCACCATTACTTGTAATTTTAATTTATTTATATTAAACAGTCTTACTTAAATATATTTCGTTATTATTATTTATTTTTAAGTAATTTTATGCTTATTTCTTAAGAATATTATTAAGACGTTATCTATGTTAGAGTAATATTTTGTAATTTTGATTTATATTAAGACAATAATTGTTAATTTATACATATATTATACTACCATATTGCTAGGGGCATTTTGCTTACCGAAAATATAAAATGATCTTCGAAATATTCGGCATTAAACCTTTTTGGATATTTTGGGTGGCAGAAAGTTGACACTGGCATACACTACTGTCCTACATTCATTCATTTAAAAAGGATTCGGTACAGCGTTGACTCTACTGGTATGTCGTCATCTTACCCATACCAGATTATAACTCTGTTATATAACGAAATTTATTTTATATCCTTTATAAATTATCGTAAAATCTTAAAAGTTATAAAATTTCACATAAGAGTACGTTGGTATCCAATGCGATGTCGTTGGCCAACTGTCGCAACTCCCTGTACGTATTAGTATATTATTAATTCAAGGGAATATTGCTCTTGGAATTAATGGTAGCCCTAACGAGATCCTCGACCCCAAATACTAGTGGTTCTCATTAGCAAACGAGGCGCGACAACAGTACACAGGTTGTGATGCGAAAATAAACACTTCTTTTTTTTTTAAGATGACCATTATAAAACATTTTTCTAATACATTACCTTATTATTCACAAAAAATCTCAACGAAAAGCGATACGCAATTCGAGAGACTGTAACAATGCAAAAAAATAATTTATATAATCCATTATACAAATAAATATATTTAAACTTATTGTTTCTAAATTTGAACAAAATCGTCGTTTAACATATTTCTGTAAACCACATTATTTATTTAGAATAACTGTTGCAACGATATGGACAGCTTTGTATAGAAAAAAATATTCAAATCACTTAATTTCAATACCAACAATAAAGTCTCGAATAACTGCTAATACACGGATAACATAAAACGATTTAGCGCACACTCTCATTACATAAATGAAACGAGCGTCTTCCGTACGACATTGAACTTAATATAATGTTAGCACGCGTAATACGTATAACATCGTAGAACTTATAATGGCCTGCAAATTCAACTAGCGCTCTGATATTAAATCAATGTTTCATTTCAAGCTTTCAAGTTTGATCTCTGTCTGTGGCATTCCGCCAGAAATACTTAGATGATAGCTAATAAATAAACATAAGTGCCTGTGGAGGCTACGTGTCTGAAGACACTTTTATTTCATTATGGTATGTTTTTTTATAACTTGCTACTAAGTTTTGCATGTCGGTAATGACCCAGCAATATTTTAAGCCCCCGTTAGTTTTCTATTTTAGATAATTGATTCTAGGTGTTCATATACCTTTGATATATATATTATAATAACTACTACTTTACAAATATTTATAACGTATTCACAAAGTTTGAACTAACTAAAGAGGGTAGTTAATAATAAAATAATTAAAAACTATGCATAAATACTTGAAATTGTATAACTTACAAAGTAACAATTAAATATTCTATATTTATCATTTCACTTATTTATGTTAATACTTAATGGTATAAAATACAAAACAAAATTATAACGTCATTAGTAAAATATGTAGAAAACGGTAGCTGGTGTTAGCAAGAATTTTCATCTGTTTTTCACACCAACAGGCAACATTTTCCATATGAAAATTTACACATAAGTCGATAGCATCGCCACTTTATGTAAAAAAAAACGTTAAGACTGTCGGTATAAAGTTAACAATATAAAATCCTAATACGGATATGAAAACGAAATAACTCATAAAAATAGACATGAAATGACAATAAAGAATAACCTTCAATAGTGCTAGGGTCACTGATTGTAGGTAGGTATATGTATGTCTAAAGACGTCTCCAAGTTAAAATATCACTTTGGAAAGCAGAGCATAATATATAATTTATGTATATTTTGTATATTTTGTTTTTATTGTATATTTTATGTATATTTTGTTATAAAATTAAAATTTTAGAATATAACAAACACCAGAAATAAGTACTCATAATACCGAGGTTCTGGCATTTCAAGACCAAGTCGTTGAAAAATGGGTCGAGTTTAAAATATAAATCTGACTAGCACGTAACGTAATGTAAGGTCAATGTAAATGGTTAAACGTTAATTATTATTACAAGTAACCTAGATTGCTATAATATTCCGTCAGTAAACGAACGGTATAACCAGATTATGCAATTAACAGCTCCAGACTTTGAGTTCATACTTAACGACGCATTCAAGTATTTTTTTCATATAATTAACATGTACGTAAACGAACAATTCTTAATTTAATGCAATCTGTTATATGTTGAGAACATTGCGAATTAATATATGAAATATTAAGCAAAATTTACTGAGACTACTGTGTTATGTATGTGGTAAGATTTTATTTAACGATTAACCAGATGATTAAAACTTTATGAAATATGCAATTCGTAACATTTTCACAATCATAATTAATAGTACAGGCATGAAATATATAAAAAAAGCGACTAGATGGTTCATATGACATTAAATGGTTATATATGTCTATAAACACCTATAAATGGAGAAACGCTTAGTTTCCGGCGGATGAAATTAAGAAAGTAAAAGGTTATAGATTTAAGAACAAAATAAGGTCTCCCGCTCTTTGATACAACGATCAAAACACAAGTATAACAGATACTTCACAAGCAATGTGTGTCATTGAAATACTTCGATGAACAATAACAAAGTTAATTTTATAGACAATATGTACATTGAACATATTTGTGTAAAATAGTAATGAATTTACAAAATCCAAATATTTTTTCTGTTAATATAGCATCGATTGCTTTCATGTTTAAAAGTACAAAGTAGTGAAAATCTTATTAAATTCTATATATATATATATATATATAGAATTCAATAATTCTTAGAAATTATTAAAAAAAAATCCTCTAAGCAATTAGTATATAATCTATATTCTCTAAATCTCTGCATCCAATAAGTATTTCGTATCTCAAAATTAGGATCAAAATTTATATTTTATGAGCATGAAACCGCAAAATGAGGTTTGATATTAGTTCATTTATTAAAACGGAGAGAATTTATTAGCGTTAGTAATTTAAAGAATGACAAACGTGCAATTATATTATTGGAAAGGCAGCTATATTTAATAAATATACAAATCATTTATATAATTATAATGTTAAAAGAATTATCATGACTATGTAGCTTAAATTTTCTTAACTTATATAAAAATATTATAAACACCATATAACTATTTAAATAAGGAACTTAAAATAAATTATATAGAAAAATCATTAAAATCCTAAAACTAATTTAAATTTATTAGCTGTGATTGAATATTTCAACTTTGTATACAATGCTATTATTACGGTCAAGGACACAATTAACATATTTTATTTTAAATTGCTTATATCCTTGCATTATATAGATTGTTCTTATCTCTTTAAATACATTGCCTTCAGACACGAGCGAAGGTCTAAAATATTCATTATCACGCGAAAAAAAATCATTGTATATTTGGCTAAGACCTTATTACATTTTTAAAACACTTATTTTTATATACATTGCTTTTTTTTTTTGATTGTACAAATTGTTTTCAAATCTACGTTCACTAATACTCTCTACCTAAACGATGCTAAAATTAATTGGACATGAAAAGTTTAAAAATTTTCGAGAACAACAACAATTTTCCCTATTTCAATAAGTTAGAATACATACAGATAAATTTTAAGATTTAAATCATCTGAGAAAATGTTTTAGAATGCGTGGCTTGGTTCGTGAATAAGGTGGTATGATCTAACTCGACATGATTTGTATCAATGATTAGCTTCTTTATCTATATAAATTCTAATCTGTATTCATGTAAGGTGCCTGTAAAGCCTATAATCGTTTATATTCATAGCAATATCATGAAGCCATAACTATTTATTAGGACCTAGCAACCGACGAACACGCTAAATTAGATAACTTTTAATAGAATTTAACGTCAGTGAAAGACCCATAAAAAATACAGCTTCGTGTTATTTTCAGATAAAATAGAATGAAGCTATTAATTTTTGTTTATATAATTCTGAAAACTACGGAAGCGTCTACGGAGAGATATAATTTCTTAGATTTTTGGACGAATCTATTCCGACCGATTCCACGTTTGGCAAAGGAGGGATTTGTACCCGATTATACACCGAAAGATGGCCAGGAATATGATTTCATTATTATAGGAGCCGGATCTGCGGGATGTGTATTAGCTAATAGACTATCGGAGATATCCGAATGGAAAGTATTGATATTAGAGGCTGGGGGAAATGAGAATTATTTCTCCGATATTCCTATATTCGCACCATTTCTTTCAATTACACCCATGAATTGGGGTTACGTATCTGAACCACAACAAAAGGCGTGCCGTAATTTGAGAGATCATGTTTGTTATATGCCTCGAGGCAAAGTCCTCGGGGGCAGCAGCGTACTTAACTTTTTAATATACCAAAGAGGTCATCCCGAAGATTATAACGATTGGGTCAGGATGGGTAACGAGGGTTGGAGCTACAATGAAGTCTTGCCATACTTTAAGAAATCCGAAAATATACATATAAAAGAACTTCTAAACTCCACTTATCATGGCAAAGGAGGTTATTTAGACATTGATTATTCTTCATTTTCAACGCCACTCAATGATGCATTCAAGAACGCTGGTCACGAACTCGGGTACGAATGGAATGACCCCAATGGAGAAAATGTAATCGGTTTTTCAAAACCTCAAGCGACAATAAGAAAGGGAAGACGGTGTAGCTCATCGAAAGCATTTTTAGAACCCGTAAGGTATAGAAGAAACCTAAAAGTATCCAAATTTTCCACAGCAACGAAAATATTAATCGACCCTCTTACGAAAAGAGCTAATGGAGTGGAATTTATAAAAAATAATAAAATGTAAGTAAAAATATGTTAAAAAAAATACTGTAATGTTCAAGAAAAATGTAACAATAATTTAATTTAACTATTAATGGATATACATTACACTTATTACGTTACTCAAAGCCATTAAAGTAGACTGCCTTTTTATACACAAACGTCTAGAGTAGGGTATCAAACAAAAGCCTCTACAAAACAATGTCTGAATTTATTTTAAATTTTACGTATTTATAAATACATATGAAAATAATAAACTAGAAATTTGTAATTCAATTTACAATTTACGTAAGTTTCATTGCATGATACGAATATATTATGACCGAAAACTTTAAATTACGGAATATTAAACAAATTATCTGTTTAAAGTGTTTCGAGACCTCATATATCGTAATTTTCGATAAATTGAGTCCAAATATGGAACAGATTACTTGCAATTGAGCATTTCATTTATAAAGCATTTAATAAAGCACAATAAACATATGCAAGGAACCACAAAAATAACACTTAAATATAAAATTTTGTATTCTTAAGAGAATATTTTTAATATTTGTCCATGTTATATCATGATAATATTTTTAGAAAACGTATATACGCCCGTCGTGAGGTTGTACTTGCTGGTGGCACGATAGGGTCTGCCCAATTATTAATGTTATCGGGAGTGGGCCCTAAAGAACACTTGAGCGAACTTGGAATTCAAACTATAGTCGACCTGCCTGTAGGCTACAACCTTCAAGATCATGTAACCTTTTCGGGTAATGCGTTTATTGTCAATACCACTGGACTCTGTGTAAACGATGTAAGTTTTAAGTGTAAATATTTTAATTATACACTTGAAATATAATCCATAACATTTATTCTTATACATTTATTAAAAAAAAATTCATATTTATAAATTTAGGATGACGATCATACATATCATATCAAATAATTAAGAACTTATGAATTTGTAAATGGAAAGTTACTAGAAATAAGACACATTTTCATATAAGCATACGTATTGAGAGATCGCTTTTTAGCTATAAGATTACCCTCTGTATACTGTATTATTATTCTTTTTATTTATTTTGAGGTTTTGCAATGAAGAGTATTATTATTATGACACATTATGTAATTATCTATTTTCAGTTAGGAATGAGATTCTATTAAAAACAAATTATTATTTTTTATTACACTAGAATTCAATCAACAAGCAATAATTATAATCATCAGATGATAGCTGCATCTCCAGCATCAGCTGTGTCATATATGTTGGGAGGCGGTCCATTAACCATACCGGGGGGTGCCACCGGACTTGCCTTCATACAAACGGACTACGCAAAAGACATGAATGGAAGGCCCGATATAGAAATGGTGATGGGCGCTGGATCCCTGGCAGGAGATCTGCTCGGAATTATACGGTCTATGCTTGGTGAGTGAAAACTCTCGAATATTTATGGAGTGTTGATAGTTTATCTATTAGTAAAATGTGATGTTCCGAGGACAATGAATAGGTCAACGATAAAAGTACTGACGGCAAAAGTATCGAATAGCTTGTGATAGAAAAATTAAATCTACAGTGCGCTGAAGAATTGAGTTTTTGACGCACTTAGTGTCCAGAGTTGGAAATTTAAACTTTTTATTACAGAATAACATAAAATTTTTAAATTTGCCATACAAACCCACATTACATATAATATTTTTACATGCCTTAAATTTTAACACACTGCTTAAAAGATCTCACAGTTGAAGACTTTTATTTACTAAGTTCTTACGCAGCGCATTAAATGTACCTACAACTAATCGACTTTTTTGCACGAAAGATTAATACAACTCTGATTTGTCTACATATTTAGTTCAATAACTTCACTCGCTAGTGTGAATATAACATTCTCTATGATTGACAATTTCAAATCATATGAATATGCTACAAACAATAGCAAAACTTCATTCATTTCAGGTGTAACTGATGAATGGTACCGAGAAGTTTACGGTTCTCTCCCACTCAATGAGAGACAGCAGTCGTTCGCTTTGAACCCGGTTTTAATTCGACCTAGAAGCGTCGGCCGTATGAAACTTAGTTCATCAAACTTCACAGATCAACCAAGAATACAACCGAACTATTTTGAACATCCCGACGATTTACAAGCCATTAAGGAGGGAGTGAGATTTGTAAGACTCGTGAATAAAATAACAAACAATTTGCTAGCTATATTATATCAAACATATAGGCATACCTAAAATTGCCATAACAATAACGTAACGTACATATAATTAAATCTGTGTCAAACATAATTTAGAACGTTTTTCTAATATTCTCGTGCAAAATGAAGCAACATGAAACATTTACATTACATATTGAGTTGTATTAATTAAACAGGTTATTGGTAAGCACGTTGATAAATGCATGGGTCACTAATAATCCGTACGCAACTGAAATGGTTTATGAAACACAAGGCGTTAACCTTGACAGATTTGTTGACACACAAAATATAGATTATAATAATAATTTCAAAACAGTAAATACTAAAAGTATAGAATACTCAGTAATCCAACTCATAAATCTATTAAAAATCCTATTCAGATAGACGAATTTAAAAGTATATCTAATAACGTCAGGTTATAAAAAAAACAATTAGGAAAATTTTATAAAACATTCATAACTGAGGAAACTTTAAAGATTTTCCATGGCTACTTTTTATTCCTATCTTTACCTGTCTGGAAATAAATTTATTCAATAAACGAAAGTTAATGATATCTAAAGTTTTCGCGTGCATTCATTTGAATAATACTAAGATTTTCGGAAACACTATGCGTGATCAGGGTTGCTACTTGAAACATCGGGAATATGTAGTTTTAAAAATAATAAAAATCCCGTAGTATATCCGAAAACCTTAGTTTTATTTAAACGAAATTTAATTCATGAGTGACATTAGCAATATTTAATTAATATTTGTAGGCACAAAAAATTATACAAACAAAAGCGTTCCAACGATACGGGACGCGACTCCACAACACACCATTCCCAAATTGCCGACACTTGACCTTCGACTCGGACGAGTATTGGGAGTGCGCCATCGAACAGACCTCCATCACGCTAGATCACCTGGTATGTACATAAGTATTCTAAACACCTCCAAAATATACTCGAATCTCATATAAATTATGTTATAATCATTTAATAAAACGAGTTTATGACGATCACAAGAATTATCAACAAATCTCTGACTAAATTGTCATCACAGAATTCTAAATCGTGTTTTTAATCTTAACAAAAAAATATATAGCAGCATGTCATTTTCAAATGTTAATCGGTGCTATCAAGTATTAGGATTATATTCAGAATGTTTAAAGTCATGTTTTTGATATTTGATTTATCTACCTTGGGAGATAAAAAATAATCTTGTTTTATTTCCAATTACGTACTTTATCTAAGTATTTTATTATGGAAACATCGCGGGAACCTTTTATCCGATATTCTGATATATCGTATGTAAAAATAAACATAAAAACCGGCTTACGTATTAACTTCAAGAGAAACAGTGACCTCCATAAAAAGAACAAACGAAAATAAATAAGGGTTCACCGGAGTCCGAAACAAGAACGAGATTCTTTTAAGTTCTTTCGACGTGTTAAATACTTTCTTTTAATTTATTGAGGGGAAAAATACTGAACAAATTAAAAAAATAAGCCCTCCGTTGACAAAACTTTTACTAATAAAATAAAACTTTTGTAATAATAAAATATATTGTACTCCAATTATTACTCTAAATCTATTTATTACGTAACGATTACGTCACAATATGAATGTTTATCAATCACCAATATTTAAATGCAAAAAACTGTTGAAGCTTTCAAATTATATTAGGAAAAAGTATTTATTCATCGCAAAATTACTGCTTATGTACGTCCTCACAAAAAAAATTATAAGCCTAAATAAAACTTATCCTAAATTATGTGTATGATAAAATACATCTGGAACAATATTAGAACTATTTATTAAAACTTGTCAAGATATAACGAACAGTAGGCGTTTGTGGACGAGAGGAATGTACATAGATGCAAGGTGCATTGGTATTGACACAGCAATGTAGGACTACAAGCCTGTATGTGTTTATCGATATACAAACATGTTGCTTTAAATACGTTTCGAAATATTGACCTTTTTGAAAACGCTAATGTTCCGATATATTTTGAAGAGAAAGTGAAACAAAAGTTACGTAAATTCTTGGTACTGTTTTTAAACAGGTTGTTTTATTGCACTTGTCACATAAAATTAACAATCGATGGGAGTTGATGACGAAGATGGTAAATTAATTTAATTAACGATAAAGTATAATCGTCAATATATATTCATATTTATGATATCTTGTTTATAATTAGGTACAGCTATGTGACTACTTAAGTTGTTATTTTTCATGAGTATTACTTTTAGCCCTGGGGCTTGGACATCGTCACCGAGAGAGTGGGCGGGTGCTGAGACCCAACTTAAGTTGTGTAAAAAAAAATTCATCCAAATTGGTTCACTACCAAGTTTATAATTGAATGAGTAACGAAAATTCAACATACAAAAAAATAACAAACAGGCACACACATGACATTTACTGCTGTCTTAGCAACAAATCATGAAAGCATAGTAAATGAACCTTATACTAATTTGCTACATTTAATATAGAATAAGAATACTTGACATTTTTGAGATCAAAGACTTTCGCGAGTATTCGTTCAAATGAAACTGTTTTTTTTTTTCGGATTACTACGCGTTATTTTATTATTTAAAAAACTACTAACTCCCGACGTTTCGGTTACTTTACAGCAACCGTGATCACGGGTAGATGGGATGTGATACGCGTAGTAATCCGAAAAAAATTGTTTCGTTTACTTAAGACTTTTTTTTCCGTGACATAAATAAAACGCATGTGTTTAGGTATCTTTCCTCTGGGCTCTAGGGAAGTCAGAGAATAAAAGAAAGGAATTAAAAACTACAAATGGATACATCAATATAAATATGGCCTAAGTCTTTTCTATTAAACATAATAAACGCACTCAGACACAAAATTGAAGCCCACTATTTTTATGTTCAGATATTAATTATTTTCTTTAATTTTTTGTTATATATACTTCGGCTTTCCCTTGACTTAGTGGATAATAAAATATATATTTCGATCTGCAATACGAAGATTTCAAATTTCAATACTAAAAATTGGAGTACTTTGAACTATTACGTCTCAATACAGACTTTGTAATTGATTGTACATAAATGTATGTATATATTTGAATGATGTTTCCTAAATTGTGTTTTTTTGACAACTTCCAGTTATAATATTCAAAACAAATATTCTTTACACGAATACATGGAATAAAAGAAAAAAATTAACAGTCAGGGGCAATTAAATGTGCCTGATCGCGCAACTTTTTATTTTAATACTTGTCAATTAGATTTACAAAGAAATCTATATTTCGAAACAAAATGTTCGAAAAGTAATAACACAGAACCAGACCACTCTGAGATGTTAGATATGTTTTTCTGGAAGCTTTTCCAAGAACAATTGCTACGAGGACAATCAAGTTTTCAAAGCAACCACAAGAACTTCTCTGACATACATTCCCATATGGATATTGCTATATGTTGGAATTATTCGCAATATACTATATTGATAATATGAAAGTTAAGGTCAAAACATGTCTTATGTACTTAATATAAAACATTTCAAGAATAAAAAATATACGAGTATTAAAATGATAAAAGATATCTTGTTTTGATCTTTGTATATTTAATATACAATTGTGTTACGGACAATGAAAAAAAATCTTAGTATACTTGTTATAAAACATAGTTTAATTAAACAAGGACAACTGTAATCGGAACTATATCGTCATGTAATCGGATTAAAAGCTGAATGTCACCATAAAGATACTAACGTGATTTTAAACTAACATCATTATTTTCTTTAACTAACCCTGTGGAAAAAGTCTTATAAATTCTGATACAAAACAGCTAACTGGGTATCAGAATTTATCAGTTAAAAAAATATTTATAAGATTGAAAAAAAATTCTGATACAGATTTCTATAAGAATCTATCAGTTATGAGAATTTATGAGACCGTTTCCACAGGGAACGAGACAGACATGTATTCACATTTCGATAGTGCTTTGTAAATATGAATTTGAATGTATAACTTAATCTTTCTTTGATACAGGCCGGGACCTGCAAAATGGGGTCACAAGGAGACCCATCAGCGGTGGTGTCTCCGCGTTTACTGGTTCATGGAATTCATGGTCTGAGGATAGCTGACGCCTCCATAATGCCTCGCATACCAGCGTCCCATACACATGCACCCGTCGTCATGATAGCCGAAAAAGCTGCCGATATCATTAAGCAGGATTGGAAGCAACCAATTCAACAATTATGACGTCATATAGTTAAAAAAATCTGGAATGTTCTTATGAACAGCCCACTTGTTTAAATTCCATGCCAAAATTAATACGTAGTTCATATCTATTATATGTTTAAAATATTTCATGACCAATTAATGCTTATAGTATAGGTTAAGTATAAGTTAGTATAAACGTACGAAAAAAGTACGAAATAAATAGTCGTTAAAACATAAGTAAAGCTAGTCATAAAGTTTAAAGATTTCTAATAAAATATCTATTTGTTTTCATTTTGAACTTACCTATAAAAATTAAATACTATTTGCTTCCTATAATATCTCAATACGTTTTGCAATTTCTATAGTTCTGATTAACACTAATATTTTGAAGAATTACCTGGGGCATATTTTTGATATAATAAATTGAGTTAAATTACATCGCTAAGCAAAACCCCAAATTGCTTAGGAATCCAATAAATACATTTTTTGTTCTTAGACATTTCCTATTTTAATGTGCCAGATAAATGATAATGAATTTCATATACATATTTATCGGAACAATTTTATTAACTATTCGGACACCCTCTTAATCTAAAATCTAAATAGAGGATATTTGTTGTAACCAGACATGTTTCGATTTTTAAAGTGCTTAGTGTTAATAGAGCTTACGGTTCCTTGGGAAACCAACATCCCCAAAGACCATGCCATCAAGGTCATCAAATATTACGACCTCACTAATCAGTAACGTACTCACTAGGAATAAGTTCGCCGTTAAAAGTGAGAGCCAGAGGTATAACAGCTTAATCTCTCAACAACCTACTAAAAGATTTGGGACTATCCAGAACTAATATCAATTAATTCTTAGAACTTATTTTGAACGCAGCCCTAGTAGAATCTTTTCAAATTTGGTGAGGTATAAAGAGCCTTCAAATCTAAGTATATACATAGTATATATATACACCTGGGTCGCACGTCCTAGGCACTGTTAATATTCCTTTACCTGCAATGCGATGGAATAGGCACCTGCACGGTGAATCCATAGAATGCAGAAAATGTAGTTTCGTCTCTTTTCTATTCAATTAACAGACATTTAAAAATTATTATTAGTACTTATACAGGACGACATATTTTTCATAACCTAATGATAATAGATTAGAACAAAAATTCCTCAATACTCTCAACAAGGCAAGTTAAAGCTATATTGATACAAGTTACAACTGCACATTAGAATAACAATTACTGTGTATTAAAAGTATTTGAATGTGAACCAACGCCAGTTGTGAAAGAGGGAACCGAGACCAATGATATTATTTAAATTGTACTAGATGTCACTACAGCACTAATACAAACTCATTTAATACTTTTGTTATTGCTAATGTTAAGTATAATAATGTATGCACACTAAACATACATCCAAACCTCATGTGAACTTTGCTTGTGTTCTTTTTATTGACAGCTTCATATATTAAAATGTACAGATTGAAGAAAAAAAAATCTTTATTTGCTGTTACTTATATTGCATAAGATATATATATATATATGACATTGTACTATAATAAATTATAGTATGTTAGTATGTGACACTTCCTACTTTCTGCATATAAATCACTTTTTGTTGTGAGTTTAAGACAATTTTTTACATGCACAATGTGTATTGTCACACATATAATATTATATAATAAAAATTCATGCAAGATATACTTTGAAAACAAAATATATTCACTCAAATTTCCTCGTCAACTGATTTTAAATCATAATAAAGAAAAATATTGGTTATATACATGAAATAAAACACATTTATACTAACTATGAAAAATATTTTAATAAACTTTATATTCTATGTAGAAGAGAAACCAGTTTTCGTTTTTCTATTAAGTTTTCTGTACAAGAAAGACAATCTCTTTTCATACTCTTTCCACTTTGTCGGCCTGGTTTGAGGTGATCCAGTGTTTGCAAACATCTTCCTTTTCCTGAGCAAAATCTGGTTAATATAAAAAAGTAAATTAGTATTATACATAATTTAAACAATATGTACTTCAACGGTGATGACGCTTTCATACTTATTGCATAGCATAACTACTACTAATATAGACACGTTCAAATAGAATTTTATGACCTTACTATTTATAAACTTACATGATACTCTATACCACTGACACCTCTTATCCATGATGGTACAGAGTACAATGTCTTCACAGGATGGATTTCACCAGTTCCAAGAATATCAATATAATCATTTTGTCCAAAAAGTGCCTTACGTTCTATCCATGGGTTGGCAGGTCTTAAAAATTAAATGGCTCATATTAAATTATTATAAATGTTGGAGAAATGTTTATTGGGAATAATTACCGATATTCTGGAATTGGTAGAACCTTTCCTTCAGACCGAGGCATTAAACCGCCGCTCCAGATTTTCTCTTCGTAACCATGTCTTCTTACTAATCTGTTTTTATCTGCGAAGTATCTGGTCCTGCAATGCAAATTATTTATTTATTTCAGATATAAAACAGCAAGTAAAAATGTTAAATGTTATGTTTTATATAAGACTAACCTTACAAAATTAAGTGTAGGTCTCCAAATTGTTTTCAGAATAGACGTTCCAAAACGATCCATTATTACAATAGTTTTCAACTCAGGAAAAAAACATTTCAAATCATTCAAGGCTTCATAAATATCTAGCGATTTATCTTTTAACTACCTATTAAAAATATTACAATGATTGATAATTCATATTTAATAAATTGTCAACTATACACACAGACTGAAAATTAATTGAAGTCGAAAAGTACTTCAAAATAATATTTTATTTATATTATTAATATTTACTAAAATAAAATTTTTTCTATTGTTGGAATTATCAATAACGTATTGTTATTTGGAAAGCTAATTTCTGAAAAATATTTACTTTTATAGACTGTTATATTACAAGAAAAAAAATGTATATTGTCTGCGCTTATCGCAATTAAACAAAATGGCTGAACTCCTTTGAGGTTTTTATTTATTGAATTTTATAAGGGAAAGTTCAATAAAAGTATGTATATTACATTACTTTGTTTTTCAAAGATAATGCAATTATCATGTAAATACTCAAGAATAGCTTAACTTAAACATACAAAAGAACGTAATTTGGAGATAATAAAACCAAGATAGTGCGCGCATTTGCGTTGTTTGTTTACTTGTGACCAATGTTTTTGACTAACTTTATCAAAACAATGTATAGACGTTCCTCTCAATACCGTACTTATTTTAGTTTTGAGATGTAATTTATTCTAAATTAGTACTGTATTACCTTTCAGAAACCTTAAAATATGTCTAAAAAAGAATCGATTGATCAAAACGAAAGAAAGTATGATACCAGCGATTTTGATAATATTATATCACCGCACAGTATATTTGAATCATCAAAACCTAAACACCAGGAATTACCGAGTTTATCAGGATTTTCTAATGCTGAAACTCAAACAAAACAAAGTGACTTAAAAGGACAAGGGATCCAAAGCGGTCTTGGTACCTGGCATTATAATCCCTGGTGGATGCTAGCGAGTACATCTCGAAGTGTACAATCACAAGATAATTTCTCAGAAAGCAGTGACCAAACAAAAGTAAAACAAGAACCCAGCGGTGCAGGTACTCCCGATCACGACACTCTACAAAGTGATCTGGATCAATTTCAAACCACACAAACACCTCCACCTCCAGCAGGACTGGATTCCTTTTGTGATGACTGTTCCGATCCTTTTTGTGATTCGAGTATATCTATCTGTCGAAAACTTTTCCATTGCCCACACTGTCGAAAAAGCTATCCTACGATTCTCGAATTTAATACACATCTAACGGGTGTTCATCCAGCACAAAAACCATTTAGATGCCAAATCTGTTTGGAACCATTTTACAAAAAATCTCATTTACGGAGACATTTAGATTCGAACCATACTCGAAAAGATGTGAACAAATGTACTGTATGCTCAAAATATATAAAGGATAAAAGTAACTTACGTAAACATATGCAAGTACACACCGGCCGCGTACCCCAAAAACAGTTCAAGTGTGACCTTTGCAATAATAAACGTTACATGTCATTAGATAGACTCAACAATCACAAGGTGGTTTGCACGGGTGAGAAAGTACTAAAGTTTTGTGATATGTGTACTAAGGTATTTGACAACTCGAGATCCTTGAACAGCCATAAGAAGGTTCATGCTAGGGAACTAAAATGTGACATTTGTGGAGAACAGCTACGCTCTTTAGAGCAATTTAACAGCCACAAAATGATATGTTTAGGTAAAGCACAGGAAGCTGGTAGTAGTGGTTCAACAAATGCAGCTACACCACCACTAAACAATTGTTGTACCCAGCCAGGACTGTGTGAGCATGATAAACCAGCCTACCTAAACATACCTAGCTATGCCGCCGGAAGAGTTATTGATGCTACTCTGTCATCTTTAAAATCAGAAATGAACTAGCCGATATATTACACTTTAAGTTCAAATAATTCTAATTTCGTTTTAACAGATAACCAAATGGTTCAATCAATGACAGTAATAAACTACACAATTGAGAATTTCACAAGACTGATGCAAATATCCCGCCTCACAACTTGCTTTATAATTACCATTTAAATTTAGGGTGTAACTAGTAAGTAATCACAGGTAGAATAAGTTTATACCATTTGAGCATATGTAATCGAAATGTAAATATAAATATTTCCATTGCAAATATGTTAATGAATATGCTCAAATGGTCGCCCCACCTTTTATTTTGTACCATAATATAGTACACCTGTAAGTTTTCCACGGAACAGCTTTACTAATAGATCAGACCAGATTTATATCTTAACTTTTAAAATGACATAACATTATTTATTATTTGAATATAAACAATATATAAAGCCTTGACTGATTTAGAATAATACTATTAGTGTGCAGTATTACATTAAACATTTTTTTATTTTTCTATTTTGGAATGTTGTAAGAGCTATATTTTTTTATAATTTTTAGATCATAGTTATTAAGTTTCAAATGTAGTTTGTCATTGGAGGTTGTACATGGAGGGTATACTATTTTTCCAGTGCTCAATGTACACTCTACTCCAAAGACATTTTAATATATAATTTGATATGCATATTAGGCATATTATCTGAATATTTTTAAAGATAAATATTTATGGGAATTTGTTTCTTGATAATGTATTTAGATTTAGGTAAATCTTGTAAAGTGCAATGACTGGCTTAGCCGCAAAAAATGTTGTAATCATAAAAAGTTTTGTTGAGTAATTCGACTCATAATATTTATACACTTTTAATAATTATCAAGTTATAGAAAAATAACCTAATTGGTATCATAAATAGTTAAAGAATTTAACAAAAATCTTGTTGTAAACAACTCTTAGTGGTTGCAAAAGTTGTGACTTAAAATTTTCCTCAAAAGAGATCTGTATTAATAACAAATTTTAGTATACATTCATTATTTTACGTTGTATGTATATTTAAATGGTTAAACATTGAAGGGCCTTATCATTACAAATATTTATTTAATAATATTCACGTTCTATTTTGTCAAACATTTTATAACTATTAATTAATTTTATTAGGACTTTATTCGAAAGAGAGGCTTCTGTTTCGAGGCTTTATATTCATATTTAGTTGTTGCTATTTACAATTGTTTTATTTTTTACATATTGTGTTTATTTTTATTTTTTTTATTATAAATCATTTAGTGTAGATGTATGTTACGGTATGTTAAAGGCATAAGTACACCTTTAACTTTTGTCTTCTGGTAATACTTTCATGATGAATGATGACCAATGCAATATAACTGAAAGTATGATTACTATATAATCGATTCTCAATACTCTTAATTCTGAGAATGCATATTAACCGTCAATTACAACCTAGACAATAAGTATTGCAACTTCATTATTCTACAGTGCAATGTATTCATAATTAATTTGGATGAAGCAATTATTTAAAAAAAAAAATCTTTGCGTTAAATGTAACTGTTGTATACCAAATGTCAATGTATTTAATTTTTTTTTTTTTGTTGTTAAAATGTGTTTGATAACGTATTAAGCAGTGTATAACAGCAATGTTCGAATTTAATATTTTTATTCAGTTCTGGTTTACACGACATCTAGTACAATAGTACAAAATATGGAATTAATACTTAGAGATCTTGTTGTAAGATTACATACATTGATATATGTAACAGATTTTTTTTTAATTTTATGTGTAGATATTAGTGTGGTGTTTAAAATAACTTATGCACCTAGTAAATAAGAAAAAATGTGTTCATATGAATTTAGTTATTACATAGAATATACCTAGCTTTATCTGTATTACATTTGTAGTATAATAGACTGTTAAACAGTGTGATTTCAGCATAACAAGTTGATTATTTTCCACCAAAACTAAAGCAATCTTAGGGTACAATGGATATATAATATTGTAATCTAATAGATTATATACATGATTATTACACTAACACTATTATTTTTGCAAGAGTTGCTACCGTTACCTAAGTAATAAATAGATCTTTTCGTTATCATTATAGCCCCTAAACTATGAAAATGTAATACAATACCACAAATAAATGAAGAAACTGTTGCTAATATTTTATTTCTTTATGAATGTCTATGATGGATTAATATTGTTTAGGTAATTTAAAAAAGAAACTGAAAAAAATTTCTACAAAACATTTATTACCTAAAAAATATCATATAACAACTCTTCCTCTTTTGACTGCTTGTTTTACAACTTTAGCTTTCTTTTCCTTCTTCTTTTTAGAAATATTCTCTTGTCTTTTCTTTTGTCTGTCTCCCTTTTTCTTTTCAACGCTTTGTATTCTATTTTCCCATTTCTTTTTGCTCACCTTCTTGATTTGCTCCTGTAAAATCGATTTGCATTGAGTTATAGTGTTTTTTTGCATACACTAAGTAACTAAATATAGGGTTTTCCATTAAGGGCGCTTGATCTTTGAAATGCAAAAAAAAATACATGTAGGAAAGATATTTGCGAATTTTTTTTTTTATTTGGAAGGTCTATCGACCCCATTATGTATGGAATATGACATCATTCAAATGACCGCCACGGCTTCGGTTGGTGGCGCGCACACGAAAGGTCCAATTTTCGATGACTCACAACGGCGATATTCTCGGCAGATCTCGCGTTACGTTGACGCACGGGAACCGGCTGATTGTTAACTGACCCGGTTGACTCGAATTTGTCCACCAATCGACGGATAGTCGACTCGGCAGGACAATCATCGTCGTCATAAAACGGGCGAAGTGCGCGGAACGTTGCTTGAACTGAAGACCCATTTTCATAAAACAATTTTATGATTTGCACGTGCTGCCAGACACTGTAACCTTCCATGGTGGTTTGGGAGGACGGAATAAATATAACACACTGCATTTGACAGCTGTCACTCAAACAACATGGCCGCAATCAGCTGTCAAAGTTCAAGCGTCCCTATTGGAAAACCCCATATAAGAGCAATGTGAAAATTACGATCATCCACTTAGGCAATGTAGGTTCCCTGTTCCATACTCTGTATTACTTTGTCTTTGTTGGTAATGATACATTGGAGGACATTTCAATTAGGATTTTGTACTACGTAACAATAATGGAGGTCAAATAAGACTCGCCTTAACACATATCTAATACAAATCTGTCAATTATTACAAAGAATTTCATTTCATATAAATCTAGTATTAATAACGATGCATTCAGTTATTAATTGGTTGTATTGATATTATGGTTTTATGAAATTATATATAATTTTTCCATATGATTAATACCAGAGCAGAGGGCATCACGCCTAAACCAAAACAAGAAGACCCTCTTGTTTTTGTTTTATACTAGACATTACAACAAGCAACCTTTCAACTGACAATAACATCAAAGTGGAATAACGTCAAAGTTTATATTATAACTTTGCCTCTGTATAACTTATATGGACACTAAATAAAGTCATTGTTGACAAAGCATTAAAACGGAGTGAAAAATGAATTGTTACTATTTTACGGCAACTTATTTCACCACATTTCTATTAGTAATAAAATGTTACCAAACAGTTTTGTCTTCAATCAAAACTTCTTTGAGACCCAAAAACACCTAGTTACTTAAAAAAATAACATATTACAGTGTGCCAAGTATGGGTATAATAAAATTGTGATAAATTAGTATTAGGGAAAGAAGTGATATATATCTCAAATTTAGAATACATTCACAGTCTTACACATTATTATCATCAAGTTAAGTTTTAGTGATTTAGTGTAAAACTGTTTGTGTTTAGTAACAATAGCCAACTCATTGTTAGGGGACTAGTTAGAGCTTCCCATATATGTTATTGATGATAAAAGTAAACTTACAATTTTCTTAATAGACTTCTTAAGCAATGTAGGATCATCTTTAACTTTCTCTCCTTCAGCCTTCTGAAGTATATTCTTCCATGCTATTTTTTCTTTCAATTCTTTTGCTTTTTCAGAGTCAACTTCTGCAATATTTTTAATCTTTTCTTCCTGCTGTTTTAAATTATCCAATAGTTTTTTAGGATCCTTGTTACCTTTTGATCCCCTGTCTACAAAAAGTGGTTAAATCCATTAAATGAATTGTAAAATCAAGAAAGTAAATATAATTATAATACATAACATATCAATTTTAATACTAAATCACTTTATTTTCTATCTTACAGAACTTAAATTTTCCTTTAGAATTATAATTAAATTTTAGATATCAAAATAGACTTTTATTGATCTTTTTTAATTGGTATTTTTAAAATTTAAGTCAAATCAGACCATAAAAAGGTCCTGCTTGTAGAATATTCTATTTATCTATACTAATAGTATAAGTAGAAAAGATTTGTTTATACATTTGTTGCCATTGAATGAGCTCCGAACCTACTGAACTAATGTGAAAAATGTTTCTCGATTGGAAAGCTACACTTTCCCCAAGTGCCATAGACTATAATATAACAAATAAAGTTGTATCTCAACAAACCTCTGTCACCTAGTTTTGCAAAGTCAAACTTAGAGAACACTAGTTTGCCTTCATTGTTGAAAATTGGTTTTGCTGCATTTACATTAGGTTTAACATTATTCTTCTTATTCTCTGTTGGGTTTTCTGAATCCAATACTGCTTGAACTTTATGTTTGTTAATTTTAACCTTTTCCCGCTTTTTGATTTTGTTTAACTTGCTATTGAGACTTTTTTTTGCTAGTTTATTTTTCAAATTATAGTTATTCTGGGACTTAATCTTTTCTAATCTTTCCTTTAATTCTAAAATATTGCTCGCTCTCGCAGGTTGCGGTTTATTATTTTGTTCTGGTTTATCACCAACAATTTCAAAATCCATTTGATCTTCCATATCACCTGAAGAAACAATAAAAAAATATTTAGTTAAATGACATATATTTCCATAATAAAGACTAAATAATTTAAGACAAACCTTTTTTTTGTAATGGTATAGATAAGACGGAGAAAACATTTTTTATAAAATTTAATTCTTTAGTTAGATCAAGCGCCAATTTATTATTACTTTTTCTTAATTGTTTGATTACTGTCATTGTAAAAAGTAGAAAATTACAGTCTCGGCACCCAAGATTTAACCGAGGACTCAATAACAAACAAATTATTATTAAATAAATTATTTTAGGTTAAGGATGCTTAATAAACATATATACACGTGAGTTAAGTATGCCAAAACAAATGTCAAAATAAAATGTCAAAATGAAATTTGAAAATAAACCATGGTGGCGGGATTTTTTATCAGAATTCAGAGTCAACTTACAAATGTAAATCTTTAACTATGGTTTTAAAAATGATAAAACTTACTTTGTTGGATTGTGGTGTTGAGTGGAATATCGATGCAGAAAACAATACATATTGTCAAAATTCTTTTTTTTTTCACCTGAAAAATGCAAATCTGTAATTGAATGTTTATGGCATATTACGTAAATTAGTACAACATATGTTATTTTAAATATATTTTTAAACCTATAAATAAATAAAAATACAACATTCCATTTCTTGTTAAATCGTCTAAATTAAATATTATTAATAGAGAATAGGTATAATAATAAAAGTACCACCACAACGATTCAAATTGCTCCAGGTGTAACCCAAAATTAAAATAATATTGACCGTTCACTCATTTAGTTCATGCATTTCCGGTTCTAATGTCAGACTTAGATTTATTAAATAAAATATACTATAAACGACAGAATAAATACATAGTTAGTCTTTTTGAAACTTTCTTACAAAATAACATAAAAATGACAATTATAATATTTTAAATATTAAAATGCTACAGACCAACAACTCAATTAATATTTTATAAATAATGAACGCAAGTTTAAATTCAGGATCAGGCAGATTTTCAAAAATTATTCAATAATATCTCTAATGGGTTTGATTAATTTAAGCCTCTCAAAAAAGCCTTCCCCCTCTAGATTTTACTGAAAGATTATAATTTAAAACAGTTCTGTGGTTTTGTTTAGCGTGAAGAGTCCAAAAATCACTTTTTCATATTTATCGACTCTTAGAATTAAATATATTTCAAGTCAATGCATAGGAACTTGAAGTTGTAAATGACAAGGGCAGTTTGAAATTGTCAATTTAACCTTTTCGTTAAAACTTGTAACAGTTTACGGTTGACTTTGAAGTTTGACGTTTTCTTACTTCTATGTTTCTAAGTTTAGCGTGCTTGACGATATCGTAGTTTGAAATATAGATTTAAATTTTACTACGCTTCTAGAGGTATAAGTCATTATGGCCCAGCAAGAAATTTCTTGTGGCCTAGATTATACAATTGCTCCAGATTTACAAGCATGTCTTACTGAAGCATTGCATGCTAATTATGCATTTATTGTATCTCAAATTGTACATCCACGCTTCCGGCTGTCTTCGCTGCCTTCAGGCAATACTGTTGGGGGTTTTACGCGGTCAGATATGATATTATCTCCTCAAGACTGGAATAGCCGAGTTGTTGGAAGAGTGTCTGGTTATTTAGATCCAGATTCTCCATCACATATAGTACAAAAACGTCATGAAGACTCTTTGAATGAGGAACTAGCTTATTGCCGAGGTCTAGGTCTTCCAGCTGTTATGTTATCACTACATTCAAGAAAATCAAATAATTTAGCTAGAATCTTACAAACTTATTTTGAAACGAGGTAAGGATGATGTTTGTACACTGATATATATGTGAACATTTTCTCATCAAAGATTTATACATGATGATTTAAAAAATAATTATTATGTTAAAAGGATTAATACAACTTTATTTGTTTTATTGGTTATAATAACAAAATTATTTACATGTTTGTTTTTTTTAGCCACCATCCGACACTAATTTGGACGAGTGTGCCTATGATTTGTCACAGAACCATGAGAGTCTGTGATGAAGATAACAGTAACGAAGAAGCTTGGAATGAACCATGGCACTGGTGGACCAAATTTCATGAATGTATGGGTTGGGATAAAAGAATTGGTGTTGTATTAGAAATATCAGCCGATTTACCCTCAAAAGATATTGTAAACAGGTGGCTTGGTGAACCAGTAAAGGCCATTATATTACCTACCTCACTCTTCCATAACAATAAAAAGGGGTGAGCATATAAAACTCATTTCATATTTTAATAAAATGTAAATATCTTTAATTTAAATAATAGGAATACACCAGAAAAGTAGTTTGTTAGAAATAAATTTTCTTATGTGAGAACTTATTTATTCTATTTTAATAACAGTTTGTTATAATTATCTATTAAAAATAATTATAATCTCTTTTTGGGATTATTAAAATTATCTACGAATGGTGAAGAGCTTTACCTTAAACCTGAATTACTAAAGAAAAAGTATAAAAATTTCTTTATGGAGCTCTTTGATTTTGGCAATTAAAATTCAGTTTTGTTGTATTTGTTACAGTTATCCTGTCTTATCAAGAGCTCATCAACAAATAGTTGTAAGCATGGTAGAAAGAGATGCTCAAGTTATTGTCAGCGGTGCGAGAAGATCAAATATTGTATATTATTTACAGTATTTATATAGGTTGTGGAAAAGGCGACCTTATGTTGTAGATGATCCTATGCTTAGTTATGCAAGAGGGTAAAAATTTTGACTGTACTAGTTACATAATCATTTATGATATGGTAGGAGCTCAATATAGTCTTAGCAAATTGGCTGTAGAAGTTTTGTTCATATTTGCTTTTAACCTACTCTTTTTATATTATAGATGCTTACATGTTTTGGTCCATCTGAGCCTATTGTTCCTTTTTTATTAACTGACAAATTTTGTCTTATTTCCCTATGTTCCTTACCTGAATCTAGACTTTTTCTAGATGGGTATACCACCAGTAATAAAAATTACAAGTAATTGTTAAATTCAGCTGCTTACTTAATAACATATGTATGTATATAAATGTTTCTTTCTTCAGATGGGAAGATTTTTTACAAACTCCTTTGCAACCATTAGCAGATAATTTAGACACACACACATACAATGTGTTTGAAAAAGATCCAGTTAAATATGACCAATACCAAAAAGCAATAGCCCAAGCTCTCAGTGATCTTCAGATGAAAAGGAAAGAGGAAATGAAGGTTTTTTAAATTTTATTTTACTGACCATTATTAAAAAGGTTGTTTTTTTATAAGAAATAATTATAAATATCTATAATTAAGATTAAGTGATGAGTGTTGTCACATTTTATTCATTGTTTATCAGATTATTTTATGATATGTATTTAATATTTTTTATAAAAACTTTTTTGTTAAAATGATAAGATCACTTTTTTGGGCAGATTCAAGAGGAAGACTCTGCAGGTCTTACAAATGTTAAGGAAATCATATCCGGTAAAAATGGTATTGTAGAAAATGACAGACCATTTACAGTCATGGTGTTAGGGGCTGGACGAGGTCCTCTTGTGAGGGCGACACTTAATGCTGCTGATATCACTAATTGCAAAGTAAAGGTGAGAAAAAATTACTTATAATAAAAACTTAAATTATAACAATTCAATAATTAATGAGCAAATAAAATTCCTGAATATTATACATGCTTATTTTGCAAATGAAGGTGATAGCAGTTGAAAAGAATCCCTGTGCTGTAGTAGTACTGGCAGCTCAAGTACGAGAAGTCTGGCGGGATCGTGACGTTACTGTTATACCAGGAGATATGAGACAAATAAATTTATCACCTAAGGCTGACATCATAGTTTCAGAACTGCTAGGTAGTTAATATTATATAACATCTATAATTACTTTGAAACCTAAATATACAGTAGTGTAAATATAATTTACTATCCATTTTGATACTTTACTATTTTTCAAAAGAAATTAAAATGGTTTTACTATTCTTAGGTTCATGGGGAGACAATGAACTATCACCGGAATGTTTAGATGGAGCGGCTGGACTTCTCAGACCTGGTGGCATATCAATACCTAGGGAATACAAGTCATATGTTGCACCTATATGTTCACCCAGGCTATGGGCAGCAGCTAGAGCTGCTTCTCCAGGAAATGCACAACAAATAGAAAAAAATCTGGAAACATTATGGGTTGTTTATATGCAAAATAAACATAACATAGCCGAGACAAAGGTTCAGTATCTTAAATCTTACCTATTTGATTACAGTTATTTTTTTAAATATTTTTCATGTTCAGTAAATATGAATAACATTTAATATTATTGTAGCCAGTATTTACATTTGAACACCCATCAGAAGGAATTAAAAATCAAGACGGTCAAGAAGTCACAGATTATAGAGGATTAAAAGTAACCGACAACCGAAGATCTACAACAGTCACGTGGGAGGTTAAACAAGACAATGTTATGCATGGTTTTGGTGGCTACTTTGATTGTGTTTTATATGGAAAAGAGATGCTGAGTATTGTGCCTGATACTCATAGCCCAGGAATGATATCATGGTTTCCAGTCTTCATTCCTATAAGGGTATGCTATTAATTTCTTAAATATTATATTTGAAAAATACAATATAAAATGTATAATTGAGACATACATATATATATTTCAATTGTTTATTACATCTGAATTGCAGTGATGAATTAATTTGACAACCTATTCTTTTTTCTTATATCGCAAATTAATTACTTAGCTAAAATTATCTGTGTATGATTTTTTACAGACACCCCTAAGAGTACAAAAAGGTGACACGATAAGTGCCACTTTTTGGAGATGTGTTAATTCCAGAAGAGTGTGGTATGAGTGGATTGTCGAAGTTGACAATCACACAACTCCTTTGCATAATCCTAATGGTCGAAGTTCAGAAATGTTACTTTGATTAAAAAACACACATGCTGCCTTAAAAAGAAATATATACACATATATTTTTATCAATTTTCTTTTAATTATTAACAATTACTTTTCTAATTTGTTACTAGTACTTCAAAGGTATATATAATTTGTCTCATGAGCATTAAATACTAAATAAAAAAACAAATATTAATATATGACTTCCTGCAAATTAATGAAAAAGAAAGAAACACTTAAGTTATTAACACCAATAAATTATTAATTTAACAAACACTATACATACAATATGTCTTTATTTAACATTAAGTTTAACTATATTCATCTCTCTATGAAAATCATCAATATCTTGATCCCATCTCTTTTCAAAATAGATACCTGAAATTTTTATTAATATATAAAATAGCAACATTCATCAAAGAGGCAAATATCAATCATAAAATATATCATGGAACTCAAAATCTCATAAAATGTAACAATAAAATACCTTGTAAAAAAGCGGCATTTTTTCCAGTTTTAATAGCCCAAGGTAAATAATGATTAAGGTACAATTGTCTATGCTTAGGTTTTAACCTAGCAGCACCCCAGATACCACCTCCGATGCACATTGGTAATTTTGTTTGTATTCCTTCTACCCACTTCACAGTTACCTTTAAAGTGAGTTAGAATTAGGACTAGAATTAGTTCTCAGCACTGATTGCGCTGGCATCTAGAGTAGACATGACTTTCAAATGTGAATAAAATAAAAAAAAAATTAGATGTTCTATATTAAACAAAAATTCCAAAATTATGTCATTTATTGAATATGAATGGATGTGCCCTTCCTCTATAAAGTTCTTGAAAAATAGCTGATTAGCTTCAAAGTTCCTTGAAAATATGCACAAAGAAATGGTTTACATTTTAAATAAAAATAAAATGGAAGATCATTGATGGGTTTAACAAATTTAAGAAAAAAATTGAACTCAGTAATTTGAGAAGCTTCTAGCTATCATTATTTTATATAATTTAACATACATAGTTGTTTACAATGACTTACTTCCCCAAGCATAGTAGTCTTCATAAATAATACTGAATGAACAAGGTCATGGACTTCTCTATAACGTTGCATAACATAAGCCAAATCAGGATCGGCAATAAATTGTACTGGTAATCTTGAATCTGCTGTTATTTTATTGTCAATCATAAAATCATAGTACACCCTACCGAGAGTGTTTTTGGGCATTTCAGAAAGACTTTTAAAACAAACAGTCTTAGAGTTTATTCGTGGCTGAGTGTTAAGAATTTCGACTCCTTCATTCGTTTCAAGCATTTTATTTCGCATATTAACTAATGCTGTAGTACCAGTCACTTCTCCTAAGCAAGCTATCATATCACCTCTATGTGGATTTAAAAGTGCTACTGATGCCGAACCAATAGTTAGTAAAGTTTTTTGGAATAAGTTCGTTTGAATGAAATTTTTCTGCATTTCATCTTTAAAACGAGCTGCAGCCAAAGAACTTTGAAATCTCTTCAAATATATTCGCATTTTATTTACTTTAATTTGTGAATTATTTAACAACACTTAACTAGATAATAACATTAAAAATTATTTTAAAAATAAATACTCAACTTGCCAAATGTCAAGAACGTCACTTAAGATGTCGTACCCAACCGTAATAAAAATAAGTCTGAGAATGGTGTCGACAATAATAATTAAAAAAAAAACAAAGTAGACAATTTATAATAAGTAATAAAACGAATATAATTCTAAATGATATTAGAAAAAACTTTCTAAACAACAAGACAAACAAACGTCGTGTATTGTTTAAAAAGTCTTTTTAATGTAAAGACATGATGATCATTAAATTAAATACATACATAGCGGTATAAATAACATAAAGAGAATTTTTTTCTTTAAGAATTTCTTCGAAACGTATATTACATAAATTTTTTACTTGTCATTCTAGTCTTTTATATATCTGTCATCATAAGTAAATTCCCCAAGCTTCAATTCTTCCCTTATTATTTGCACAAAAATTAGATTCAGAGACTTTTTCTGATGAAAGTATGAAGACCTTCTCCAATTGACTATCCTAAACTCCTTCATCCTCTGTACGATCTTCTCCCCTTCAACATCTCTCATTCTTCACATACTGAATGCCAATGAAATGTGGTCAGTTCATTTTATAAATTAATATGAAAACATATTAAAACCAATAGAATGAAGTTGTGATAAATTCGAAAATTTTTATATATATATACATATACAGTATACAATTAACATTTTTTTTTATTTTACATATGTATTATTTATTTTTATTTATGTTGTTGTTAATAGTTTGTTCTTTTACATACTTACATATTTTCTCAATATAACTCAATCGAACCTATAAAATTATATTCTACAAATTACAAGAAGAGCCTCGGTTGTGTCTCCTCCATTCTAAGCGACATTGTCAGAATATACTGTGCATGTTTTTGTATGGATCAAGAGCACGTTTAAAAACGAACCCTCAAACATTGTTTTTCAATTTAAAATTAATTGAAATTGTGAACCATTAGGACTCATGAATTCAAAAGCAAATCGGCTTATTTAAATATTGGAGCAAAAACAAAAGTAACTGGTTTAGTTGTAGTTGTAATTAAAATTTAACTAAGAATAAACATTTTGAATTTTTTTAGTTTTAAAGTTAGTGCCATGCAATAAATACTATCTTAATCTTGCTAATTTTACTTTCTGGGTTATTGATTGTGGGATATTGTTTTTTTTTTTATCAATTCAGACTGTATTTATCAATTACGCCATTAAAATTTAAATATAAAAAATATTAAGTTTTATTGTTCTTTTTAATTGTATTTCAAATCGTTAATCGTTTAATTTTGACACATAAGAAAAAAAATTATCTTTAATAATAAAACAAAAAGCAATAGAAAAACTATCTTTAACTAATTACAAATGTTTACTAATTTGTACAAAGCATAGGTTATACAACGTATACGATTTAAGTTTTAACCTAATCTCTGTGTTGACATCCGTCAAAAGGAGTTTGAAAAAATATTACTTAAATACAACCAATTGCTATAATTTCTAATATAGGCATCATTACATTTTCACAGATATTAGAACATATAAGTGATTAGGAACTGACGCAGATTTTTCATTAAACTATAATGGCAAAAGATACTACGGAAGAAATAAATCCTTTGCTTATTTACCCCGAAACATGCCAAAGATTGTTTACAAATAGTGTAGGTCGTCCTAAAAAGACTAATGAAATTAATTTCAGTCCAGAACCGAAATCGATTATTGCTGTATTTTTAACTAAAGAAAAAAATGATAAAAACAAAAACAATATACAACAATCGAATGTTACAAAAAAACAAAAAACTTGGACTTGTAGTTACTGTATGAAGAGGTAAACATACGTGATAAGAATAGAGGACGTAAAGAAGTTTAAAATTATTATGTCATTGAAAACTCATTCATCATGTGTTAAACTGCTTTATTGAAAGTAGTATTTATTTATTGCAATCAACAATAAAACTATTTTATTTTTTTAAATAAGTGGTAATAATTACTAAGAGTTATTTTAACACTATCCTCTTTTTTCAGAGTGTTTCACAGCAAATCTGAGTTTAAGAAACACAATACAAAGCATAATCATATTTTCAAGTGTGATGTGGAAAATTGTTCATACAATACAAAATTCTCTTCAAACCTCAAAAGTCATAAAAGAATACATCTCTCTGAACAACCATATTTTTGTGATGAATGTACATTTAGATCAAAATTTATAAGTTCTTTAAAAACACATAAAAGGCTTCATAGGGATGAAAGACCATTCAAGTGTCAGTTTTGTGAATATAAGTGCAATAGCTGTTCTAATTTAAAAAAACATTGTACTCGTATTCATGAAAACAAAACCAATGACAAAGATAATAATTTTTCTGAATCCAGGTAATTAATAGAAACTATTTTATTTCAAAGCAGTTTATATTTTAACTAATATACTAAAACTTACAAAATATACAACTGGTATAAATATATTGGTACCCAAGAAGGCTGTCTTAATATAAAATGATAAATTATACCACCACAGTATACATAACCATATTTATTGGCAAGGTTTTATAATTATCTATAATAATACTATGTAGGTATTCATAATAATTCAATATTTGTCAGTGACAGTGTTCAGTAAAGTCAACAACTACTGATTCACGCCAGCCAAAGAGGAAATAACCAGATGCAGATCCAAGAACGACGGCGGCACACAACCAAGTATTGTATGTCATAAACACCAACATTAACATGTAGCTTACTAGAACTTGGAAACCATGAAGCACCGTCTGCCACCCATGCGCTGCACTCAACATTGTGGGACTGTAAAATTAATTAAATTAGTATTTAATAATAACTTACATATACAAGTCCAGTTATAAGTGAGAAAAAAATTCACTTACATATTTCTTTCAAGTGCATGGGGCATTGGCCTGCAATATGAGTTAAAGTGATTATGTGCCAAATACAAATAAGTATAACTATTATTGTATTATCTTAAAAAAAAAAAAATTAAAATACTCCATATTTGTTTTATTATTATACTTATCACAGTTTAAAAATATAAATGGGAATTTGGAGGCGGTGAAATCAAACTTGTTATTAAATATAAATCCAGTGGGTGCAAATTATCCATCCTCATGGAGTCATATTAAATTTATGGTTATTAAAACATTTCTAGTCTTTACAGCTTAGCTTATAGTAACTTACGGTATCACTTGGGGTTCATCAGCACATATATTAGACACACCTTTATCAGGTGGCGATACAGCACAATACTGTAGACCTGTATATGTTTTCCATAATAAATGTTTTCTATAGTATTTCAATCTGTAAAATATAGAAAAAAAAACATAACAATAAATTTCTAATGTAAATATATGAATACAGAATTTATAATAAATGTTATATACCCCTCATACAGAAGAGCCAGAATAAAAATAGCTAGGAAGGAACCAATAAATTCGCCTATATCAGTAACATTCCACCATGAGAAAAGAATTGTCTCCTTATATCCTCCATGAAACTACAACAAATAATGTCTCATAAATTTATGGTAATAATAATATATATTCAAAGTTGGAACTTACAGTCATAGACATCATGCTGTGCATATCACGGTGATGACCATGTGTAGGTGCACTCAGCGTGCCAAAATTAATACTGTTGAGATCTTCACTTGAGTTAAACATTACCTGTCGAGCATGGATTGCACAGATTAGTCTTACCAACATGAGTTTACCAATTAGTTTATGTGAGGATGAAAGAAGTTATATATACATATTTAAAAATAATTTCTTTCACTGGTAATGAGATTCTTTCTCATTTGTTATTAAAAGTCAAGAAACACATTCTTATATCAGAAATTAATACTGAGGTTTTAGTTTTGTAGTCAACTGAGTTATTTGCAACATGTATTGTCATAGTAGTAGTTTTGTTTTGCGGTATAAACTTGACATTATTACATAATAATAATAGTAAATATGTAGGGCAAACTGTGAATGTGACCTTGTTCACATATAAATGTGGAATGAGAAAAAAAAATGTATGCCTTAACTTTTCAACTACAGATAACTTTTGCATACTAGTGATAATTTAATTAACTAATTATCTACCGCCAATACTTTATTTTATTTATTTATATTCACAGAGATTAAATAAAATGTTATTGCCAAATTTACAGTACACTAAGAAAAATAAATTTTATATCTATCTATAACATTTAATTAAAACAACTAAGCTAGAAGCTAATAAAAGCAGTGAAACTTACACTCCCATCTTCATAGATATGTGAACTGTTCATGCCTATTTGATGATCTGCTTGCATCATATTATCCATATTATGAACTGGCTCCATGTGATGATGTGCATGATCCATATGGTTATGTCCCTCCATCACTAAGATATGTAACAAATATAATTAACTTCTACACCAACCACTCCAATACATAAATAAAGTCACATGTTTAAAAACCTATACATCCAAACACTTGAAATCAAATGGAAGTTTATTAAACAACACTCGAAAATCAAAACAAACCTCAGGAAACTGTTTAAGTGTTTTAATCACTTATGATATAAAACAATATATATTTTTATAATGATTTGGTCACAGTTTCTAAAATGGTGCTTTTAAAATGTACTATTACTTCATATTTTAATTTATAAGTAAACATAACTCAATAGGATATTTTCAATTTCCACTTAGCGTACTTACTGCATAGCGCATGATGATGATGAATATAAAATGAATATACCTTACAATGTTTAAAGTTCAATTAACAGTGGTAACAATTGTGACCCGTTTTTATCTGCACTACATTAGTTACATTCATACCTTTCAAATTTTAAACGCAAGCACTTTCACTTTTTTCTTTCGAGGTTTCTTAGATACTTATTTGTGAGTATCTGTAGCATGTATTCGACCAATTGAAGTCAGTACAGTTTACATAATGTCTGTGCTAAACACTTACAAATTATTTAATGTATATATAGGTATGTCATATGGACAGTTCGGTTAAAGAACAAATTAATTGGTTTATTAATGAAGTTTTCTTTGTTGTAAATGTAATAATGCATGCGAACAAATTAAACTTTTTTGCAGTTTATGAATTTGTCATATTAGTCAATTTTATGACAGTAAATGTTGATGTGTTGCTAATTGTAAGTTATAATTTTGTAAAACAGGATTAGTGTTGCTACTTAGAAAACATAAAAAAAAGACAAATTATATAAAATGGTAAATATCATAATAAAAAAGTAAATAATTAATGAATAATGTTTATTATTTATAAAATGTTTCGTTTATGAATCCAGTAAGGAATTAAAAAATGTAAACTTATATCGATGAAATGAAAACTTTAAAAATTATCATGTCAACTATTTCAAAAAAGAATATTTCCAAAAATGTTTATAATTTTTTTTTTATATTAATTTATTAAGTTAATATGGAAAGTCCATATAAGTTTGTAACAGAAAACTTTTTTAAACTTCAATTTCGCTCTCGAGAATAGATATTTCAATATATAAGAACTTTGACTTGGAATCTTATGCCAGGAGTAGTTAAATATAATATGGGCTATCTATAATATCATAATGATTTGCTCCAATCATTCAAAAAATTCAAATCTTATTTGCATAATCGGTTTTTTGGCAATCGTTTTGTGTCCTTTCATAGGTCTTGCCTTGGATTCTTATAGATGTTAATAAGGAATGCTAATAACTATATAATTTCTTGAGTAAATACTTTATTTAAAATGCCCTATTTATAAATTTTGTAGCGTTGCATTTAAATTTTTTAATACTATATAAGTTTTTTACAGTTATTCTATACATTAAGTCCGTATTCTTTTTTCTTGTTTATTTGAAAATATGTTATGGCAGCACTCCTTTAAGTTCATATTATTAATATTTTACAAGCCATCATAGAGGGCGCTACTGTAGCCCATTAAGAAATGGCTGCGAACTGATTTTATTTTCGTAGTGCATTCTATTGAATCCTATGAATACTATGAAACTATATGTCATCGCCTAAAAAAATTTCAAAATATTTATGTTTTACACGTTTATCTATCCCTTTTTTATATTATTTTAATTTCCAGAATGAAACAGTGTTAAATGAATTTTAGGTATGATTAAAGACGCTCGTCACTCGCTTCATGCTTGGCGGCCATGTCTGAAGCTCGCTTGGACCTTTGAGAGTTCGTGTTGTGCTATTCTTTGTTGTATAAAAAAGACAGTGGTTTTTGTATCTAGTAGACAATGAATTTGAAACGATATAAATGACTATGAACTTTTTAAAATGTGGAGTGTTTGATGTAGTTAAGCAAATCGATAGAAATTGTTTTTGCAGAAGTTACTCCAACATCGTATTTTTAGTTCATCCGCCATATTGGCGTTAATATATCTTCGTAAGTCTTTTTCAGTAATTATTTAGCTTATATCGATATAATATTCTTTTGATTATGTTAATTTGCTAGTGTTTTTTATGATCTATGTTATGTATAAAAGTAGAGTTTGCATGATGCGAGCATTAGGCAATATTTCACCATTTTTGGTTTGGCCTCTGTGAGTGGTTTTCACCCATTTAGTTTTTGTAAGATTTTTAATATTAGTAATTTAAATTGTAGTCCAATTAATGTAAAAAAATATTATGCTATTTGATTCTCGTTGATCAATATAATTAGTGGTGGCTGAACTAGTAATGGATTTGATTTTGTGAGTCAATCTACCAGTGTACGATGTAATACTTCAATAGATATTTTATTAATAAGTATGTTCATTTTAGTTATATTAAAATACATTTTTCCTCTGAAGTGACAAATTTTTATTAAATGTTTTCCCTCCACCCTAAAATCATATAAAATTTCCATGTAGGATCAAAGAATATTCTAGATCATGAGGATACATCCTCCATTCTCTTTAAGACCTCTCAAGAAACAGCAAATCTTTATATGCTTGTTAGTAATCAAGTGCTGTAAGTTTGTTGTGATAGTAAAACAATACTAGTAAATATATATGATAATGAAAAGGGGCATCTATGCTAATAAATATACATTTCATCATATGCATGTACATTTTTGTAAATTTGTGGTGAATGGTGCATGGGTTTTTATGAAGTTTTTATTTTCCCTCTAACAGAATGACATTTAATGAAAAGTGATAGTTAATGCTTAATATTAGAAATCATTATTTTTATATACTCTATATTGCTGTTTCTGGTCCTTTGCTTTGGTTTAATATTGTTGTTGTGAAAGTAATAAAAGATATAGATTTAATTTCCATAAAAATTTTCTTTAATTCTGTAAATTCTGTGAACTTCAGTGTTTATTTACACATAATAATCTTAAACAAACACAATTATTGCACAGACTATCTTATAAAAGATCGTTGACTTTGTTGCCTCTCTGAAAATGTTAAATAATGATATTTGATGATTCACGGATGAACTATTTAAATAATGAATATTCAGATTTTAACATTATATTTCCTAAAGTAACTTATATTTTTATACAAATAATCTTATATTTTTATACAAATATATTTTAGTTTTGGCATCATATGATAGCTATAATAAAAAAGGTTTTTTTTTTCAGTTGTAAAGCTCTAGTTGGTGGGGCAAGTGCTACATCAACGTGTTTGCATTATCAGTACTTGCATCCACACAAATAAGGCAAGGTAAAAAAAAGTAAACATCCACTTTTTATATTTTTTATAATCTCAATGAAAGTTTCTGTCATTGATTGTTTCTACAGGTCTTAAAATTAGTTAAATGAATAAAATGAAGTACATCTAGGTGCAAATGCACCATATTTATTATGATAGAAAGGTTATATGTGATAAGAGGATTTAGCTGATGCCTCTTAGCCAGAAATTGGATGAGCCTCTTGTTACAATTGAGGTGAGTATTTTGTTCCGTGTTTCTTGTAACTGTATTGGTATAAGATTGTGTTTTCATCAGTAACTATAGTGTTTGTATGGTTGGCAGGTAGATCGCAGACTCCAGCACAATGCAGCAGGCAGTCGATCCACTTGCTACAACAAGCACTGTGAGTGTATGGATGCTATTTAGAGTATAGTCAAGTCATCTACACTTGTTTGGTGTTATGACATTCTTTGAATTACATAATATTGCATATACAATTTGGTTTTACATACATACTTTTAGCCGATGTCGGAACCCGTCAATGGGGCGTCCTCGGAGGAGGCTCCTCGTCGACAGGGTCGTATGACGAACCAGCTGCAGTTCCTACAGAAGAATGTGATAAAGGCAGTGTGGAAACATAAATTTGCGTGGCCTTTCCATCAACCAGTAGATGCAAAGAAATTAAACCTACCTGTAAGTTCACAGATATATATGAATATTTCCTTTTGTATTTAGGCTCAAATAACATTTAAAAGTTAACCTGAGTTCTTTTGAAGAAATATTACAGTAAGAACATTATTGTTTTAATGTGGCTTAATTTTGTTTTTAGGATTATCACAAAATCATCAAAAAGCCTATGGATTTAGGCACAATAAAAAAGCGTTTAGAGTCAAACTACTACTACTCAGCTCAAGAATGCATACAGGATTTCAATACCATGTTCACAAATTGTTATGTTTACAACAAACCTGGAGAGGATGTAGTGGTGATGGCACAAACATTAGAAAAATTATTTTTAAATCGGGTAAGTCATAAAACTGTATACTTTATATAAAAAAAATCTGTCTTCCTGTGGATTGTATGGAAATGATAACAAAATGTAATGAAAGTTCTTTTCAGAAAAAAATTTTTGACTATTTCTATTACCTTATTAGTACTAAGTTTTGTTTTTGGGTAAAGAGATAGTGTTAATATTTCCTATAATCCATTCATAGATAGCGCAAATGGACAAGGAGGAGAAGGAGATCGAGATGCCTTCGAACAGTGGGAAGAGTGGTGTGAAGAAGCGAGTGGGTGGTTCAAGTGTAGGCGGACCTCCGATGGCAGGAACGGGTTCAATGCCCGCTTCACCGGCTCTCACTTCTCGTGCAGCCGTTAAACCGCTCCCGCCGGCGCCGCATCCCAACTTTGTGGGCTCTACAAACACAACAACCACCCCAACTCTAACAGCGCCTTCAGTCACCCCACCCGCCACGCACACCGGGTTGCCGCAGCAGGTAAAATGCATAAAGAATTATTAGTTAGTTGAATGCATCATATGCATCATTGAAATGTAGATTTATAATATTAGTCTAAAATAATTTTATGTATATACATAGTTGAAAATGTCTCTTATTGAATAATTAAAAATGCCAGTGTATTGTTTTTTTGAAATTTTTCATAGAACTAATAGTGCCAAAAATGTCAGTTGACTTTGTGTTAACGAATCCATTATAATTTCATATATCGATTAATTTTAAAGCTTTGGTTGATTGTTAAACACCACTACGTTTTCTAGGTTGCAACTCAACCTTCTAATTTCCACGTAACACAAGCAGCCGCTCCTCCGGTATCTACGCTTCCTGCTGTGGCATTGTCACAGACTCAGCCCGCGAAGGTCAGTAGCCATATATTAGTTATATATCATGCCACATTAATTTAAGAATTAAATGTTAACTTAATTTGTCGTATTTATAGGTTAAAAAAGGCGTTAAAAGAAAAGCTGACACTACGACTCCTATGGGTAGTTCCTTTGAAGGAGGCTATACAACTCCTACGATCGATCAGCAAGGTGGCCCTAAACCAGCTAAAATATCAACAAGAAGAGAAAGCGGCAGACAGAAAAAGGTTTCTTAGCTGGTTCTTGGCTAACTTTAGTGTTAACATTTTAACCATATTATGTATATAATATGTAGGTCATACTTTCACTTCTTTAAGCAACTTATGGATATGATACAATTAATAATGAGCTTAGAAATGTGTTAAAACTTTTGTTTTTTAAAATAATTCTGTAGTAAAAACATCGAAATAAAACTGTTTTAGAGTAAATGCAGATTCCGAATCTTTAACTTCAATATATGGTTTAACTTTTTTTTTTGTTCTTTTGGCTCTGGTACCAAGGGACCATAGTCGAAATTTAGTGTAACTAATAAATTATAGTAAAAGCAGTATAAGATAGGATTAGCAAAATGTGGCAAGTTTTGCTGTCTTCTTTTATGTAGGTTTAATCCAGATATGGTATGCTATAGGATATCGTTACAGTATCCTACATTGTTTTAAAACACATGGATAAAATTCCATTCTATAGGAACCATAATGGTGTTTTATAAAATACAGACAATCACAATCTGATAACATTTTATTTAAAAATATTGTGTTGACCTCTTTTTTCAGTCTATGATAACAGGATGTCTACGGGACTGTTTTGTTGAAAATAGAATGAACAAAATTAATGGAAAAAGAAGTTTGTAATGTATATAAAAATAGAGTAAGGATGTGAATTTGTTGATTAAAATGTTTGTGTGTTTTAGCCCGGACGAGTGGGAGACGACGGGTTCAAGATGGGCGGTCTGTCGCCTGGCGTGGGCGGTGCGGGAGCGTCACACCACGCCGCGCTTACTCCACAGGCCGCCAAGAACAAAGAAAAACTCTCCGACGCGCTCAAGAGCTGCAACGAGATACTTAAAGAACTTTTCTCTAAGAAACATTCGGTAAAATCCATAGCGTCTACTAACTTTAACGATAAATTGGCTGGTCTAATTTAACTGTTCTTTACAGGGTTATGCATGGCCGTTTTATAAACCTGTGGATGCGGAATTACTAGGTCTACATGATTATTTTGATATTATTAAGAAGCCTATGGACCTGGGCACAGTGAAACATAATATGGATCATAGAGCGTATAAAACGGCTGCCGAGTTTGCAGCAGATGTCCGCTTAATATTTACTAATTGTTATAAGTATAACCCTCCCGATCACGATGTTGTTGCGATGGCTCGGAAATTGCAGGACGTTTTCGAAATGAGGTGAGGAAAATAAATTATTATTAAAATGAAATATGTATTATGTTTACTAATAACAATACATACTACAAAATCTTTAACGAAAAAATTGCTTAACAAACGTAAATGAAGAAAAGAAGTTATATTTCTAAGTTTCTATAGGCAATTATTTTTAAATTTCAAGATATGCAAAGATTCCTGATGAACCAAGTCACGTCCATGTCGGAGTTCCACATATGGACAAAGGAAGTTCCGCTTCTAGTTCCGAATCAGGCTCGGAATCTGACTCTGAGTCAGATGACTCGGAGGAGGAAAGAAACAACAAGGTCAAAATATTAGAAAAAGAGCTCCTAGCGTTGCAGGAAAAAATGAGAAAGCTCGTCGAGGAATCAAATAATAAGAAGAAGGCGAAAAAGAAAATGAAAGACAAACAGAAAAAACAAATTACCAATAATGCAATTCCCAAAACGAATGCTGTGGCAGCTTCCGGGTACAACGCTAAAACGAACAACATCGCTGAAAACCTAGGTATGTTTCAATTCATTCATAGACATGTTAAAATCAATAATGATTTTATTTAAATGTTTAATTTTCATTTTTTACTATAAGTGTCATAGTAATTAGGTCATAAAGAATAGTACAAAATTTTTTTAGCACGTATATTCGGGGTCTAATTCTGTATATAGAGTTCGTTATATGCAAATGCTCTCAATTGTATATTGATCCATAGCGACAAGCGTCCGAGGGAAGACTGGCAGTAAACGTGGCGCGGGCGCCAATGCAGCTGGTGCGGCAGCCGTCACCGGACAAGCCAAGGCCGCGGCTCGCGCACCGGCGAAGAAGAAGAGCTCCACCCCCACCGCCGCACCTCCCCACCACGCACCACCACACCACCAGGACCCCGACACGGACGACGAGGATAACGCCAAGCCCATGTCCTACGACGAGAAGAGACAGCTCTCGCTCGACATCAATAAGCTGCCCGGTATATAACACGTTGACATCTTCATCTACTTATTAATGAACCTTCAGTTTGTCTGACATAAGCCTTATCTGTGTTTCTCAATATATTACAATATATATTAATGGCTCTACTTGCATTGCTGTGCCATTGATGATTAATCATTCTAGAATTGTGTTTTTTATAACTAATAAAAATATTATATAAAAACATACATTACTGACTGAGTTGTAAATATATATATCAGTGATTTTTTTGTGTTTACTACATTAGTAAGATGATTGTATATATATATTTTTATTGTCTATTAGATTTCATCGTTTATTTCTTTAAATAGGTGACAAACTTGGCAAAGTAGTCCATATCATCCAAAACAGAGAACCCTCGTTAAGGGACTCTAACCCGGATGAAATTGAAATTGATTTCGAGACGTTGAAACCATCCACCCTTAGACAGTTAGAAAGCTATGTCGCGTCATGTCTGCGGAAGAAAACTCGTAAGTTTAATTCAATTCAATATTCACACATTTTATATAGGTTAAGGATTCTGTTACAATTTATATGCGATGAGATTTTTTTTTTAATTGATGAAACATTTTCTTACATACGAAAAATTCATTCATTCATAAAATAGTTTCTATTAACTATTAATTGACTGTTAACGTTTCAGATCGAAAGGTGTCTGGCAAATCTAAAGATGAACAAATGGCGGAAAAGAAACAAGAGTTAGAAAAACGGTTGCAGGATGTGTCAGGACAGTTAGGAAGCAATAAGAAACAGCAACCTAAAAAAGGTATTGATAGATGTGTTAGAATACATACTTTGGCTAAATAAATATGCGATATATCTTGCGTGACCTATTCCCCTAGTAAAATTGTATTGCAAACTTAACCCACTTTCAAAGTACACATTATAAATTATGGAAACTCGTCGTAGCCGCCATAATGAGCATCGTATTTTTTCAGAAGGATGCAAGGACGGCCTCGGCGGCGGCATGTCGTCGTCGTCCAGTTCGTCGGACTCGTCCAACTCGTCGTCCAGCACCGACACCAGCTCGTCGGACAGCAGCGACAGCGAAGCAGGTTAGAACTAGCGCAACTCGCCACTATCGTACCCGACTGTACATTACGATTTAGTCTTAGATATTAATGTTACTTGCATTTAATTAAGAGAGATCTTCACGTTATGAGAACACTATCAAATGCTCGAGATCTATACATAGTTTTAGGTTAAAAGCGATTGTTCATATCTGAGGATTGATTCTGAGAGGTTTTTACCTTTGCCAGTATTTTTTTTAAAGTATGACTGTTCGCGATATTTTTTACGAGGGATGGAATAATACAATTTAAAAATATTTTATTCTAGTCTGAAAACGTCAGTGACAGAATGAATGGCTTTGTGAGACACCGATAAACGCTATTTTTCAATCGAATGATTGTTGTGTACATTTTAAGAGAGTAGGTTTTTTTTACAAAATCTTCATAATAAGAGAGTTTCTTTTACATCCAAGGAAATGGATAATAATATACCTGTATATTTTTTATTTATTGACATTTCGCATCTCAACTGATAAGGATTGATTAGAAATATTTTTATTCAGTGGTTGTTTCCCATCCCGGTATGCGGGAGATACGTTTATATGAATTTGAGAGTAGAAGAAAGACAAGAAAGGTAGAAGAATGTGTAAAATGCAAATTTTTCGAGTTGTTTAATCTTTTGGTAATCCCCTGTTACGTTTGTCCAATGGATAGAAGTGCAGGCAATTCCACCTCGCAATATTTTTTTTACTTTCACTTTAGTACTTACTTGGTCTAAAGTATGTGCAGTTTAGTTGTGTGCATGACTAGCGTGCGTGTGTTGTGTGAAGTAGTTCTGTATGATTTATATTACTGTGATATTGGAAAGAGGGATACCGCCCTTTTCGTACGATCAGACAGTCATTGAGATCCAAAATTTGCTGAGCATAATAAGAAATGTTGGTAAAGGCACAAAACAGTTAGTCATTAGTAAGGAGGGGAAGCCAGCTTTGGTGTTCGCTGACACAAGTAACTGGTGCCGGTAAGAGACTTTTTATTTGGTTTGCTCTCATAAACCAATAGGAAATACCTTTTCACATTAATATTTTTAACTATATCATGTCCTAAAGTGAGACGTTATTTCATTTGCATCTTTAAAATATTGTTTTTCGGTCCGGTAGTAATCGAAAACTTCAGATCTCACGGTTACTAATCGCTTTAGAGTGTTGAATCGCCGACTGTAAATGTTTATTGCGGAGAGGGAGCTGCGGCACGAGGATCCACGGCTGCGGACACGTTACGCTTTTGCAAACAATTGTGTGAGGACGGATACCACGTAGCAAGCAAAATTAACACGCTCACGCCCACCATGAACGAACTAGTGACATGTTGTAGTTAAAAATATAATTCACTGAAAAGGTATGGATATTGGTTGAATGCTTCGTATACGATGCTTGCTCTCGAACTACCATGTGACATGCGACCGAAGTTACTCGACGAGCTGCACCCAAAGCTGGCCTCCTTCCTTCCACAAATTGTTTGCAAAATGTATACTGTTATAAAATTGTTCACGGTTCAGATAAATGTTACTGTTATTTAAATTAAGAAGAACATACATAGACTTGTATCTTTTATAGTTGTTTTGTAATATATTATTTGGCAGCTGGATATATCTGTAATTATTATTTTTTTTTTCAATAACTTTTAGTGGTAAAAAACCACGTAAATCTAATTTGTGTCAAGTTCAATAAATCGTGGTAGAAAAATGGTGCAATAATATAAAATGGCGTGTGTACCGACGGATGCTTCTCAGGCATACGCTTTATATAAAAATAAACCAAACCATCTGTCTATATTTGAAGATAAATTTCATACTAAGATGAAGTAGACCAGTAAACGAAAGTATCAAGCATTAAAGTAAATCACAGTTATGAACAAAGTATGAAAACACATTAGCGTGGCTCACAGGTACTGCATTAGAAATGTCATCTATTTGAAATAGAGATATGTTTAAGTAAGCAACGATTTTTAGGTTATAGTAAAGAATCATCATGACTGCGACTGGAATAATATAAAATACTATTATTATATACTTTAATAATAATTTAATTAGTTTAATTGATAAAACAATATTTTAAGTAAACTAGGTCTATTAAAAATTAAAGTATATATTATCACAAAATATAGTATCTTATGTTTGCAATTTATTTATTTTTTATTAAATACTTAAAGAGATGAATGCTATTATAAAATCACAATTATTTATTGTGGTTTGCTTTAGTATGTATTTTTTAAATATAATAATTAAACAATCCAGAGTCATGTTGTATTCTGAAAAATACGTACTGAAGTCCTAATGCCTAATTACGACATTATGAATTGTCATTTTTGTGTTGGGTCTTCATTATTTAGCTAAATATCGATAATTGTTTTATTTAATTTTTTAGAAGATTTTATAATATTTATTTTTATCCGGAACACTTTCAATTTAAGAAAAAATCCAAATTGGGCTAACAGTATTGTAAATGTATGTTAAAGTTATATGAAAAACCACAAATTGTACATTCCTAAAGGTTTATAAGGAAATGTTAATTATATGAAATCGTAAAGAAATAGGATTTTCAAACTCACAAGTACAATTTTTTTGGTTAGTTAGAAATTAGAATCAGAAGCAGGCAAAGGCACTCGACTTTCTATGTTTGATATAATTTAACATTTCTTTAACTTTCATGTAACTTTTCTTCCTTATTTGTTAAATTAAGAACCATATTTTCTTTGGTAATTTTATATTGCCTTTGCCTTACAAATATAAGTAATTTTTGCTTATAAGGGCAAAATGTGAACAAATTAGTCGATCGTATACTCGTTCTAGCATTTTGATTATAAGTTAACGGAGATTATAAAACAAGAACTTGTGTCAAAATGAATTTTCATATTAGTTTTCTTAAAATGACATGTATAGATTTTCCTTTTTCTAATTTTTTAAAGTTTTAGTGAATATTTGGTACAATTAAATAAAGCTACACACAAGTATTTTATTTTGATGTAGATTTTTAACTCGAAAACAAACACCATGTGTAAATTTTATATAAGTTTTATTTAATCAGCCCTCATGACTTTAAAATGATTAGATTGTAAGATTGAGTGGTAAAAACAAACTTTGTATATAATTCTATATATTACAAAAAATTAAGTAAAACTTTTAAGTAACACATTTTGAATTTTATTTTGTCTACCCTGAGATCTGAAGTTTATACAATATTTTTAAGTACTCTTACCTCATCCGTTTTTTGATAACCTTCTTTTCAATATTCACAGAAACTATTATATATTGGGTTGCCTCGCTCTAATTATCGTTTTTTAATGAATGTTTAAATTAATTAAATAATGTAAATTAACATTATGTATGCATAAGGTTATAAAGTATCTTTTAAATAGTGGGGGATTTTATTTGGCGTCAATATGTTCAGAATAATTATAAAACTATAATCAAATACAAAAGTAAGCAGTTATGGAATTTATATTAGGTAGGTGACAATTATGATGCTAAACAAATAATGTTCGTGCGTGACAAACTATGTAAATCGTTTGGATCACTTCTTACAGGTGCCAGCTCCGGAAAACCTTCCAAGAAAAAGGGAAAGAAGCAGGTTCAACAGCTGCCGCAGCAAACTGTAACTATCAGCCCTATATGCTTCCCGGATGCATGAGATATACATTATTCGGCGGCATGTGTGAACGCGTGGTATGTTTCAGAAAACGGTTCCAACCGTGGTGAGTGCGGTGGCTCCGCCCGCTCCGCCGCCAGTGCCGCCCTCGTCTTCCGAGCCCGCGGCGCCGCCCGAGCCCAAGCATGAGCTGGTCCAACAGCCGTCCGCCCCCGCGACATCCTCTTCCCCAAATCCCGCACCCGCCCCGGACATCAAACTGTCGCCTCCGGCTTCGCTCGCTCTACCTGTGCCTCCAGTTAACCACCCTCCTGTTACCAGTCTACCGGACTCGTCAAAGACGCCGTTGCTTAGGGAACAAAAGCCCCAAAAACCATTGGTGAAAAGCGAACCTCGAAACGGTCTAGATAAAGTAGACACGTCTCACTACATAGATCCTATAGAGCGGTCGTTGGCCAGCTTGGAAAGAAGTCTTCAAGCCGACGTACCAATGGATGTCAGTGTGAGTGTCTCCGAGTCATCGATGAGACTAGAGGACTTTGCTCTGCCGAAACCTTCCATTATGCCAGACGCTACGCATCACAATCTAATGGCCCAACTCGGAGGGCTCACGGACATGACCCATGTAACAGAGCAAATCAAGAATGAAATGTACGTACAACCTCATAACGGATACGTAGAGAAGACCTCGCAGCATGAGCGTGAGATGTTGAGGTCCGATATGAATCCTAACCTAGTGGGCATGACCACAGCACCACCTGTGTCATCCATCTTCGACCCCGTATACTCGGCTCCTCACACGCACGCCATCACAGCACAGTCTCATCTCAATATGCAGAGTGCTACGAACTTAATGGCACCTATAGTAAAAAAGGAAGACGTGAAACCGTTACTTACGCCAAAACCGATCGAGGATCTGATGGTGCCTAATATGATTACAAACAATATGAGTGATAGAGCAAAATACGAAATGGAAAAGAAAATAGAGGATAGCAAAAATTCTACTTTTGCTCAAGCTTTTAAACTAAAGCAAGAACAGAATTTAAAAAATGCTAGTTCTTGGTCGTCACTCGCTCAAGCCGGAAGTCCTCAGAGTATTCCTAGCGTCGGAAACACCAATCAAATAAAACAAAAACCAGTTATGGACAGTTTTCAAGTAAGTATCAATTATAATAATTGACTCACGTATTGTCCTAAAAATTAGACGACGCTAATTCAAAACGTGTTTTTGGCAGGCTTTTAAGAAACAGGCTCGAGAAAAGATAGACAGGCAAAGAGCTTTAATTGAGCAGCAGGAGTTGAGGAAGAAAGAGCAAGCGGAAAGAGAAAGACAACGTCAGGAAACAGAAAGGCGGCATCCCGAGGATGACAAAATGAGGTACAAAGTATAAGAATTTTAATAAGGTAGAGATGAAAATGCTAAAATTAATATCTTGGAATGTAAGGAGCATGAACATTGAAAATATACTAAGTCCTATATTTTACTCATTACATTGCATAATTAACACTTCCGGCTCCAATCTCCATTCATCTCCATTCCATTCTTTTTTCTTCCATTTTTACTTCTTAAACAACTTTACGAATTAGTTGTGATCACATTCAGTATACGACAGGGATACTGTAGCTTCACCATTGAATTACATTTTAGGATTTCGTAAAAAAAAAACAGTATATTCGATAGATACAGAGATGACAAACTAAAAAAGCACGTATTTGAATAACTAAAGTAAAAGGGCAGAATAACGTTTGTTATAAAAATTACAATCTTTTGATATCTGGTACGACTTCCGGTGATTTTGTGTACAAATAAATTTTGTCAGGTTTTTGTGGTTAAAATTATTATGATGAATGCAACTTTACCGACATTGCAAAAAAAATCAGGTTAGGGCGCCATTATGTGTTCTGCTCCTACAGCTGGTCAATATAATATAATAATCTTACATTGACGAAATAATAGCTTCACGATGATAATGTTGAAAAATTTATGCATATTGTCGCATTTTCATTTCCACCTTACATAATCGAATGGTCCTATGTCAATTTGTTACCACATTTCTATAGCAAACAGCAAACTTCACATTATATTGATACCGTATTATATAATAACCATTGTTTAATAATGTTAAGGGTCGGTGTGAGTGCACGCAAGGTGGAGAGCGCGGAAGTGTCGTCACCGTCAGTGTCGCCGGTGGCGCGCGGCTCCCCGCCCGCAGCGCCCGCTGCTCCGCCCGCGCCCGCAGCACCCGACAAGCCGCCTATCTCTGAACGTGACCGGCTCCGGCAACGAGAACAGGAACGCAGAAGGAGAGAGGCGGTATGTTCTAAATTTAAAAATATACCGATACAATATATATTATATCCTCGCCTCGCCGCGTCCGAGCCGTCGTGTAAAGGCGGGCGAGAACAATTTTTTTTGGTTTTGTAGACAATATATACTTGAAAAATAGATATACTGGTATATATATTCTCCTAGTAAACAAATGCCGTACTTTATCATTCAACTTTAATACCATTAAATTTTAGTCAAGTTATAATTCTGTGTAAATTATATTTTTGTAGTTTCATATAAATCGTTTTGTGGGAAAGAGTTAACAAAACCCATGTTTTAGAATTTAGAATTATTAAGAATTCTGATTCCGATTCGTTTAAAGGCAAAGCGTCTTTCCCTCTTGAACTTAAATATTTTATTTTTAATTTTATAAAAAATTGGAACCGACCTACGTTGGAAAAAGTATATTATAATTTTTTGTGATAGTATATATTCAATTGAATAAAATGCAGATGCTAGATAATTTTGTAATGCTTAATACATTATCTTAATGTAAATTTTTGTTTTCAGTTGGCTGGGCAAATTGACATGAATTTCCAAAGCGATACGATGGCGGCCTTTGAAGAAACACTGTAATGTGTTGTGCTGGCCTTATGTTAAATTGTACATATGAGTATATAAAGTAAATAATATGTCAATGCAATGTATACATATGGTGATAGTATGACACCAGAGTGACGTGATCGTTTTGTGTGTGAATTGTTGACTAACAATGTGGTTAAGTGCTGTGAATAGATATACTTATTATAAATTAAAATGTTGTACTATCAATCTTGACTTCTTGGTTGCGTGCTGTAGGCATTGACGAGGGGGTAGCATTTTAAAATAACTGTAATATAATAAGTTTGTATGCAAGTTCTTGATGTAAACTCTCTTTACACTTGTAAGCCTATAATATATTTATATTTTGTTGTAGGAGCGTCTACCTTCCAACTTGTTTTATAGTATGTACTAATAATAAATAGAATGGTAGTAATTGAAATTGAAAAAAAAAAATCAAAAATATTTTATGTAATTGATGAATAGACAATCAACTTTTAACCATGGAATCTGTTATTTCTTCAAGTGTCTTCACATTACACAATGGTCAATGTTTTATGTAAACAACATTCAGAGTACTACACCTAACCAAGGTGCAATGTGAAGTCATAGTGCGTTATGTATTTAATAGTAAATGGAATTTTTGTTACGTGTTCGATTTTCGATAAATATTGCTTAATGTTAGTAGATTTTTTATCAGTCTGGCAACAGTAAACAGATCAAATGTCATACATTTGATTTGAAATATATTTATTTTACATTGGAATATGTCTTTTATGTTGTAGTTAGATGACTCCAGTGGAAAATGTATTAAAGTATTATGGAAATTAAACATACATCATAAGTTTATGGTATGTGTAAAATTAATACAGTACCAGCCCAAAACAATTGTATATTGTTAAGAAATTTTTTATTTCAGCCATTTTTCTAGACTCAAATCAATGTAGATATAAAGTAAAATATATTGACATTCCATATTGTACTGTGTTGTTTAAATTGTGCAAAATTGTTTAAAACATTGTGTACATGTTTATCTGGATCCACACTCTTATGCATCATCCGACAAATAAATCTTATGTCTAAACATAAAATATGAAGATTCATTTAGTATTTATTCCAAGTTGGGACTTATGAAATAAAAAAATCAGTTTTATTTTATAAAATGCATTGAATTTATGGCAGTATTGTAATTTACTAGAAGTAAGTATTAACTATTGAAATTCACAATACAAGTTTTGAATTATTATATATACTGAACCAGGTAATTAGCAATAAAGTATTTTCTAGATTGTATGTATATAATTAGCTAGGCAGGACATCAAATGTAGAAAATCATGTATAATTTTTAAAACTTGTAGTAGTTATGTGGCACTTTAACTTAATAGGTTCTGTCCCAACGTGCAAAATAATTGTATTTATTCTTTTTATATCTAGAATTTTGTTTTCATATAAATATTTATTTATATAAGAACTGTTCTAGGTAAACATATTAATACTATATACTGTACATAAGACTAAGGGGTTTAAAATAAAAGAAAGACAAATTATGACCACTATATACAAATGGCCACTGCAATTATTGTAAATTGCTTTTATGCAACAAAGTGGTCTTTATTTTGGATAACACTTGTAACATCATCTGTTTTGGAGACAAGTGAGGTAGATTTGTTATAGATTGCTCTTCTGATATCTGGATAGTCAGCTAGAAATTAGATAGGTCGTAAAAAAATATTTGTAGGGCAGTGTTTAATTTAGTCAGTTTATGTTGTCATTGAACACATATTGGAATAAGGTTAATTTGCGAAACCCTTTCTGCTTTATTACCACTACAATAAATTTTGAACTGTCCTGTAAACACTACTCATTAAACCTTCATTTTCATAAAAACTTATACATACTGATAAAATGACAAAGGCAAAAATAAATAGTTTATGAAGCCAAGCTCCCAGTCATGATTATTTTTAACAAAGACCGAAAAGGTCGCATAAGGTTGTTTCGTAAAATAGACAAAATCCGTGATCTCGCTTTCTTCCAATTTCATCTTTAATCAAGATTATATCATTGATTACATTTTGAAATAAAGGCAGGTGGTCAAATAAAACGAACACATCACGTTGGAATAATAATATATCACATTCCTTGAACTTACTGTACAACTAAATTAGGCTACAGACAAGCACTTAAAATATATTAAAGTTAAAATAATATTTATATTTAAATAAATTCACGAGTACCCCACTAGGGGGCGGAGTCCCACTCAATGAGGTAGGCAGGCTGCAGGCCGGGCGCTAGGCGGCGCGCCAACACTCTGAACGTCTGCCCCGCACGGAAGTAAGACTGGACGGTGGACTTTAACGCCGACAGCTGGCGCGCCTCCACCTCACCCGCTGGCACTAGAGCCTTGTGCGGGCTGAGCTGGAGGCTCTTCACGCTATTCAAGTTGTTCACGCTGTTCGTGTTCCGTCTCCCGTTCTCATAGTAGTTCTTCTCCTGCCGCTGTCTCAGTCTTCTGCCGTGGAACTTTGCGTTGTTCATGTGCGCGGTGGCAGGTGGAGTAACGTCCGTCTCCATAGTAGTCGGGACAGCCTTTGAGCTGTCTTCGGGCAGTGGACATGATTTGTTTAGCTGTAGTGAAAGAAAGCTATTACTTATAATCTATTTATATTTATATTTTGGTCATTTTTTTCTTAAAAAAAAAAAATTAATAAAGGAATAAGCAAAATTTTGTGTTTGTTACTCATGAAATCATCAGATCTGCATAAGTAATGAAAATAATGTCTGCGTGAATGTCGTTAAAATGCTAGTCTTACAGACCACTCTGACTGAAAGAATCAAAAGGGTACAAAAACTGAAGTCTTGTGAAAAATTTTCTTGGCAAATTGTTAATATTAATACATTCTGTAGTGATTTTTTTTTACCTGAAGTTGTAAATGTTTTCGCGGTCTTCTGTATTTCCGTCTCTTGACTTCACCGTTCGGGCCTATAACAATATCTTTTTCACTGAGCTTTCTTTTCAATGGTCGTATTAAAGGCCCCATTAGAGGATTTAATTGATTTGGTAGAGAGAACCGCGAATGATTTCGACCATTTTGTCTGTTATGAATATTCATATTCGATGAAAATGGAGTTTTTGAAGGATATGTATTTTGCATTAAAAATGGGTTATTCTTCCCTTGAAAATCTTTTAACGGCGGTATGATTGCATCCAACGTTCCTCTACTCGACGTTTCGTCCCCTGAAGATTCAAATTCATGTATGAAACTGCTGGGATATGCTGGGGCACTGTCCATGTGCTGGAGCGACATTATCTTGGAATGTTCAATAATGTTTTTGGTGGATAACTTGGAAACTTCTAAGTTCATAGTTGCTATCCTTGAGGTATGAGTGTTGATATTAATATTACAGTCGTTATTACTCGAGTTAATGTCATCAGTATTGTCTTTGGGTACCTTATCTAACTTAGAACAGAGTATAGGTGTGTTTAGTGATGGCACTGTGGAATTTTCGCAGGTTGATTTTGCTTCATTTGACTCAGATTCATTTATTTCTGTAATTTTTTCTAATGTATCATCTTTGGCATTGGATTTCCTAGGGGTGGAGGTACACACGGAGGGAGAGGGTTGCTCGTCGCGTTCCGATATTTTAACGGATTCATATGAACTGGCTGAATCGTTTTCTGAATTAGAATTAAGGTTTTCATGGAACCTCTTTCCCATCATCAGGTTCAACCAGTGACCATCGACTGGCACTATCATGCGCTGGCTATGGTTTTTATAGGAACTTTTTTCGTTGTTACTACTTGAAGGCTGTGAACTAAGAACGAACTATTTAATATATAATTATCTCATTAATAATGTTCTCATTAGTTAAATTAATTTAATAAAAATCGAGTTTACCTATCGTCGATGGGCGGCGAGGGCGCTCTCGATAAAAATCTTAACCGGGGACCGTATTCTCGTACAATTTCGTCTGTCAACGGTTCTCCCTTTTTAACCTAATAAATAGAGGATGTACGAGTTAAAAAAAAAAGATTAAACAGGTATTATTAATAAGGAACTTTGGATTCATAGTCCTAGTAGTAAGTGAAAATAATGGTGTTCGTGTTTGTGATTCCATCACAAAATACAAAAAGTATTATACTATTTTAATACACATTTCCTAATTTGATGAATTTTTTAGTTCAAATTACGCGTTATTAAAAACGAAGTTGATTTTCAGAAGCATACAATGTGTTCGCAGATCGAATAACTGTGAAGGTTCTACACTATCTAAAAATCTATTTAACTTAACCAAACTCTATTAGGTTTTTACAAGACCGCTCTTGCGTGCTCTATCATGTTTTCAGAATATCTTTCTTGTTTTAAATTTATCTACTTTTAGCAACGGCCTATTTTAAGCTCATTAAATAGGTCTGATAACATGTCTGCGTCTCACATATTGTCAGTACTAACTACTAATAGTAACGTTTTAGTACCTGTTCGAGAGCAGCAAGCTGTAGAGGTGGTGGCGGCGGCCGTCTCAGTCGCAGACCCCAGATGGTCGCCCGCTTCTTCATCTCTCTACCGCACTTGAACCGCTTGCGTGATGACGTCAGAGCTGTCAGTATACGTTCACGTCGCTCGTTCACCGGTGTCCGCCACATCTGATTCATTACCATTTATTTTGTCATCATAACTTATCTGACTGTGACACAGAGCTGTTGTATAGTCTAGTAAATATTTATATCTAAATGAATCCAGCCACTTTTGAAATATAAATACTTTCTTCGTTTCTCACTTTTTTCTTAACTATACAAATCAATCTATGAAATATAATATTGACATTAATTAATAGTAGTAACAAAAACCGTACACATATTAGCTAAATCCTTGCCATCTAATCTCGAAAGACAATATATATAAAACTAGATCTCGCTTCGAGAGACGTTTTTCTGCGGCGGTAGAGTCAAGAGGAAAGTTTGATAAGTTACCATAACAAAGACAAAATATTTTTAGGTGAATTTACAAGTCAATCAAGTGATACCTCTAATAGATGTTCAGGAAAGTAGATGTACAATGAATTGATATTTCAAATTATATTACAATAACGTTATTATTCCAAGCCGGACCTTCTCTGGTAGTTGTAGCGCGTGCCAGTTGTCCATGATGTAAGGCATGATGACCGTGTCCAAGTCGAAGTAGTTGGGTGCGTTATACGCGGTGAGGTTGTAGAGGGCGAGATGTGCCAGGTCCAGCCAACACAGCTCCAACCTCCGCAGATACTCCGCGCCACCGTTGCAGTTTGCACATGCGAATATATACAGCCTGGAAAATTATATGCTATGTAAAAGGAAGCTTCACCCTCACATAATTGCACTACGAGAGACTAGAGTCTTATGCCCATTGTATCTAGGAAGTTGTTTAAATGTTATTTAAGACAAGCTGATTCAATGTTAAGAGATCTACAACTGTTAAATTTTTTGAACGAATAATAAAAATATATTTTATTTATAGTAGTATGAAAAGATTTTGTATAATAATATTACTTTGTAAAGTCGTCATAACTCACTTATCCCCAGCGTATAACGGATATTGAAGACTTGAGACACATCTTTGGTGGAACCAGCGCGAACAGCGACAGCATAACAGCATCTGAAAATTCAGCTGCTATAATACAGACCACCACCTATTGAATATTCTCCGCTTTAAAAAATCATTACACATTTATACAACATACTTGTGCAAGCCAGTCGCTCTTTTCGCCGCAGTAGCAGTGAACTTCGTTCGAATCTTTTCCTGCTTCCGATGCAGTCGAGGATGTGGTCGACGCAGTCTGGAGACAAAACATTCGCTTGGCTCGGTTATAGTTTATTGTTAGCACACATGAAATATTATTTTTATACTTCGTACATCACATGGCGGAGTTAGTTCCTGTTGTTGTCTTCTCTGCTGGCCGCCTTTGTACCTGAACAGGTCTGATCTCTTCGAGGCTCTGTTCTCCGCCGCAGCAACACGATACCTTTGGTCCACACACCTTTTACAATGCCACGAGGCACCTGACAAAGACGGCTGGTTAATATTGATATCATTAAAGTCTTTAATACACTTTCCTATGACGAAAATGCAGGCAATAATGTTGTTTCTCTGATTTTGCTTATAGTTTCTATAAGGAGATTGTGTTATTCTGGGATAGTCAAAGGAATATAGACTAACATATAATAGTTAATATTTCTATAAATTAGTGTCGTTCGTTACATGAAATAGTTTCTTTGTTGCCTAAATTTTGTTAGTGCTACCGTTACTAATACATTATTAGGAAACTATATTATGCCTATAGTGCATTCGCTTAGGAGTCTAGATTATTAGCATATATTTTAAATAGAAGATCAATAAATATGAAGACGAATAAACATTTGCCACCACGTCATCAGTGTCAACGTCATCTATTGCTGCGAGCTCTGAAATATAAATCAATTTTGATAAATTTATTGGCCAATTCAAAGAAATACGAGTGGATTATATCCAATGGAATCTGTATTGTGAAGACCTGTATGAGAGCCGAGCGAGACGACCCCAAGTACGTATGTACTTACGGGAAACCACCGATTTTGAAAGTTAGCAAACTATACACACGGAACTAAATGAAAATAGGATTTTGTTCAACATTTCGTATGAAGTTTGAACAATTTAAACCTTTTTTCAACAATTAAGAATTGTTATTGCCGTATTGACATGACAAGAAAAGTCTAATATTAAATTCCTTACTCAAAAAGAAATATATTTGAGGAAGTACTTGTATGAGATTATAGCAAAGCAGAGAAAAAAAATCATAATAAGTAAAACCATATACTCAAATGAACCCGTGTTCTCTAAAGCAAACATACAAAGACTTACATGATATATACATTTTGAATTTACGGAATTTAGCTTCATGTTAATCATACCAAAAATTTACATTTAGGCTCCAGGCATATACCTGAGATGAGACTGTTAAAAAAAAAATGAGTCTTTACTCATTCGTTCGTTTTGACGATACGAGACCTTTGCCGACAAAATTGTTTTGAAGAAAAAATAAAAAGTCCGACATATAAATGGTATTTTAAATATATGAAATAGGTGACTAAGCTTGTGAGTAATAATGAGATTTGAATATACAAAGACTTGTGGAATTCCATTATAGAATTCAATTCAGACGAAACCAAGGACTGAGATGATAAGCGACAGAGACACCTCCAGGAACTGTGTAATGAGAAATACATAAACCGAGTGCTGTGGTTCCAACGAAGGACATGGTATTATTTAAAGCTTAAATCATTACAATAATTTATTTATTAAAGCGACGTGTCTTTTCATCAGTTATACTTTATGACAGTGTATCAAATCATTATACCATTTTTTTATCTTCGAAATCTGACGATCGGATCAGTAGTATGTTATGACAGATTAACGAACTCACTTTTCATTTTATTACACGACTAGTGATATCTATGTAATAACTAAGATGGATTGACGAGTACCCTTTGAAAACCAGATACATGTTGATCACAGATCATAAAGGTGGCATATTGAAACATCAACATTTCCAATCCTACCGTTAATCCAGGCTTCGACCGGCGGTGTGTGACACTTGGCGTGATATCCCCTCCCGCACATGTCGCATGCGATAATCGCGTTAGCTGCCAGACTGGCAGCGGGGCCCTCGCGTCTCTTGCACACGACGCACATGATCCTGCCATCGTCGGAGGGCGGGGCGCTGAGCAACTTGAGTGAAGTCACAGGCGCCCACGCGTGGGTACCGTCCCCGAACTTGACCAGACACCTCGCGACACCCGTTCCCACTTCACACGAATCGTTGTCATTGCTAGTGCTCAACTCTACTATTGTACCTGTATCGTAAACGAGAAGTTTTTATTGACATCAAATGGACAGCAAACTTGTAAAACGAAATACTAAAACCTTAATAGTAAAATACAATATATATGATAGAAACATCTGTATTAGAAGAATACTTTAAAAAATATAATTGATATTGTATACAACTAACTGTTCATGGTATACCTAAATAATATCGTCCATCCTTATTGAGTACGAGGACATCATCTCCACAGTGGAAAGGATTGGTGTTTGTCTTTTCCGTGTTGGTTGTGGAGTCTGGCATTGCATCCTGTGTTTCTTCTTCTTTTTTCTCATTCTTTTTGTTAGTGCATGGTGTAATTGTCTTGTCAAAGTCGCTTAGCAGCACATCGATTAGGGATAACTGAGTGGAAACCTCTTTGAAAAAAATTAAGAGTACATTAGACATGTGAAGTTGAAGAGATATATGCAACCTACAATCTTTGTATGTATCTTGATTCTCCTTTATTCAAAGCATACAAAATCAATTTTAGCTTAAGAACTTGTGGGTATTTTTATTAACAAGAATAAATAACTTTATTTTTATGAAGAATCTTTGACAACTTATTCATTATAGTATTTAAAAACATGGGTTGAATTGAAACATTACATATGAAATAGTTTTTCAATTTTACTTAAACATCATTAATAGTATCTTTGTCCAAGAAAAAAAATTGGCTATTATCAAAAATATATGTATCACTAAATATACTACTTATATAACCTTAAAATATTTTTTCTTTGTATTAAGGTAAGGCAGATGTATATATAAATACTTATTATAATTAAAACATCAATTATTTTAATCATATTATTATAACAGGAAAACTGAATAGCGAAGAAGCTTATCCATCTCAATAAAACTCTCTGGTCAATTAACCAGCATTTTAAATTATCTAGACATGTTTATACTTTAATACTTCATTTACCATATTAACATGACAATTACCACCCAAATTATTTCTATTTTATTTAGTTTAGGTCTCATAACTAACAGCTAATATACTTACTTGAAAATATTTATCTCCATATAAAGTCAGCAATTGTAGGACAAAATTAAATATTATTTGAATAAATCCCTTATAACAAGAAAATCTTGTTCTCTTATTTAATTAAATTTAACAGTTTATGAAGAATTTATTTCAGTGATGTCAATTTTGCATATTTTCCTAAATTTTGACAAAATATAAATGAAAGTTAAAAGCAAAAAGTATGTTGTAAAATAGTTTTTATACCAGTCTATGATTGAAGAATCATGTTTTAAGTAAATAGTTTGTATAACAAATTATCTTTGTGTTATACTTTCAATTATAATCTAGTATACCTCAGAGACAAAGCCAGAATTCTACAGAAGCACAAGTGAGAAATTAGATAGTGTCATAACAAGCTGTTGTCAACGTTTCATGTGAAAAGAAAAATTTCGTAAGTTTTAAATTTAAAATTATGTATTAGAATTGAGGATTAATTATGAGACGTGACTTAAAATTTCAATATATTATTCAGTATAGTTTTAGTATTACCTAGTGACTCGATTAGTTAACTATGGTTACCGCTTAATTTAGATTCCGACCTGGTTCTCAGAATGTTTTAAAGGTACGGTATCAACAACAAAAACTACGGGATGTGAGAGTTGATGATGATTGTCAGGTGCTTGTACAAAGTGTTAAAACGGTACTTACCAGCGTTGATGTCCATTTTAGTTTTTCTTCTGAATATCAGAAACGGGATACAAATGACTAAATACAATTTCGTTATTCATAATAAAAGAACAAACACTAAAAGCATTGGCGCTATTGCGGCCATTATAGCAGTCAACTAGTCAAACCTATCTATGTTTTCCCGCGGTAACAAAATTGAAACATAAATAGTAAATGAACATGCGAGTAAATTATTTTCCTATATTTTTAAAACTTCATGTTTATTATTAAAATACGATAAAATTCATTTAATAAATTGTAATTCAATAAAATTTTATACAAAATACACTATACTAAAACCTAAATCGTAAAGTCGAATACGATTTACGAAAAATCTACATCTACACACTACAGATAATAAATATTTACAGATTATTAGTAAGTAGTGAAGACTGATAACTAATGGACAAAGTTATGCTGCTTCCAAATCCTTTTATTTCAAACTCCTATATTTATTAATGAAAAAAAGTTAAATTTATGTTAGTTGTAAATTTATATTTACAGTAAAATATATAAAATTTGAAAAAAGTGGAGTAATTTTCTCATGTTTTATCTCTCTTGTTTCGTCTCTCTAATTTTTATAAACTGTAGACTTAATATATCAGTAATGAATTTTTTTGGACAAACCTATATTTGGTCCACTACATTTAAATCAAGTTTTCACATTTATTATATTGTGTAGCCTAAGAGTAAACTTAGCGATTTTTTATTAGTCTGTTAGTTTCCTAGGACAATTGTCTCAGATACAATGACGGATGAATGAATGATATTTTTTTTGCCTTATACTATCCATACACGGTATGAAATATACACTATCCATCCATAGTATCCATACACTATGAAACTTTTGGTGTTGCTTACTAACTCATATTATATAAGCTGTTCTATGAATTCCATGAAATGGGTAAAAAGTATTATTGTAAACTAGATGAATTTACAATAATTTGATTATTTAAATTTACATTAATATACAAAAAGTAATATTTAATATATCCATAAAAAAGATTAAATAAAAAATGGTATAATTTTAATCAAGAAAAAAATCATTACATGGACAGTTCATTTTAATACACTCATGGTCATATCAAATGGAAATTCAATTAGATTTCTGAATTTCATTTAAGGGAATACCAGCACAATAAAAAGAAGTTTAAAGAAATCAGAAAGAGGATTGATTGTTGACTTTTATATAAAAAATATGTAGTTTATATCTAAAAAGGACATTCATAATAAATATTTATATTACAACGGTGACATCATTGTCATACTTAAAATATACATCTTTTTCTAAATCATTTATAAAGAAATTTACAATAGGTACAAAAAAAAGTATGACCGAATTTAAAACTTTAAGGAATGAGGGATATTAAAACGATTTCATGTAGGTACAACTGTTAACATGTAGTAAATAAATCCGACTTCTCTTTGTCTCAGTGCTAGAAAAACGGGGGTTACATAGTTCTAAATTTGCTGCGTGATAAATACTATTAATAATTCTTTTTACGTCTTCTTTCAACAAAAACAGCTAACATCTCTACACAGGAACACATTTTCAATTGTATTTGGCACATTGTGGCGTTAGTTTTCTCTTTGGTTCATTATTTACGCTGTATTTCAAATATATTTTACCGCATTGAAGCCTAACGATTGTGCTAAGTGCTGACCAGCAGACCAAGTATAACACCCTGTCGTTTTTGCGTCGGGGGTAAAAAGTTAGAAATGATTCTTTGTATAATATTTTCATACCTCCTCGGTAGCTAGTACAACATTATAAATTTTTTGTAATTCATAATAAATCTTCTTTTGTTTTTCTAACTAACGTTTAGTTTTTCTCATGATGTTAGTAATTATTTAAAACATTTGATTTATTAAAATTGTTGAAAAAGTGCCAAGAATTAATGCTTTCTGCTTTTGACCGATATAAGCAGTTTCGTTATTTAGATAAGTACATTTTAGGTCTGAAATATTTGTCGGGTCTCAAAATACAAAAGGTAGGTAGATGGGAACCTAATAAATAAACATTTAAAACATAAAAGTTTTTTAGAAACCTGTAAGTTGAAAAACTTAAAAAACTATGTATTCAATCTTAGTTTGTATAAATAAGATTTAAAGTTTTATCTTTGGAATACAGAATAAATAAAGATTTTTTTATTTTGGTTCCCCAATTTCACGCAATAGAAGGGTAAAAAAGTACTGGCCTAGTAACTATTAGCTTATTATATATTTTTTTTGTTTAATCGTGGTTTTTGGTTAAACATATAATATAGAATAACGGCAATATAACTTTAGCTAATATATTTTGTCTTTGGGTTTTGTCAAAGTATAAATTGTCAAAAAATAAAAGTTGAATCAGATGACATTGTATTGTTTTAGTGAAAATTTTGGTCGTAAAACTTATAATTAATTTTAAATGGTTATTAAATTGGTTTATCAGTATATTGAATAACGTTTTGGAACATTGGACCTATTATTTTAATTTCTACACTTTACTTATGTGTGTTATTGTTGCTTTATTTTATTCAATGGGTAACGCTGCACTTAAACAGCACTATGAAACAGCATCTAAAACGGGGGTACTACAGATATCAGACTACAAATTAAAGGAAATTCCAGATGATGTTTTTAATTTGGCAGAACAGTTACGAAACTTGGATGTGTCTAAAAACAAAATTACTAATATATCTGACGCTATAAGCGAATTGAAACATTTAAAACAACTAAATTTGTCATCTAACATGATACAAATTCTGCCGTCTTCAGTGGAAAATCTGAAAAAGCTAGAGTTATTGAATATGTCATTTAATTCATTAACATCTCTTCCACCTGCGATTTCAAGTTTAAGCAATTTGAAGCAAATATATTTGAATAATAACAAGATAAAAAAATTTCCCATGGAGATATTAGGACTCCCTAACCTTGAGGTTGTGGAGCTTTCTCATAATAAATTGACAGAAGTACCAAGTGGCATGTCAAACTTGTTTGCCGCAGAATTGAACCTGAGTCAAAATGAGATATCTGTTTTAAGTGAAGATTTAAGTCAAGCACCTCGGTTAAAAATACTGAGGTTAGAGGAGAACTGCCTTAGTTTAGATGCTATTTTACCAAGCCTGTTAAGGGATTCAAAAATTCATACACTAAATGTAGATGGCAATTTATTTGAATCCAAACAATTAGCATCATTGGAAGGTTACAACGAGTATACAGAAAGATACACAGCTATGAAGAAGAAAATGTTTTGAGAGCTTTAACACATAAATTTCATTGTTACACCATATTATGGAATGCAACTTTTTTTGCACATTATAATTTTTAATCAACCTTTTTTTACTGAAGTAACACATTTTTAAGAATTTAAGTATTTTTTTTATATCCTGCAGCACATAAATTATTTGTTATTTATAATATTTGTGTTCACGGTTAACACATAATATAATAAATTTGTTCTTATTAAAATATTCGACATTAAGAAGCAAGAAGTCAGATATGTAGTTAAGTTGCATATAATCCGAACAAGAGACTGTTATTTACAGTTTCTCCATCATGTAACTGAACTTTTAAATTATTTTTATATAAAAAAATTGACACGTTTAAATAAAATTACTGATTATTTATAAGTTTTTAGTATTATTGAGTTACACCTCAATCCTTAATGCCATTTAGTCTGTTAAAAGAAAATCTAAACTAAATATAAATTATATGTAAAGAAGTTTTTTAATTAAATTTAAGTAGGAAACGTTTGTATACAAAAATTCAGCTCAATTGGTTGAAGATAAGTGGTTCAATATTAGGTTTAAATATTCCAACTGCATAAAAATACATTGAAAATTTTATAAAAGTTTTTAAAAATGCTTTATTCAGGGTAAGAGAGTTTCAAAGTCTTATAAGTACACGTAAAAGAGTAATAAAGAAGGAATAATATAGATCATGCTATGGATTAAAACGAAAATGTACATTGGTGGTTTTTTTTAAATCTATATTGTATAGTTATAAATAAAATTCAAATTAATCTCTGGAACTACTGGACAGTTTTTAAAGGGAATTTGACTCGCAGGAGGGAAACATAAGGAATAACTAGTACTTAGGCTATTTCTTGATTTTTGTTCTTCTGTCACCAAGATAAAATTTGATTAATGATTTTTTTAGAATTCGAATGATAGTTCATAATGATGATAATGCTTTTCTCAAAATGGAATTCATATGCGGGCAAAGCCGTAAACAACAGTTAGAAGTAAATTAACCATAATTTTCTTTAGTAGTAGTATATGTCACTTTCGCAATTAATAGAGATATGTCCTTTAGTACAGACTTATATTACAAATATATTTTTTTTGCTTCAATAATTGAACAGATAAAAATAAAATAATATCACTTTGAAATTACTTAAATATGTACACACAAAATGGTTGTACAGATTTTTATAGTTTTTCTTATGATATCAGTTTTACCTTAGCTATAATATCACTACAATTCTTTATTACTATTCCATAAAAAAAAAAATGACCTGCATACAAAATTCAAAATGGCACTACCCAACTCGTTCATTGCCATTATGATAATTACCATTATTTTAATAACTCCTAACTTTTTTATCGGTGTTAGGATAATCAAAAATCCCAAATGATGAACAAATATTATGCAAATTTTTATAAGTTTTCAGGAGTCATGTTTTCTACTATTAAATTAATTTCAATGCAAGTTTTGAAGCATAACTTCGTCTTTTAACATACAATTTTGATAATTTATAGTTGTCCGCCTACTCTACTTGTTTACCATTGTATAATATCTACTACATATTTGTATTTAATAACATCGTCGAATGTATTTTAGAAGTAAAAAATAAATACGTATGTTATGATAATTGTTTAGGTGCTAATGATATAAAGGCCTCCTTGTTCCCGTTGGGGATATTATTATTCTATAGTCTATCACTTGCAATAATTTTCACGTGACCTAGTCAGTAGCCTAATTACCTTGAAATTAAAAATTCTTTGCACTCTTCAGCATTACCGAATGAGAATAATTGATTTTTGGTTGCATAACTGTTAGCATGTATATATCTTAGTTAGTTCTAGGCGTGATGTTGGAATTAAGGTTGAGATGATAGGCTGCTAGAATTTGATTAAAGATTCAAGTACTGATTAATGGTTAATTTTTACCTAGGGATTAAGAAAGCGACACATTACCTAAATTATAATGCTCAAGTTGGATAGAATACAACGACTTATTGACATTTTTGTGTTACATAATCATATATTTTTAAATGAAACTAGTATTTTTCGGATTTACTACGCGGATTTTATTATTTAAAAACTACATAATCCCGACGTTTCGGTTACTTTGCAGCAACCGTGATCACGGGCAGACGAGGTGTGAATGTCTGTCAGTTGGTCCTTGTTATTTATCATCTACCGCCATCGATTTCTTAATTTTCTGGCGTACCGCTCTGGATGCCGGCAGAATGCGCTCACGGTGTCTTGAGGTCCTGCGGTGTGGTTTCGGACATGGGATTTTATATTTTTAAGAACGGGGTCCCAGGTGTTTGATAGATTCCAGCCATCTTCTCTATTGAAATTGGGATGTTTTTTAATTTCAATAGCCTCGCGAATTAATCTCGGTATATACTTGTCTTCCCGAGCGAGGATTTGAGGTTTATCAAAACGAATGTAGTGGCCTGGTTTGTCCATTGTGTGTTCACACACTGCTGACTTCGACGCGCGCCTGTTTTTGATGTCTGAGATGTGTTCCTTAACCCTTGTACCGATGCTCCTCTTCGTCTGTCCAATGTATGACAAGCCACAGTCACAGTCGAGTTTGTATACACCCGCTTGTTGTAAAGGAATGTTACTCTTGATTGGTCTCAAGAATTGGCTCACTTTCTTATGTGGTTTATAAATAGTTTTAATGGAAACCTTCTTCAAGATGTTGCCTATTCTGTCAGTAACTCCCTTCACATATGGTAGTATCGCAGGTTGTCGTTCAACTGTGGGTGGCTTCAGGTGGTTCTTGCGATGCTGGCGAGGCACGGGCAGGTTGTTGATGGTGAGAGCATGTTTTACATGCTGCAGCTCGGCCTCTAGGTGGTCAGCATCACAAAGGTATTGGGCTCTCTGTAACAAAGATTTGCCAACGGTAGCTAACTGTATAGGGTGGTGGTGCGAGTTACCGTTGAGGTACCTGTCCGTGTGTGTGGGTTTCCTATAAACAGTATGTCCCAAAGTATTGTCAGGATTCCTAATGACAAGTATATCAAGGAAAGCTAAAGAATTATTTGCCTCCAATTCTATAGTAAACTGAATCTTATTATTGATAGAATTAAGATGGTTCAGAAAAGCAGATGTTTTATTTTTATTTAATATTGTGAAGGTGTCATCTACATACCGTTTATATATTAAAGGTCTTATAGGAGGAGAGCAAAGGGCTCGCACCTCGAAGTCTTCCATGAATATGTCAGCGACAACGGGGGAAACCGGCGAACCCATTGCAACTCCATCTACTTGTATGTAGAATTCATCCTTCCACATGAGGTAGCCAGATGTTAGGCAATGCTTTAATAGTTCTGCATATTCTATAGGCATATTGTTATCCTTTAACTTACCTCTTACAATCTCAATGCAGTCAAGAACAGGTATACTAGTGAATAATGACTGTACATCGAAACTGACCATACTGTCATTGTCGCTTAATTTTAGGTGTTTTAAATCTTTGACAAATTGGTAGGAATCCTTAACAAATGACTTTGTGTGGCCCCGGAGTGGTGATAATATCTTTGAAAGAAATTTAGCCAGTTTATAAGTTGGTGAGTCAATCTGGCTTACTATTGGGCGTAATGGAACATCTTGTTTATGGATTTTAGGCAACCCATACAATTTTGGAGGTTTTTAATTTAGCGACAATGACAGTATGGTCAGTTTCGATGTACAGTCATTATTCACTAGTATACCTGTTCTTGACTGCATTGAGATTGTAAGAGGTAAGTTAAAGGATAACAATATGCCTATAGAATATGCAGAACTATTAAAGCATTGCCTAACATCTGGCTACCTCATGTGGAAGGATGAATTCTACATACAAGTAGATGGAGTTGCAATGGGTTCGCCGGTTTCCCCCGTTGTCGCTGACATATTCATGGAAGACTTCGAGGTGCGAGCCCTTTGCTCTCCTCCTATAAGACCTTTAATATATAAACGGTATGTAGATGACACCTTCACAATATTAAATAAAAATAAAACATCTGCTTTTCTGAACCATCTTAATTCTATCAATAATAAGATTCAGTTTACTATAGAATTGGAGGCAAATAATTCTTTAGCTTTCCTTGATATACTTGTCATTAGGAATCCTGACAATACTTTGGGACATACTGTTTATAGGAAACCCACACACACGGACAGGTACCTCAACGGTAACTCGCACCACCACCCTATACAGTTAGCTACCGTTGGCAAATCTTTGTTACAGAGAGCCCAATACCTTTGTGATGCTGACCACCTAGAGGCCGAGCTGCAGCATGTAAAACATGCTCTCACCATCAACAACCTGCCCGTGCCTCGCCAGCATCGCAAGAACCACCTGAAGCCACCCACAGTTGAACGACAACCTGCGATACTACCATATGTGAAGGGAGTTACTGACAGAATAGGCAACATCTTGAAGAAGGTTTCCATTAAAACTATTTATAAACCACATAAGAAAGTGAGCCAATTCTTGAGACCAATCAAGAGTAACATTCCTTTACAACAAGCGGGTGTATACAAACTCGACTGTGACTGTGGCTTGTCATACATTGGACAGACGAAGAGGAGCATCGGTACAAGGGTTAAGGAACACATCTCAGACATCAAAAACAGGCGCGCGTCGAAGTCAGCAGTGTGTGAACACACAATGGACAAACCAGGCCACTACATTCGTTTTGATAAACCTCAAATCCTCGCTCGGGAAGACAAGTATATACCGAGATTAATTCGCGAGGCTATTGAAATTAAAAAACATCCCAATTTCAATAGAGAAGATGGCTGGAATCTATCAAACACCTGGGACCCCGTTCTTAAAAATATAAAATCCCATGTCCGAAACCACACCGCAGGACCTCAAGACACCGTGAGCGCATTCTGCCGGCATCCAGAGCGGTACGCCAGAAAATTAAGAAATCGATGGCGGTAGATGATAAATAACAAGGACCAACTGACAGACATTCACACCTCGTCTGCCCGTGATCACGGTTGCTGCAAAGTAACCGAAACGTCGGGATTATGTAGTTTTTAAATAATAAAATCCGCGTAGTAAATCCGAAAAATACTAGTTTCATTTAAATGAATACTCGCGAAAATCTTAGATCTCATATATTTTTTAATCAACTTTCTTTAGGTATTTATAGACGATTTATTAGAACTGCAATTTTTGCTTGTCAGTTGAATTTTATAGTATTATAATATGATAGTAGTTCCAATAATAAGGTTTAGTAGATTTGTTTCAATAAATGATATTTATTATCTGACAATTTAAGGCAAGACTTAATTTCATCTTACTCAATTCCTACTCGAGAAAAAGTGATATGGAAAAAGTTTGTGTAATGTTAGCTACGGCTAAGGGACCATCTAGATGCAAAATAGATATAATTCAAGTTCATTTGGAGGTTTTTACACGGTTGAGTAACAAGGTCAAATCCAAAATTATGTAAATAAAATAAAATAATAATTTGGATAGATTTTGTTATAATTTCTATTGTTATAAATTATATAAAATACGATTTCATATTAAAGTTTAGTGATTCGGTGAAACTACCTGACGAACAGCCATAAATCTTTACCTAAGCTCTTGACGTTTTTAAGGCGGTAAGGTCGCTTTTTATAATTTATTGACAATTTTTGAAGCTTTCTTTAAGTTGTCATTCGAAAAATAGATTCCGTGTGAACAAAATTCATTGTACGGCTTACATTCAATACTTATCATTTGTTATCGAGACGTCAAATGCTGACGCGCTGCAAGTCGTAGAATAGAATAAACTACACACTAGTTGTTGTCACAACGCTGTGTGGGTTGGATGCCGTTTGTAGAGTCAATGAATAGCGTTGTTCAAAACTCCAGCTACATACGCATCTTGACCTAATTTATTTAATAACAAGAGAATTGTTCCTATAAGTGAAAGTGTAATTCATAATTCCTTATTGTAAGTACGTTTTATAATATCTAAGTCCAAAACGAATGGTTTAATCTCAATATAGATTATTTTTGTCGATTAGTACGTTGGTTTTGAAACTCCATTAACCGAAAAATAGCTATTGTTTTTGTTTACAAGTAGTATGTTACAAAATTGTTTTGTCTTTTCGAATCAATTTATTGAATATTTTAAGTAATTTAGTTTTTTTTTTTGAGATTGATATATTTCTATTACAATTTTACAATTTGATTTACGTAAAGTCATTTTTTAATATAATACTTAAGTTTTAAAGTTTAGAAACGATCAGAGGGAAGAAAAAAATCTTTCAAAATAAATGTTTAGTTATCAGCGAGCTAAATATTTGTTGACGTATTTAGTACTTCTTTTAATATTTCCACATTATGACACATTGCAAAATTATAATTTAAGGACCAACAATAATAATTATTTCAAGAACAATAACGATTTGTTATGACTTATATGAATTTTATGATATATGTAATATTCTTTTTAATACAAGTTACTGAGAATTTTCTGTTTTTACAATAAAATCTAATATTGATATATATATATATAAAGGTTCAATTTTCTATCTTACGTCATAGTTTTCATTAACCTTTGAAGTACACGAAGAGCAATTGCAGATTATATTAATGTATCATAAACATGAGCTATACTTATTATAATTTGATTATTTGTAATGCGAAGCGTACAGAAAGGTGACAGAGAGGTCAACACAAAATTTTGTTGATTAATTCATTTCATTTATATACATAGATTCGATAACTTTTCGACCAATTACAAATAAGAGAATGTTTCTTAAATACCTATGATTTAAATGTATACAGAAACAACCTATTTTTTGTTATACTAAAGGGACTATTGTATTTTATTCTCTTTAAGTAATTTCACACAAATGTAGCTATGTCCACTGAATAAAAAGTCAAGGAAAAAAGAGTGGATAGATATTTTTGTCAAAACAATTTTGTTTTGGCTTTATCTAGTTTCTTGTGTTTGTTTATAAAACTTTCCTCATTATCATCGTCATAAGCTGTAATCAATTCACTGGTGGACATAGCCTAAAAACCGTAAGCAAACGTTTTTGTGGAAAATGATTGTATAGTTAGCTGGGACTGTTTTTTTTTTTCAAAAAAAAATCACTTACAAATAAAAAGATATTTCGCTTTATTGAATTTAGTGAAATGCAAAAAAATGCGGTTACTTTTCTTCATACATACAAATTGATGGCAAACTTATTTCGTACTTTTAGTTTTTCTAAAAGGATGTTGTATATTAATGAATTGATATATATTGCGTTTCTAAATGTTATTCATTGAATCAAGGATTTGAGACGAGTTTTTCGCAAATCAATTATTTCCTGTATTCGAAATTTTGAATTATTATTAAATATATAAACTAGTTTTATAGTTTAAAAATCACTGGTGTTGCTATTATATTATTTTATGATAAAGTAATATTATAAGCTTAAAAGTTAGAAGAGCATGTAGTGAGATTTGAATAAAATAGCTTTATTTCGTATCATTTGGTCATCTTGAATTCTTAGCTAGTCTAAATGAGTCCTAACACGTCCTATTCCGCTTCTAACTAATCTTATTGTACTTTTCTTAACAAGTATCATAGCTTCTGGTACGGTAATTGTCTAAGGTACGTTATAACTATCGTTGAGCCTATTACAATTAGTAATGATTTTTCAATAGTGCGTTATAACTTGTACGTAATGATGGACGTAATTTAAATCTTCATCACTTCGCACTCACATGTTATACAATATACGGGTCGAATAGATATTGATAAAAAGTTATCTAGGATGAAAGATCATTTATCATGTCTAATGCTTGGATATTGTTGTTGGTCATTAAGGGGAAATGGTAATGCATTGATTACATAATAATTCGTTCTTGCTGTATTTATAACTACACATACTATTTTATATATCAAAGTGTTATTGTACAACAAGAAGAGTAGTATTTTTAATTTAGGATCGTAAGACACATAATATATAGAAAAATAGCTTCTGACAATAAACTTAGCCTCGGTATAATAACTTTAAATGTCAATCATTCTAGGGTAGTTTCAAATTAAACAACGCTCCAATTATACATAAAATTTTTAAAATCTTTTCTTGATCTTTCATTGTTGATGGTCAAAATTAAACTGAATCTATCGTGGTTACTATCGAAATATTGATAAATGGGTTAATAACTGTGAAAAAGTGGCGGTGTATGATTAATTGTGAACATTATGTCTGTAGGTTATTTAATATTTGTTTTGTTTTCTACAAAAACGGGCGATAAGCAAATAATGAGTTTTAAAACAGGAGTTGTTTAATAAAGTTACTCATTTACATGTTGTTTAATAAAGTTACTCATTACATGTCCATTCCAATATATATAATAATTCCATAAAGATAATTATGCCGGAAACTTGCAACGAATTGGTAAAACTTTATTTGACCTAACCTAATGTAACATTTTTAAATAGACAGAAAAACCCTATTGTGATTCAACAGAATTTAGCTTTGTATCGTTTATTGTAAACAGATAGCTATTAGTCACACCAATATGAAATTATTTGTCTTTCATTTCAGAATTTTAAATGTAAAAGCACACAAAAATGTCCGCCTTCAACGTGGTGTTCGGTTGCGTAATGGCACTTCTAATAATTTTGTTTACAATTAGCTCTATAGCTAGATATTATATAAAGGTATTATGACATAACTGATACTATGGAATTACCGTTTACGTAAAAATATTTTTTATTTAAATATATATATTTTTTTTAGTTTACACTCTTTATTGTGCTTTCACTAATATTCGCATCGGTTCCTTTGCCGCTAATGTTCTTCAGACCCTTCAGTCCAAAAAATGCTCTGTGAGTAGGATTCTAAATTTAAAATTATTATTTTTTTAAATTGAAGCACTTAAAAGAGGTTAGCAAAATAATGTATTTTGTAATTTCGTTTTATTACAGTATACCAGCATATTTCTTGCGACTAACAGCTCGTTTCCTTGGGATCCGCTGGACGGTTCAAGGACTTGAGAATGTGGATGATTCTCGTGGCGCTGTAGTTTTATTAAACCATCAGAGTAGTTTGGATTTGTATGGTAAAGAAAAATACAATTTTTTCTGAAGTGTCATTTAATGTCCTTTTTATATGCATATAATTTTCTCCGCACTAGGTTTTGTTATTAAATGCATATATTAATGAAAAAAATAATAACACTGAACTTAGTACTCCTCTTAACCTACTTACAACTTTTTTATAACAGATTTTTTTTATTAGTATTGGCAGTGCTATGGCCGCTTATGGAGCGGTGCACAGTGGTTGCCAAGCGTTCTCTCCAGTACTCCGTTCCCTTCGGCACAGCCACCTGGATGTGGGGAACCGTCTTTATAGATCGCGGCGCACAATCCGCCCGTTCTGTTCTCAACAAACAAACTGACGCCATCAAATGTCATAAGGTACTCACAATAGTATTTTATTTTGGTAATTGAACAATAATATTTTAAGTGAAGCAAAATTTTGATGACTTTCTTTTGGAAGAACGCTGTGAACTATTGATTGTAGAATTGTGCTATGAAAGCAGAAAAAAATCTGAATTAAAATATGTATATAAATTGCTTTTTTTGTCTTAAAATTTTTAAATGTATTTCCAACTTTCCTAAGTGGTTTCATGCACATTGCTAAAGGAGGTAGGTTAGGCCTTTGTACGATTGGGCATTAATCCAATCGAGTTTGCAATTATCATTCGTTACATATTTTTAATCAGTACAATATTGCTGTCGGTAATTTTTGTACTTTGAAATTAGGACCGAAGAACTACTATCATTGATTGTGGCTTGATGACACATTCGGTGTGGAAATTACCACTTACCTACAGTCTTCATTACACAATATATATAATAATTATTATTATAATACAAGCAATTCACGAACAAGTGATAAAGCAATTCAGCAATAAATCAGCAAAAAATTAAAAATATTACAAAATAATACGTAATTTAAACTTTAGTTGTGATATATTTTTTTTTCACGGCAAAACTGTCTTAATTATTCACGATTTTTCCGAGTTATTTGTTATCAGATTCTAAACGTTTAATGTAAAATATCTTATTGGTGGTTAGGATACTATTTCGTATATGTTCTATATTAGGTATGGTCGGTATCACTATCATCTATTGGTTTGTAAAGTGAAAATCACTCAAAAATTACTTTCATATATCGCATGTCGCATTACAACAGAGGTGTCTCGAATTGGTTGAGTATGTAAAATTTTTATTCCTAAAAATTCATATTAGTACTCCGTTATATTTCGATTAGTGTTTGAAATAAATATTGTGCCAAATTTGTAAAGTAACATGTGTGTGTCCTCTGATCTTATACGCGTACTAGCTGTTTATTGTGTACCTATTGCATATTTTTTAAGAATTTCACGTTCAGTTTAAAAAAATACACACCACGCTTTCATTTTGTTCTGTTTTTTTAAAGGTATGGCGACCTCTTAAAATTTACTAACCAGTAGGTATAGCAACAAAGTATAGAAACAATAAAAAGTATAAACTTGACATATTTAATAAAATTTCATTATATGCAGAGGTTTCATCCTTAATATCAATTGATATTTGTATAGCAATTAGCCTTGCCCATATTTCTCACTTCGTAATGTTTTGATGATTATATTTACATATTTTTTTTATGAACTAATTAAAGTAAAACAAACAATATTGTTTATGTTAAATCTATCCACGATTCATAAGTGAAAACCACACTCATATCGGGTTAACCGTTTCGGAGATCTGACAAACTAAAAGACGAAAACATAAACTTTAGCCGTAAACATAACAGTTATTTTCCCATATATCTTTCGAGTACAGAGAGTAATCAGTAACAATTTTTATTATATGTATAGATTGCAACATTTTTAGTACGTGGGACACGTCTTATCAATGAACGGTGTCAATGTCAAATGATATATATACGTACGTATAAAATATAAAGTTAGGTTACATTTCGTCGTCGTGTTTATTAGGTTCCTATTAAAGTTGTTTTGCCGTTCATGCTTTTTGTCATTTATAATCCACTAATAAATATTACGTAATATAATAAACAAAATATCCAATCTGTCGCAATATTAGCGTTGGTAAATAAAGAAACAAATAAATGAATAAGAAAAAAATAATAGGTAATGTAAATATATAACTTATTATTTGTATAAAATTATTAATACGAAGTGAAAATAAACACTGAATAACCTAACTTTGACTATGTTAAGAGTATGAAGTAAAATATTATTTAATTTCGTTCATAGATCGTCACTAATAATCATGTTACAGCGAAAGATGTTCCACACCCTTAGAACGTGTTGGCATATTTAACTCAAGACGCACGGACTAAACGTCATTCAGTCGTGCAATGTCGGTAATATTAATATAACGTCGCTATTAAGACAGTTGATGTATAAATATAACGGCAGTTTATTTTAAGTTGACTATGTTTTTTTGGTTTTCCTGTTAGCTATTTAGTATGTGTGTTATATCTTGTATATTTAAGTAAAGGCAAAGTTATTGAGTTTTGTCTGTACAAACATCCTTTAACCTCGATGTATGATATTTACAAATCGTCTCTTAGACCCATTACAAGAATAAATATATTTTCTTCTAAATAATTAAACAAAACGAAGTGACAATTATGTTGAAAATTTTAGAGAACACGTACAGGACTACGTATAATTAATAGATGTAAGTTATTCAATGACTCAATTTCTATTTTCGTCATTAGACAAAAGTTTAATTATGTCGTTTCTATCGATAAACAAATTACTTCACGGGGTTGAAGTTGACACGGTTTTAGTAATGCGTGAACATGTCGTGCAATTGTTTGTTTTAATCCATTAAAAGAGTAAACATCTCGTTTGTTTACAATTGAAACATGATGACAACAGTTAGGACTGAACTTTAGATTAACATTCCATAATAGTTACTTATGTAAACATATCTAAATCGTCGTATAACGAGCGACAATAATCACATTAAATGTTTATTTTTACGCGAAATGACCTTTTCATTGTTTATATGATAATTGTCTATGCCTTCAGCCAGAAAAAATAAATGAAACCAATCAATAATATCTGGAGTCATACTAAAACTGTGCATAAATAGCCAATAGGATATTAAAGTCGACAGTTCTCAACACGTTACTAAAATTTTATAACGTTAATTCTGTTACCTAACAATTCTCTATGGTTGCTCTGATGTGATCCGTAATTATAAGCAAAAAGGAGTCGTATTATGGGACAATATTATTTGTCGTATATATATTGTTATAGGAAATGTTTAAGGGGAAGTATCACTTTATGACTAATATCGTCATAACCAAAAGGATCAGAAGTACTGAGTAATTAAAATATGCTGTTTTATATCAATTTCGGTGAAATAATTAAAATGAAATTCGATATAGACGTTTTGATGCTCAAGAATTTTGATTAAGTAGATTTTAAATTAGGTCAGGGAGATTAATTTTAGTTTCTTGGTATTTTTTGCCAACACCCAAGAATTAAGAAACACCCATACATTAGGTACTGAATATTTAACACCAATAATTTATTGATTCAGAAATATTTCGTCTTCATGTGTCCCTACAGATATGATTTCAACGATTACGAGACTCAATATATTTTGGCTATTTATTTCATTGATGTCTGTTAAGGCAAAACTTAAGCCTTTGCTTTTTTTTGGGCGTCTTTCAAGATTCTTTAATGGACGGCGTTAACTATAGAGTTGGCAAATTCTTGATTCGGATAGGACGACACCTTAGGAGTTAGGAAATTCGCGGTAGAGGTCAATGAGTAGGCTATTAAGAGTACTGACCTGATTGTCTTTAATTGAATCTATTTTTCAAGAAAATGAGATCATGAATAGAGTTTTAATGTCAAGATCTTATTGAACTCTCTTCTTAATTGTTAGGCTTTTCTTTGTTAACTCTCTAGTTGTTCTGGTTGTAATGCTAGGTTTTGCCATCTTCGAAAATATTATGTTCAATTGTAATCAAACGTTTATGCAAAATCTCATTTAAGTTTTTCCTATTAATCAATAAAACAAAGGAAAACGTCTTCTTGCTCGTAAGCCAACTCTTGTTATGTTTTTCTTAAACATATTTTTAAATCTTGAATAATGACATTTCCTTTATCTTAGTTGCGAATCATTTTTAAGAAAACGTTAGGAAGATGTTAGTGTTTCCCTGTTATTATCTAGATAACAACTTCAGAATGTGATAATTTGCTCGGCCTTTGTTTCCTACCTTGAAAAGGATGAAGTCATCCTTAGACTATAAACTCAAAATAGATTCAATTACGTAAACTTGCGTATGATGATTAAATTGGAGTAATGGTTATTTAATTACTTGTTTAATACTGTATTGTTTTTTACTGTAATTATAGATATTAGCACAATATATAGTTTCTGTTATACTTCGAAACTCATATAGATCTTATTGTTTACTTAATCTTTACAAAAAAAATAAATAACTTCGTCAAAACTTAAAAGTCCTGTAACCGTTTGGATATATAGAATTCAACAAATAACCTATTTAATATGAAGCTCTGTATGAGTTTGTCATTAACATTTTAATGGTTTGCTAGTTTCGTGGAAAAGATATGAGTATAAGTATTTATCGCGACGTTTCTAAGACTTCAGAAGTGAACTGTACACTTCGGTGAAATATAAATAGACCATGAGGAATTAAAATAACAGTTCGGTAATTCAATTTTCATTGATGAAACTGGAAAATGTGACTACCATCACCTTGTTAATTTAGAAACGCCCATTTATATATCCATTTAATATATTTGGATTCACAAGTGACTTAGGTACATCGTTGTAAAAGTAGTTTCTATTTAATATGACGCGACACGAAAGATTCTTTGGATCTGTCCTCGTAATGGTGTAGGTTTAAATCAAACGATATGCTTACATTATATTTTTTCTAATCGTCAATTGTAGAAGTTCTTAGATAATTCATTGAGTAATTTTTGTGAAAGTAAAAAACGTCATGTCTACATACATTAAGGAACATTAATAATTATCTTGAATATAAATTTTTTGATATTTCCATATTTCTAATGTTAATAGTTTAAGGATAATTTGACGAAAATTAACTATAGGACATGTTAAGCGCTTTATATCTTATTATCTTACATTGTGTGCTCTACTTTAACCGACAGGTCCCGATAACTGATTTATGTTATATTCTGTTATGATATCGGCACAGTATCTTTAATAGATCAATATTTCACATAAGCTTTATGCGACTGAAATATGTTTGTTTATCAAATTTATTCGCTGATAGCGATGTTAAATTTATAATATAGTAAGTACAATGACGTCATGAAATTAAATATATCCCATTAATAATAGTATTAATGGAACAAATACTTTTCATTGTTTAATTAATTCGGTTATTTAATTTTTTTTTTATATTGTAAATATTTCTGGTTTGTAATCTAGCTTATTGTGCTCATAAAAAAAGTTATTTAGAAGGTACCTTTTATTGTAAACCAAAAATTTGAAATGTATGGCAGTTTAATTATGAAAATGTTATGGTGTTTATGTATGTATTTATTTAAAACTGTTTCGCCGTAATGTTTCAGCGGAAATTATTACTATTTCCCGAGGGCACGCGGCACGGAGGTGACAAGCTTCTGCCCTTCAGGAAGGGAGCGTTCCACGTGGCTTTAAATGCAGAGGCTCCGATCCAACCAGTCGTTGTATCAAAATATCATTTCTTGGATTCCGATCGCCACCGATTTGGATCAGGTATTCTATCTTTATAATCAATGGATTGTGGTCGTTATTAGTCAAAAGTCTCTTATCAGCCTTTGTTAGATCTGAATCTACATTTATTAATTAGCTTATTTATTTATTGTCTTGTAAAACCGTGTAATCTGTTTCTAAAATCTTTTTTAAATAGATAATTAGTACTCTTTATATTTTTAATGAAACAATCAGACATTGTTATTAATTTTATATATTCCAATTAAAATTAGAATTTTCATACAAATAGTTCCAGAGGTCTTAAATCTTAATGTTATTTAATAACAAACATACACTCAAATTCTTCTGTTCATAATAATAGTTTGTGTTATATTGCACATGCTTGTAATTTTAAATTTAGTTAAAACTGATCTTTTATGATTCAGAACTTATCAATACATATTATATCCGCAATAAACGGAAAAACTACTGCACCGATGATCAAACAGTTATCACCACTCGATAGCGTAATTTTCGAGGAAGCTTTTAGTTTATAATTTGTTAAGTTTTTGCATATACTTGTGTGTACATAAACGATATTTGTCGAAGATGTCGGGAAAACGTAAGCCATCTGAGAGCTTTTAGCGAAAACGCTGCCTAAAATCTTTGAGATATAAGAAAATAATATATAGTGGCATTGTGTATCTTATATGGGTCTACAAAAAAGTCCCCGGTGGCATAAGTCTATACCTTGAGATAACATACTATATCCATTTTACAATTTTTAAAAATTGGTATTCCTACAACGTTTATTGGAAAGCTATGTACATAAATACGTTATTAAGTCTTATCAAAATAAATTACTTCGTTTTCAAGCCTACATCAGTATCTGTAAATTACTTTTTAAATCATTTAAATCGGGCGTACCACGTGGAAGTTATCATAATATAAGTTTAATAATTCTAAAACTATATTAAAATACAATTAAATTTAAATCAGTACTTAGGATAGATTATAATATAAGACATAATATTTTTATATATTTTATAACGATATTCAAAAAATTTTTGGTTTCAAAGTGATATCTATGACTTTCACGAATACATATTTTAATCCTACTAATATTACAAAGGCAAAAATGTATGTTGGGTGTATGGATGTATAGGTGTGTGAATAGTTTTATGCATGCCTCTTGCTGTCACACAAAACTGCTCAACGGATTTCGACTAAACGTTACAGTAATGTAGCGTAGCCATTAGAATCAAACTTGGGCTATAAATTATGCCAGAATTCTGTGTAGTTTCCGCGGGATCATATCATAACGTTTGTATTGTGTTTGAAATCCCGTGATACAGACGATAAATGTTGTTGTCGGTTGATTGCCATGTCTATTGTTTAGTGGACTATAAAATTTTCTCTCAGAGTCCAATTTCGAAGTCTACGACAACGAAGTCGAGGGAAAAAACTTTAGATTACATATTCAGATATTTCTGTTTTCTCCGCTTTGACCTCATATAAGAATAATAGTATAGTATATAATAATCATTCGTAATATTTATGGTCTAACAATCACGTTATTAGGATTATGAAAGCGTTTACAGTAATTTTGCAAATATATTAATAGTTTACAGTAATGATAGCAATTCAAATGATGCAAATTAAATTAAAGTAATTTTAATTAGTAGTAATTTTAAGATGCAATTAAATTAAAGTAATTTTCTATAATAATAACTACTTACGAGCACTAAGGCGCAAGGCACAAGACTGCAATATGATGTGAAACAAAAATAATCGTTAAAAAATAATCGTTAAAAAATAATCTTCAATTCGTATGTTAACTGCGAAAGAATTTCTCAGCCTAAATAATAATTTATCAATAAAAAAGGGTACTCATTGTAGTGTACTTTTTTCTTCCGACAGTGAACGTAGGTTGAAACAGTGAAACTTATAAAATAAAGTAAAAAATTTCGTTTGCCTTTTAAATAAATGATGTAACTATTTTCTGTTTTATCTACTATTTTTGAAAAAGTTTTGTGAGAATAACGACCTTTTAGATTTCTTTGTGTAGTATTCTTTTTTAATCCTGAACCAGCCAACCCATAAACGATTATTTATCGTAAAATTTTGGGATACCATCTAAAACAGCTTGTACTTAAAAAAAGATTTTTTTTTTAATATCTCCCCACGGTTTGTTTATTAAAATTGTTTATATTAGGTCTAATCGCATTTTTTATATGTCTTATGATTCGAATTAGTTGAATAGGTACCTATGAATTAAAACAGTGTGGATTGACCAATTTTTTAGTATCAAGAATGGTTCTGTTTTTTAATTTACTTTAATATATTTAACGAGTGTCATATTTTGTTACTATCGACAAATCTTCATTTCTACGTAGAATAATAAGTTACGTCTGAATTTACACTTATCTATTCATTAGCATAGGTCATTCTGATTATATTTTGTACAAGATTAATTTATCAGAAATATAATATAACGTAAATAATTATAGTATAACATATGGTCCAAAGTTGTTTTTTCATTTCTCGTAATCTTGATTACCTATTTATATTGTTCTTATCTTTTTAGAAAACAATATTTAAGATTTAACAATAGTCACACAAAGTAAAGCGCTACTGGACACGAATAATTATATTTAATATATTTATTAGTGATGATTTCTTTCCAGGTGAAATTATAATAACGATTCTGCCACTGATAGAAACGAAGGGTCTGACCAAGGATGACATCGATGCTTTGGTGGAGACAACCCAGGCTAAAATGCAAGAGGAATTTACAAACACGTCAGCCGAGACGTATTCGAGGCTCTCTCTTAAGAGTAATTGAAAGGTACCTTAAATTTTTGTTACTGAAATGGGTGAGGAGTGGGGGATGAAAAGGATTTTTTTAATTTAAGTCCTGGTTTAAAGAGAAGTGTTGTTGATGACGGTCAATAAAGTTAAGTTTGTTTTGTACTGACGTTTCGATGGTAACGATTATTCATAAAAATAGCACTAAAGTCCACAATTATCAATATCTCGTAAATATTTTCCAGCACAATTGCTTTGCTAGTTATAAATAAGTAACTATTTTTAATTTTCTTGCTTTATTTCCATTGTGTATCGCAATATTATCGTTTTATATTTCATTTCATTGTGGTTGATATAATTCTAACGATAAATTGTTCCAGGTAGTTGTAAAATTTAACGGGGCTGTGATAATGTTCGTGGTACTAAAATAGAAATATTCGTTGTAATCCATGTACACATTTAATATACAAATAAATTATTATTATTATAATATTATTGTATTTATTAAATGATAACGCCGTTTTTGTACGTAAACATTTAATAAGATTGTCCACATATAATAAAATATATGAAAAAATATTCACCTATCTGATATTACATACACGATATATAAGTATAGATATAGACATCACAATATTTAAAAAAGCATGTTAAGATTATAAGAATATAATGAAACAAAACTACCGAATGTACACTAGAAGTCTTACATCAATACTGTCATAATAACTAATAATATACATATAATAATACAGCTGTATCTAGTTTGAGTGAACTATTGCAACATGAACACATATTTTCATACAAAAAATAAATTGCATTCATCATATGACGTCATACTTTATTAAGGATTGCTGCTGTATATTTATATGATACTAAATGCATTGGCTTCTTAATTAAAAATTACATTTTTAATAAATTTTTGGATGTATATTTAAGACCATTGCCTAACTTTAATAATCTCGAAAAAATATTATAAGAATGGTTTTTTATCTGTGTGTCTTACCAGCAATATATATATTGCAGTCGATTGGCTATAAGATGACGTTGACGATCTCGATTAAGACTTATCCTAGGTAGTTCACACAAATATAGCATATATAATATCAATCTGCTTAAAGTAAATTTTGCTTATGTTAATAAATGTTCATATATTGGTAAACATACATTTAAAACATTAAGAACATCGATATAATATTGTTATATAATTTTTTTACATAGTTTTGTATTATTCTTCTTCTGAAGATTCTTGGAAGTTTGACATTTCATACACTAGATGTATACAGTTTAATTTGAACAAAAATTCAGAATGTCGTTTATAAAATGATGGAATCAATCCAATATAAAGACTTAATACAAATGGTGAAGGAAACGTCCAATTTTTTTTTAATTTTCCATCCGGAGGCACAGACTCGACAGACAAGTTTTAGGGAAGCTGAATTACACTTTTTAGTTACTATTAAAATATACAATTTGATTTATATTTAAAACTTCCTTTATACAGTCATCTATGTTTTATAAAATACATTACGATCCATTTGAATTATTTACTGATTCACATGCCAATACATTGAGTTGATCAATTTAGACTAGAATGATTTAAATTAAGATAACTTTCTTAAAATAAAAGCAGATGTTTAAAATTAAATGACCGATAATATTTTAATGATAAAACCGTTAACCGTCAGCGCTAGGTAAATTAATTTCAAATTTTAAAGAGTATTAAATACAGAGTACATATATAGTAAATGACATGTTTAAAATAATCTTTTTAAGTTTTTGACAATCATTTGCTTTAAAATCTTAATAATTTTTTGATATTCCCATCTCACAAATAATATTACCACTCCAAAACATGTAAGAATACGTTGTTAAAAGACTAAAAATAAAAGTACATATATGAATTGATAAAAATCCAATACTAACGTCAAAGACAATACTGGGCCCTCTTTGGCAATATACATATAAATTACTAACTAAATATTTATAAATTTTCTCATATATAAATGACTATAAAAACGGCAATGATGACACCATTCACGAAATGTTCATTTCCTTGCCGTATAAAAAGTAAATTCAATAAAATAATCCGTCTGTGGTGCCACAAATAAAATTTATGTCCATTTATAATAGAGTAAATATTCTCATTATAAATTAAATATTATTTGCACGTTTGCCGGATAGATAATAAAAATCTAGATCCATAAATATAGTCGTTAAGTATAGAGGTAATGGGCAACAAAAAGATTTTATACATCATTATGTTGTGATGAAAACAATATTGTTCCTTAATCATCACTCAATGTTAATAATGTTGGATACACAATTAAAGATAATTCAAATATTCAGAAATGTCGTACAAGTGATCCAACAGCAGAGGTCACAAATTACAAGTTCGGTACAATTGCAATGAGTTTCAACATCAAAACACATTGTTCTTGAACAGCTTAACAATAAAACACAAAGTATATCACATAAAAGTAAAAACAATAAATCACGTTTTTCTTTACATATCATTCGTAATTATTCCACAGCCCAATTACTTTCGAAATACTGATGGGTACATGACGTAAAAATATTTAGTATTCAGTGCACCTTTTACTTAGAACTCATTGCATTGTGCAATTGATTACTTTCTAAGATTCGGTGAATTATGTTAGTTTAAACATTTATATCGGATTACAAACATTACATATCAATAGTCTGTATCAAATTTTTAAAAATAGAACACATTTTTTTCTAACATCAATTATTTAAATAAGGTTCAATATTAAAGGACTAGTTTAAAAATGAAATCTAAATTCAATCATATTTTTTTTTTTATCACAGTTTTTAATATTTTTGTTTATGTTTCCCACTATAATATACACAGGTTGTTAAAAAATCTTTTATATAAGTTATATTTTGGAAAAGTAACAATTTGAAAGTGATACATTTTAATTTCTTATATATGCATTAAAGTTTTATAAAATTCACTTTAATAAGATCCACACTCAGAGAATGTTGAAGTAAAAAACTTTTTTACAAATAAGACATGAATATGAAGCATACATTCTTAAGTCTAGGTATTTATAATTCATATATAGATTAACTAAACAACACCATCTGGTGTTTAAAAATAAACTTAAAGAGAATATTTTAATAATATAGTTGAATATGATAAAAAAAATATTAAGAGATGGGTATATTTGTATTAAAATGATTAACCTATAATAATCACATTACTATAAAAATTACAAAATACATATAAATGGCAATAAAAAGTGCAATTATACAGAAGTAACTGATAGATAAGGTCTACTACACACTCATTGAAACTTCATACTATGAGATATAATAAAAAAAATCAGTCCTGACCAACTAAAGGATAATTAGGCGGCAATAAACTCAAGACTTCTTTTGAAAGTTCCTTGTAAGCCAGCTCCATTATATTCTGAACTCTATCTTTGAGTTGCGGCACATCATCCATTGTAAGACCCTTCGTTGGAATTGGTTCTAAACACTGCATGATGGCATGACCTAGAAATATCATATAAAATGCTATATATATAAAAGGTATTTCAAAAATTAAGAAATAAAATACACTTGTGTGATTAGCGGTTCCTTAATAAGCACTATAATATTTAATGTTTGTATAAAACATTAAAATTGAATGACAGCAAACTTGAAAGTAATTAAGTTTTTAATTGAAAAGATATTTCAATGTATACTGTATATATTACTATAAAATCATTAATTTTTTATTAAAACCAAGTATCTTATAATACTCATAAGTAATTACAATACATTGCAATGTACTCAATGAAATAATAGTAAACCTCCATAGTAAACTATCCAAAAATTATAGTTAATAATTTTTGTATCATAGTTTTCTTAGAATAAATTAAAATATTAATTGCTTACCTTTATTAAAAATATATTTCTTTGTATTAATGAAGTAGTATGGAGATATGATGACTGGTATAATAGGTACTTGAGCGGCCACAGCTATATTAAATGCTCCCTTCTTAAAAGGTAACAATGATGTAATATTTTTATTCCTCGTTCCTTCTGGGAATAACCAGATTTTTGTCTGTAAAAATAGAGACGGTATTTTTTTACATTTAAAATTATACTATGTAGCGGTTTGAATTTTAATGTTTGTGATATATTTTTATGAAATTAGGTATGGGTAATTAAATACATGAATTACTAAATATGAATAAATTAACATAAAACATTTTTCGGCCATGATGCATTTAAATTAATATAATAACTCCTTACTTAGTGCAAAAATTTTATCTAATTAAGAATTATAATTTATGATTGTAAAACATAATTTTAATTAAGAAAAGAAATATATAAAAAGATTTTTTTTATAATTCTAGAGAATTCAAAGCTTTTTTCTTAATTTGATGTTGCTACATTAATCGGTATGCAGATGTAAGTGTACAAGACTTTAAAATAAATACTCTCATAGCATAGTCTATGTTAACATATGATCTCATATTCAATAAAAACTATCTTTTCGGGCCTACTAAATATAACAATATATAATCATTAGGACTTTATAGAACATAATTTTGTCTGAGTATAGTATGTATTATAAAGAAGTAACTTTTTCACCTTATTCTTGATCATGACCTCGGAAGTGGCCTTAAGTGTTTTGTATGCGTCTTTTGAATTGTTTCTATCAATGAACACGACACCAGCAAGGTATGCTGCCAGACCAAACGGCCATACATAGAACAGCTCTTTCCTTGCTACAGCTGCTATTTTAACAGCTACATGCCATATGTTAAACATACCTGAAAATTAAAGCATAGTTAAAATGTAGGTATTGTTTCGTTTGATTATATTTCTCTGGTAATAAATAACTTTTTTTTATTATTTTTCCTAGTAACTACTAAATAAGCATTTATTCAGCAACTTGCTGAAAAGTAACCAAAACGTTGTGATTATGTAGTTTTAAAATAATAAAATCCACATAGTATATCGGAAAATATATTAGTTTCATTTAAATGAATAAAACTCGTGGAAGTCTTATATCTCATTACTAAATAAGCAAATATTAACAAGTGTAACTATTTCCTTATTGAGATGTTATACATGAATATTTTATTAGTAATACCAATTTACTAAAATATCTATATTTTATTTTATTAATCAATAAATGAAGTGATATTGTGTATAGCACTGTGTTATATACATGTAGCTGATTATTGTACCCTTAATTTTAATAAATCTTAATTATAAGAGCAAGATTTTTTCTTACCCAGTATATCAATAGATGATTGGTGATTTGATATAATTACAGCTCCTCTGTCCTCAGACAGAACTTTGCCATTTCTTAAATGCCATTTTACCTCTATTAATTTTGTTACATGCTTTATTATTTGTGTCCCAAAACTGAAAAATTAATGACATTATTTCTCTAGCCTGTTAAACAAAACTATAAATAAAACAAAGTATACTCACAGTGAATTCTTGACATTTTTAGGAGTAAACACAAAAAATGGCATCAAGAACAAAGACACAACTGAAGCCCATATGTAAAATACTAAAAATTTTGACTGAAACTTGACATAGTTAGGTGTTTCAGAAAAGAGTTGCTTTAATATATATGTTGCAACTGTTATCATAAAAACGTATATAACTTTATCCCACATTTTAATAGAATACTTATACTTCAATCAATAAATTACAGTAATTTGATATATGAGTCAGCTAACAGCAAAATTGCATAGTTAAAGTATGTTTTAGGGCTGCCGAAAATATATTGTTTATTTTTTTAATAAACCTATATTTGAATTTTTATTTACTCTTTCACCAATGTATCGAACTAAACAACACTGTACATTCAGGTTGTTACATAAAATTATTAATCAAATATTGATTAAATAATCTTCATAAAAAGGCTGAATTAAAAAGTAAATACATCGCTAAGACCCGGTTTGAACCTGTTATTTGTTTGAACACTACTGAACTCAATACTATATAGATTGTTAATTTTAAAATACAAAGACAATACTTCTTGACAACGACAAGCGCAACAACGCAGATTAAAATACATACTGCTATGTAGTATTGACTATTTTAACTTATACTCGAATATAGAATAAAGCAGTTCACCTTCAGTACGTTTTTAGACTAATAACATTAAATTAATTGTATATGAATAATTATAAGACTGATTTACTTATTCTATGCCAATTTCATTTTATATCAAATACAAAGTTCGCCGTTCAAAAGCTTTTAAAAGACTGATATTGTATAAAAATTTAAGATGATTTAAAATATGGAGCATACTTAAAATACAATTACAATAATACAATTATAAAGATAATTACAAAATATTTTTTGATATGGAATAAATATCCATTATTGAAAAACATTCGTGTCTATGCTAACGAAAAATCGTTTTCATGTAATTTTGGAAGCAGTGAGCAAGGAGCTAGAAGTTAAACAATTTTAAGTGACATTGACGGGGTGACGTATAGTAATTCTTATATCACCACTAGCTGGCGCTAGCACCCGGATGTACTTATGATAATATGTTCGAATTAAAGTTATATCGTAGAAAATATTATTTTTATTTATTATACTTGTGATTTTACAAAAATATTAATCTTAAAGTAAAACAAAAACTCAAATATATATCTTTTTTTTAATACTATTTATTATTTTGGTAGGTACAACCAGATGTAAGTAGTTGGTAGGTACGAACACAGAATCCCTTCCTTATAAACTACTATTAGATAGTCAATATTCTTAATTTTAGCCTCCATTATTCATAGTGAAGGAACAGTTATTTTTGTAGATTTTTATAAATCAAGGATAGGTTATAATGTTTTTTTTTTTTAATAAAACTATAAAGAAAGATATAAAATGAGTCGGTTATGTATAGTTTTTTTTGTCAAAAGGACCACATGGATAAATCGATAAGGTGAAAATATTAAGAATCAGTTTAGATTCTTTTTCAGAATTTACTTTGGAAGTAGGATTATTACAAATTTTATTCTGAACGAGTCTTGCCCTTTACACTTGGATGTTCTTGAACGACGATTGAGTTGACATAATATTAGAGACTTAAAGACCTCAATTAGTACAATTATTGACCTTGACAGAGATTAAAACTGAAATCATATTCGATTCCTGGAAAAAGTTCAAGGAATCGACTTAGATTTTAACCTATTATAAAAGTTTTGAATCGCCTGTAACCCGTGACTAGATGAAGTATATGAAATTATCTTATTATTTTTTTTTAAGTAATAATTTTTCTGGGCATCAAGTTCGATAAACAATAACGTCATAATTTCTTTAGTCTTTGCAGACGCAAAAAGAGCTCATAACAAAATGAAATAAATAAATTTGATAAAAAATAAAAAAAAAGTCTTTTCTTAATTACACAGCCTGTTTATACAGATCGTACAAAGGTTTAAGAACCGGTGTTCAATCTAGGACATTGTTTAGACCGGGAGACGTTTTGACGCTAAAGATAAAGCCAAAAGGTTGTATACCTATTGGTGTTAATTTTTTTTTCCAAATAACATTTTGGACATTATAATATTACAAAAGTAAATATTATTAATATAAAAAATTGTAATGTTAGTTCCACAAAATAAACATTTGATATAAAAATCTTCATACATAGGTTTATTTTTTATTTAACATTAAATACTTAAAAAACGATCGTCATGTAAAAAAGTCATTTACATATAAATATTGTTCTAATGTATAGTTTTTATAATACCACTAAGTAAGGGATTATAAAATAATATATAAAAAATAAATCCTTATTATATACGCCTTATCTATCTAAGATTACTTTAATACTACATATTAACTATTGGGTGTGGATAGTCCGATGGTAGAGAGCTAACAATTTCTTTTGTAAGTTCTTTGTATGTCTTTTCCATTTGACTGTGAACTCTTCTGATAAGTTCTGGCACGTCATCGGCTGTCAATCCTTCAGTAGACACGGGCTCCAGGCATTGCATTACTATGTGGCCTGCAGATTTATAACAATAAAAAAATAATATTACCAAAAACTCAAACTCATACTCTGTCAGTCCATGTTAACGTGATAGTAATGAAACTATAAATGTATTTAATAAAACTAGTCAGGTCTGTTCAAACAATGTAAAGGCTGACGAGATATTAGTGGGTAATATATTAAAAGGGAAAATGGTACTTTGCGACGATGACGTAACCAAATATATGTAAGATAAATGTATAACTTAATGGGTTCCCAAACAGAATGACATTGGTCACCAAGGTTCAAACGTCATTAATATCAGTTGTTAAAAAAATTACGTTAAAATTGTCAATAACATTACCGATATAAGTTAAGTTTAAGGAAGGAAACATTTAGTTATCAAAACTGATAATGTTATGGTTAATATTATAGATAAACAATGAAAAAATTGTAGCGTAGCTAATTACATTCCGTTCAATCACAATTTTAGATAAATGATAACGGTTAAATGGATAGAAAAATATCAGGTATAGATTGATAACATATCTCCTAAGAATATTTTTAGCTAATCTAAGATAATAAGCCTTAGTATAAAAATATAATTTACGTTAACATTTATGGCTTTATAAAATAAAAAAAGGGTACTTCAAGTGTTTGTTTCTAGTTTGTTGTGATTGATTTATTGTTCATTTATTTCATAACCAATAAATATATCAAATAATTTGGTTGTACAATATTATTTAAAGGCATAACCGTCAAGAGAATAATATAATAATAATACAAACCTTTGTTGAATATATATTTCTTTTCATTAATAAAATAATAAGGAGAAAAAACTACTGGTATTATTGGTTTTTGAGCGGCAACGGCGATCGCGAATGCTCCTTTTTTAAAAGGTAGCATTTTGTCGTAGCATTTGTTTCTTGTCCCTTCAGGAAATAACCAAAGTTTCGTCTACAAAATAAACGAAACTATATAATAATGCCTGCCTCGCTTGTAATTTTTTTAAATATTCAGAATAATGAATTTTTAATTTTGTATTATTAAAAAATGGTAATTAGAGATTTTTTCATTTAAATCATTATACAGTGGCACAATAAAAAATAAAAAATAGTTTCTATAATTATAAATAGCACGTATAAGAGTAAGTAATTATATTAAGGTTATTACGTACCTTATTTTTAACCATAACATCAGTTGTTTTTTGAAGTGTTTGATAAGCACCTTTTGAATTTCTTCTATCAATAAACACGACACCAGCAAGATAAGCTGCTAATCCAAAGGGCCAAATATAAAATATCTCCTTTTTAGCCACAGGGGCTAAATTGCCTATAATATTCCAAATGTTGAACATCCCTGAAAATCGAATATAAAAACTATTTGAAATTTTGAATTTTCTATGACCCTTTTCTTATGTTTTTAACAAAGGTATATATTTTTTAAACACGAAAATGGTATAACTGTTATAAATTTTTTAACAATGTCGAGTACGTAGTCGGTTAAAACTTGTTCTCGAATTTATTTTAAAAGGATTTGATTGTCTATTGACTTTCCATCGTTAAAACTAAATGTTTAAATTTTATGTGTTTTATTTTATGATTATGATGTTTAGTTTTATACGCAAATAAATATTAATATGTCTAAAGTGACACTAATGGGTTTATAGTTTAAAAAAAAATGGAGTACTGGCGTGTAAAAAATATTTTGAAAACTTAACAATAATAATCTCGTAAGTTTTAACGAATACAAACTCTTTTCACGTAAATCAGAGCTATGTTACATCATACCTAGAACATCCAAAGACGATTGGTGGTTAGAAACAATAACGGCGCCTCTATCCTCAGCCAAAATGTCGCCATTACGCAGTTGCCATTGCAAGCCATATATTTTTGTCACGTGTTTTAAAAGATTTGCACCAAATCTAAAAATAGAATTGAATTCGCAAGAAAAAATATTATTGTAATTTTATAATTTTATTATATTGTTATAGCAGATCGTGATTCAACCGGTATTCATAAAATCTTTGGTTTTAGTAACAATGTATATTAAATCTTCACGTAACTTTTTCGTCTGTAATGATACTTTGATTATCTTTTGCGTGATACATTAATAATACTGATATATGATGAACGCTTTATTTTCCGGTTTGGGAAAGCCTCATACCACACACGGAGCGCAGGCAACACACTCATTTTGGCAGTCAAGGTCTGAAAAACGCCGATATAATCTAGTGGACTTTATCACATTTATCAATTTAAATATTATATCTGTTTTATCAGATTCGTATTGTACATATTTTGTTACACGTAAAATAAACATACAATACCCGATAGATTCGGGTTTGACTGTTTCATACGGAACTCTTTCTTCTCTAAATTGCTCTATGAATAAACCAGAGGTACTGTGCCGGTAATGAAAATTACATGAGAAAAAGTTACGAGAAATCCATACAGATGGCCACTAAACGTTATATGTTTATTTGTTGATACTAATGAGCAATCTAGTCCATAATATATGTTTAATATCTTAATAGATTGTTAGCTGGGCGAAGTAGACAGCGTCGTTTTTTTTTTACTAAAATTGGAGTATTTTGGTTTAATTAAAATTATAATAATTTATCATTTATTATAATTTTTCTCAAGGATTTTATTTTGTTAATTATTTCAATTGTCATGGATCCTTATCAAATGGACATGACTATCGGTTTTAATGATATCAATTTTTATAGAAGATTAGGAGAAGTAAAAAAATAAATATCAAACGGTTTATGCGCAGATACTTGTTTAAGTAATTATATGACATGACAAATTTATTTTATATATGACAGTGATAGTAAAAAAAAGAATAAAATAAATTTGGGCTGATCATTAACTATTATTAAATTACTCATGTATATAATATTAAAATATCTTTTACTTTAAGGTAACCCATCACACTAATATTAATTTTTAGTATTTGCAAAGAAATGGTTACGTGTTTGAATTATCATATTCTTGAAAAGTAATTCTAATACCTAATATACATTTTCATACATTATAGATATTTTAGGCCCGGTTTAATATATTTACTTCTGACAGTTCAAATTTTTCAATATATTATGTACATATAATATATCGTAAGGAATATTTAAATCAATAGGATTTTATGTTCCTGGTGCCGTTTTTCTTTATGCATTAAATTTTAGGGCGAAGTAATGAGATCTAAGATTTTCGCGAGTATTCATTTAAATGAAACTAGTATTATGTGAATTTACTACGCGGATCTACTACCTCGTCTGCCCGTGATCACGGTTGCTGCAAAGTAACCGAAACGTCGGGATTATGTAGTTTTTAAATAATAAAATCCGCGTAGTAAATCCGAATAATACTACTTTCATTTTTATGGCGAAGGTAAGGAGGTAAGGATTTATGAAAACGGAATGATTGTGCCTACAGCGCTTATTGAATTTGATAAGTTCATTAATAACAAGATTAGAGCCATGACAATGTCATAAGCCGCACCACCCACAGGACCAAGGTCACTTCCCGTTTTAGAAGTTCCATTGAATTATTACATTATAAAAGGTCGTTATATGTCATTTTAAAATCTAAATAAATAGTAATTTTTAAAGAAATAAAAACATTACATGTTTTTGAATCTATCTAAAAAAGAATTCGTCGTCATTGTCATAATTTGTGCTAAATAAAATGTGACTTACTGTGCATTTTTTACGCTTTTAGGATTAAATAAGAAAAAGGGCCACACAATGCTGGACACGAATATTCCGTAAATGTAGAAAATAAAATAGTAGCAATAAAATTTTATTCTATTAGGTTCCCTTTTAATTATTTTCTTTGAAATGTAAGTCAACACCATCACAAGAATAACAAGAAACACCTTATCCCACATAATAAATACGTAAATAACAATATAACAAACTGTACAAGTGATAGCAAGAGTATTCGTGTGTGAACTGATTGCTGCTAATGTCGTTACTTGTAAAATAATAGAGCTGCGTAAACTTGATAAAAAAATATCTCATTTTATAAATTATAATTAATTAATTTATGCAATATTTATCCTTTTTTCTGATTAAGTGTGACAGAAATGATATAGAATATTATAAAAAATAGTCCAAATATAAAGTAAATTTTCAGACACAATTCATATTGTCATCTTAGATATTATTTAAACAGAAATGTGGTAATACGTGGGCTGAACAAAAATGTATATTCGCAAGAGAAGAAAAATTTTGTTCTATTATTATAATTATGTATAACTATTGTATGTTGTTGAGAATTGCATCGTCAATATTTTAAATTTAGTTATACTTTCGAGGTTTTGATAGGTATTGTGGCATCGAAAACGGGAAAAGTCCTTGGGAGTTCTTTCCGATTACAATTTTATAAAATCATCATTTGAACGCACTGAATCGTATCAATATCTACTTGTTTTACAAGAGAAGCTTGGTATTTCTCTGAAAATATAACTCTGAAACCCTAAAGAAAAGTCCTTATCGCTTCCTAATGGCTTTATCAGGATTTTCGGGTTTTGACCACGACCACTGCAATCCTAGTTTCATTAGTAAGTACATCATTACATATTGTAATTTTATGAAGGACACTAAAAATATGAGAAATGGCGTAGTATCGAAAGAATTTTTAACATAATATACGTGTTCCAAATTTAAAATAATAAAAAAAAGAGAAAAAAGTTTTTACATATATATTAAGACTAGTTATATATGTGTTAATATTGGTCTATAATTTATTCATGTGTCAGCATAAACAAACAATTATATAAGAAATATCTTACACAATAGATATTTTGTGTTGCAGCCGGAGAGTAAAATTTAATTTTGAATTCTTGCAAGGAATCTCGAGTACTCATTCCATATATAACTTCACAGTTCTGTATTATAATATGAAATTTGATTTGATTTCAGCAGCACTACCTCACAATACTCTATACGAGTATACGGCACAATGAAATAGGAAAAATAATTATATTGAAGTCTACTCATCCCCGTCAATTGTATTGCTTACGATATTTAAAGGATGAGAGTTCGACTGGAGTCTCTATCTTTTATTTGTTATATCTTCGGAAATTTTATAATAAGTTATTTCAATATTTTTATTATTGAGAAGCAAAATAAATAATCGCTATTAACATGAAATGTACCAACCTCGTTAAATTCGTTTGTCATGGCATTCAGTATTGAACGAAAAACCGTAACGATTAAATTTAAATATATATATTTCACCACAGGCTGGATAGTGCCTAGCATGTTAATTTTACCTCACTATCTTTACCGATAGTAAGTAAAAATTAACATGTAGATGCCAAAGCACTGAAATCCAGTAAAAGCCTTTTCACTGGTACGTTGAAGACATGAAGAGATCCAAATAATATGCGGGTGGAAACATAAGCTAGCCAAATGGTTCCAGTATTTTGCTATGTACACCGGGAAGGAGGGTTCGTCCGAATGCGAGGAAATGTACACTGAAAGTTTGGAGCTACTTTACAACTATATACAAGACTGACTTGATTGATTTTAGCCATGTGGTTTTTGTTCATGTCTTTCCATTAAGTTCAAAGAAGTGGGGGGACATTTTTTGGCTCGTACTAAATCACGACTTCAATACACGACCCGACAAAACATACATAGAACAAGGCGAAGAGAGTTCCTTGCCGAATACCTATTTTAAAAAGACATTTCTTAGAATTTATTTGAGTTTACTATAATAGTATAAATAACGAGAAAAAATCAATGGATACTCTGCATTTGAATAGTAATTTAATTGAAAAGACAATGTTTGATTGTCTCCCCAAACAAAGAAACTAGATAAATCACTGATCATACTTTATAATTGTGGTTTGGAAGCTATTGACCTTTTTTTGTTTTGGTTGTTTAGGATACGCAAAGTTTACTAGCAGGTGAGTAAATAGCATAATATAAAATGATCCGCATTGGGGCACATCAGGTTCATCAGTATTTTTTAAAAGGTGACCACTTTGCTATATTTCATCAGATCTAGAAAATAATGTGTTTTAATGGGAAAGGTTATTAAAATACTTTAACTTAAAATTATAATTTAACTGAAATGCGACATAAATCATCGGCTATTTATAGTGATGATGGTAATTTATTTAAATAATATAATCACAAAAGAGTTATGAAATATGACAGCGCATTCTATTAGCAGTTAGAGATGAGTTTATTAAATCTGTCAAAATAAAAAAAAGCATGCCACATTTACTTCAAAATCAATTTTAGTCGCACTTCTCTTTATTCTGGTTGGATTTTTAACTTTTTCCAGAAATATTGATGATAATATTCCAGGTTCTTCTGATGGAATGGAGTTTAAAAAGAAAACATGTCTTAAAGAGAAGTATAATACTAGTTGTCTTTATAATCCGCAGATATTTCTATTACATGCTTTTGTATACCCTTCCATTTTACAAATTTTCTTGACAGGAACAAGAAAGTACAGCTTCAGTTATTTCCTCAGAATTCCTCAGTTATTGAGTTATTTTAACAACTACGATCAGTAACAATGTTACTTAACGTTTATTACTTAATAACAAAAAATAATGAAAGAAAATGGGTTCTACAAAAGCTATTGGAGAAAGAAACTTTACTAAGCCTGCATACTAGAGCGTATTACTTAAAGAGGTGCTTTATGTATACGTGTAAATTGTTAAGTGATACTGGTTGTTATATTTTCCAAAGATGCAGTGGGTTCTTTAGCAACCTTCGTATATAATTACAGCAATGGTCTGTACCTGATAACAGTTTTTTCTTTTATTAATATATTTGGGTACACTAACCACTTGCTGGAACAACAAAGACAAGGATCTCAGAATGTCCAGTCGCCGTAGCCAGCATAGAAGGAGGACATATATTGGTAATTTGATCACTATGCAAATTTATTAAGCTTCTTAGGTATTACTATTTTAAATAAATTCTTATTACTTACTTCAGTCTTCTTTGTAAAGTAATAACGAATGATACCTATTTAATTCATATGGCAGATGTTGTCTTTGTATAAAATGTTAGCCACCTTTTGAGGTCCACCTTAAGGTCAGGATGGAAGGGGTAATCACAATCTAACTCTTTCTGCCGTTAACCAAGACGGTCACATGATTTAATTACTACTAATATAGTCCTAGAGCACACGATATGATATTATGTGATAGGGTGTAAATATATTACAAATATATATGTGATAATGTTATTTACAACGTTCACAGTTTTTTTTTTAAACAAAAGCCTCCAAAAACGGTATGGAACAGATATCTGATATGAATATTAATAAACGATGTTACCAAAATGGCTACACGAACATAACTTAATAACTTAAACTTTACACCGAAAAAATTATACTCTGAACGAAATATTTAAAAACGCATACCTACTCGTAATATCGTTCTTCGCCTTATCATTAAGATTTTACTCATTGATTTCCATTCATTGTAAACCATAAAAAACAATTCAGTTATTTTTCCAATTTTAAGCAAAAAAGTTACAAAAATGTGATGACCGAGTACAAATAATTTAAAAAATTCGGATCAGGACTTGTAATTTGATATTCTGATAGATGAAAGAAGTCTCGGAAATATGTTTGTTTCTGAAGGGACTATGCAATCAGAGGACGAAAATGTCTTAGTAATGAAGAAGAAATATTCATAAATATTATAATATAGTGCTGAACAGCGAAATTAATATTTTCATTTACTTCTTGAGATATAATATTTTTGTTCAGCTTTAAGTGTTGATTTATTTTTCCTCAAATATCTCGTGTGTTATATACATAGGTGACTGATAAGTCAGTCGCATCGTTAAGAAAAGCTACAAAAATAAAACGAATCCCGGATTAGAGATGAGTGATAGTTATTGTCTATAATCCAAAACAAAAAATTAGCTTTCTAAGTGCTTAATTCCATAGATAGTCCACACTACGATTCCTTCGGTAGAAGTATCCTATGTCAGACATGATCGAAGACTTTTGCAATCTATTGGCTAACACATACAACTTCATTTTTACCTTAGTGCTAACTTTTTAAGGATAATAAAAATCTTTCAGTTATTAATAAACTGCTTTTTAATGCAACAATTTAAAATACTTTTTAGTAATAGGACTCTACATATTCAAATAAGTGCTATCACCCATCTTAGGGATAGGATAGAGATTCAGGATTCTTAAATAATTTTTCTATGGAAGTCCTTCAACCTCGTTTATACTATTCATCTAATTTTAGAAATATTTTATTATTCTTTTGCCACTATGGGAAGTTGATCCCAGAACTTAAATACAGACCAAAATCTTTTTGTATTCAAAATAGCCTGTGTTATTCTACATAACACATTTTGTTAACAGCATGATATATGTTTTTGTCAACTGTTGCTTTTTATTATTAGCTATAAGAAGATTGTCACAACACTAATTTTAAGAACTAAAGTTCGTCATGTTGATCTTCTGTGAGAGGGTTTTATTTAGAGTCCGATAGCTCTAAAATTTATGCTCTCCTAAATTAAAAACAGCTAAGTTCATACAATTGTCTTTGTGAATCGACATGTTCGTCGTTAATTACAATATTTAATAGAAAAAAATATTAAGTCCCTTTTTTAATAAATATTTTATTAAGAATAACTAACTGTTTCGATAATTATATTACCTGTGCCAATTTAATATCAAAATGTTATAATAACAATATTAACAAGTGACGTACGTAGGGTAGGTTGCTTTGACATTTAAACCTCTCTGGTGGATCATTATCGCTTTGTTCTGATCATGTTTATAGCAATTGTTATCAGTGTTATATATTACGCATTATTCTAATTTAGCTATATTAATAATACAACGTATTGTTTATTTTATAAACTACTATTCTTGCCAGCGGCTTTGTCCGTTTGAACTTTGTAGTTGGACTCGGAGAGAAATTTATAAGGTGTGTAAAACAATAGATGTAGGAACCAGCTGGCAGATAGATTTATAATGTGTTTCGTGAATTCATACAAAATACAACTGTTATTGTTATTGCCTTGATGATTATAAATAAAATGAAGTGTTAAATTATAGCCTATGTTGAAATTATATCATTAATTAAAATTACATAAAAATTCGTCAAGTAGCATATAATATTGCTTGAAATAGTAATATACATAAATCAATACACCTCTTGAATGTATACTATTAGTAGGATAAAGGAAGAGACAAGTTTTAAATAATAAAGTCGACCTTATTTAAAGTTATATTATCTATAGCATACAAGTTACTAATTAGTTAAACAAGAGAATTGAATACGTAATAACTCTACGTCCAGTTGTTAGAATAAAATAAAAACGACTATTTATAAAATAGTATAATTTTTTTAAAACTCTTAATCTAAAATGTACTAAATATTACACAGTTTTCAGTTTTACAATATCTTATAAACAGTCTGTATTTATTTTAAATTTTATTAATGTGTTTTACATTTGACTCGATTTGATAGAGTTTACCTTGTAATTTTCGACTTCCTACAAGGTAGTCCAACATTTTATAACTCAGCAGATTAGACATCAGAAGAAAATGGATAGTTTGATTGACAAAATAGAAAAAAATGTTTATTAAATGGGCCTAAAATCGGAAACGGTGAGGTTTACACAAAAGTTTTGAGTAAAAAAATGGAAATTTTATTCGCTGCGGTAAAGATCTTTATTATTTTTTGCCCTCAAATGCATAACTTCGGAGATATAGGTAACAATGCTATTTTTTTTATTATTTTTTTTGCTTATTTGTAAAAAGTTATAAAATTAAATATGAAGAAGGTTTAAATATAATTAATTATATGGTTGCCACCGTGACGTGAATGTAACGGCTTTAATTTAATACGTTCTGGCTGTTTGCCCGGCGTTTGTCCGAGTCTTACTTAAACTACCGCTGATCAATGTTCTACGTAATTCAATAACAAGAATGTTTTATCTGCAGATCAAAAATCTACGAAATTTAATAACAATACAATTATTTTTCTCATGAGAGCATATCTTCCTAAATATACATCTTTAATGTTTTATCTGAAAACACACGTTCCTAAACTTCAATTACGAAATTTCCCTTTGCCCAATTTGTATTTCAAATATTGTTGTAATAACAGACGTAGACAATAAATTCATTTTAAAGGTAAACAAAGAACACTATAATAAATTTGAATAAAAGTAATGGGCTTTGGCAAGATTATTTTATGATCAATCAGTTGGATATTTCGTAACAGCTTTATTTAAGCTGATGTTTGTATAAAAACATTCGGTAACTCGTTTGTCCTTAACTGTGGGATTATTTGAACATTTTTTTAAAAATAGTAACAGTAATAAATTTAGAACTTAAGGGAAAAAGTACTGTGATGTTGCTTTTTAATACTATGTTAATGTGAGAAAAGATTCAGTTGCAGAAAATAGTATAAAGAAATTCCTTATGAAAACAATCTCGTATAGATATTCCATTAATAAACTGGTAAATTACGACGTGTTTAACTTATTGCAGCCAAACGTATAAATAAAAACCTCTACATAACAAAAACTTTCGTTTAATGAGCCGTTTTAATTAAATGAGTATTAATTAAACGTTAAACCATTTTCCGCCTTGCCCGAGTTAATGATGATTTTCCATCGCATAGCTATTAAAATTTCACTATTATTTAAGATGCGAGCGAGAGTGCTATTAGCTATCGCTGTATACATTCTATACAACACAAGGCTGATGTGTGGTAAGCCTTATAATTATCCGTTACTTTACAGGGATCATGTGTATACCTCCTTAAGTAAGAACGGCGAGGAAATGTTCTTTGCCGTCAACATACGTAAGTAAAATATAATCTAAAAATTAAATTTTCTACTATATTCAATATCTTCTGTTACTATTCTGTTTCATTAGATCCATCTTGTGCGAAAAAAAGGGGGGAGTGTATTAAGAGGGAGCAATGTCGCGATAGGAAAATACTTTATATCTCCCGAGTGTGCTATAAACGAGATTTGGTTTGCTGTTACGATGATACCATTAAACGGCCCAAGGTTGGGAGGACGAATTGCAATAATTGTTCGTCGGAAGATTATATCGCTGAATATAATTGATGTTAAAAATATAATAGCATCTACATAATTTAAAGTTCCTCGTTTTTTATTTTCATTGCCTTACTTTAGTTAACATGTTTGGATTTTTATCATTTACAATATCTAATTTGTTTTTTAAATATGACTTCAGACGAAGAAGTGGTTTTTATTTATGAATGTAACAAATATTACACAAATGTATATATTGTAGGTGGTTTTTGCTATTCACCTAAAACCTACCGGATCTTTTTGGCTTATAAAGAAAACGGCTTTTTATATAATCTTTCTTTTTATGAAAACTAAACTTTTTCAATACTTTAGCTTATTATTCATCATGATCAATGCTTTTGTTCCTTCCTGTACAGCCTTACATATTTTGCCTTAAAATACAGGTTGTTTGAGAAGAAGTGATGGAAAAAGGAGAAACATTTTTGTGTTTTTTTTTTACTTTTATTAATGAAAAACTATGGATATCGTCTTTGAAAAATAAAATCTAATTAGAGACGCAATATATTAACACATTTTTCAAAAGGTCTCTTTGATTTGATGCACGAACCATGTAATATGAATAACATTACACTTTTTTTATATGACACTCATTTTTTATTTCACATTTTACTCGATGGTAAATACTTTTGTCTATGACTACGTATTATTTTTACTGAATCTTGAGTCTTAAAGTCTTGAAAGCGATAAAAAGGAAGAAGGGTAAAAATAAATTAGCTTAGAGATCAATGAATAAGGGCCAATACCCGTTATCGGTGATCAATAGTAACTGTGTACTGAAGGTTACAATTTGTATTTTGGACGATAGAATTTTAGAAGTACCATCCTTTTACGGAGGATCGGCTTAAAGTATTTATTTCATTTGAGTAAAAAGTGCCCGAATATCTATTACATAACGCTTTCTTTCCTTATATTAAAGAACCACATATCTAAAAAACTCCTTAAGTTGTCTATGTAGCTGTAACCACCTAGGTCGCTTAGATTGCATTGACACACTGCAAACGAAGGGTTTATCGTTTTTAATACAATAACATATGCTAAAACTGTTATGTGCATAGATTTATGAATGAAACACTGTCCACGCTCCGTAAGTCCTGTGACGATACATACCAGGGGTAAACATCTGTATATACAATCTGTTTGTTTCTATTCTTTAGTAATAACATATAAAAGACCGGTTTAAATATAGCTGTAATTAAGTTTTTAATATTAATGTGTATTTAACATTGACTACTTAAATTAAAACTCCAATAAAAAATATACTACATTTGCTAGAACATACTAAGTACTTTTTTTTAATACTTAATAGAAGCCAAATAAAATAATGAATATGTGTTTGTTTCTTTTTCAAAATTAATCACTTTATATTTATAATTTGATTAACTTATCATCAAATAGATTTTTAATAAAAAAAATTTAACAAATATTTTAGACTTTATTGGTTTGTAGTATATAGTAAATAACAATATTCGTTATATTGTTTTTATATCTGTATAATTATCGCTGACCCACTTAAGTTCTTTGTTAGGTAGTTACATAATCATCGTTTATTTGTGTGGGTGATTTATCGTATTTGACATATTAATGGGACCTTCAAACTGTCTATTCGTGTTGATATCAAAATAAAATTCCATGGTCATGGATCCACCTTGAACACTATTGAATAACTTCTTACACTGTTATATAACATAAAATGAATTTTAATGTAGTTTTAAGTTATAACAAGGCTAGATAGGGAGGAAGAACAATTACCGGCTTGTATTTGATGTGATATAAAGTTGGATTCAGAAACTTTTTCCAATCAGAACTCTTCGAATTGATGTTTACTTTCCTTTGTTTAAGTTATAACATGAACGGAAAGTCATATCTAGTTTTTAAATTGGTAACGTATGTTTGACGAAAACAACCAAATTTTGTATAAATATTTGTATTTGGAACGTTGATGTTTTAAAGTCATGAATAGAATTGTTTTCGGCTTTTAATAATAAAAATGATAGAACGTGATTTTCATTCTAAACCAAAAGTCTTCCAGGCTGGTATTATGTTGAAAATTTAATATGAAGGAATTAAAAAAAATTAAACAAAATATATTTTTGCAAAAATAAGGATTGGTACTCAGATCGCCTTCACTATGAACTTAAAATATATTTGTGCGCCCCGAAACGTTTCGTTGCTTTTAAAGCACCCACAATTTCCAGCAATCAGCTATATTCGTTCTTAACTATCGAGTCTTGGTAATACTGTATGCTCTTAAATAATTAATTAATACACCTCCAATTACAATTAAAGTATTTATTTTTATGTATTAAAAGTTAATTGACCAATTATAGAACATAAAATGTTGATATGAAAAATATCTTTGAGTTTTTTTTGTTAACTTTATAATTAATAAACTTAAAAGCATTTTTACATTAGTATATTTTGTTATATGAAAATTATTTACTATTTTTGTTAAACCATAAGCGGTAAGACGTTGATAAAAGGAGATTAATGCATACCGTTGATATTCGACCATAATCAATTGATTACTTCAAGTTCAATAGTAGAATAGAAATGTCATTACGTGTGACATTTAGTGACAATACACACATGGAATAATCTTCACATACTGACGTGCGTCAAAGTCAATGTAGTTGTAATTTTTATTTTTAATAAATTAATATGTTTCTAATAAATATTGTAAAAAATGCTTTGTTTTGTTTGACTTTGACTATGTTAATTTCCATGTTAATACGTTCGCGTAATTCTCGTAAAAAAGGGTATAAAGTTTTCACACTACGTATTAATATTATGATTATAACAGATAAAAACATTTGAATATAGTGTTAGATAACTTCAAAATATATTTCATGTGAATTAGAAAATGCGCCAGGTTATGTCGATAGGAGAAGTTTATGTACAATATTTTAATTTCGATACGAATTCATTTTGAATAGGGAGTATGCATGATTTTTTAAGCATTTCTAATTATAACGGTCATTATAACACTTCCGCAATTTTATTACATAAGCTTAAAATAAATAATTTTAACAAAAATAACTTTCTGACTATTTAAACGCTATACAGCAACGAAACGTCCTTTCACAGGTTTCCGATTTTTTGTGACTATACATAAATATTACCAGCGAAATGTAATGGAAGAACATAACTTTGTTCTTCAATAATAAAAATGTTTTTTAAACTTTCAAAGTCACTTGACATTACACAGCACAATGCTTTAGTTCTACTGTAAAAATGGATTTGCAGTTGGGTCTGTGCTTTGTATTTTAAAGAAACTTTATTATTTTATTAATATATTGATTGACAAACTTTTCAAATAAATGTCATTTTAATTCCAAAATATAAACTCCAGTAACTCCATTAGGTGAAGCTAGCTTCAGTAAAATGGCCGTCAAAGTTATTTATTCCCTGTTGGGTGATCTGGTGTGTAGACAGACATAGTAAAAAGTGAAGAAATAAAATAAGATTAATAAATCGAAGTTGAATTTCAAAATAATGTATCTGTTTACGCTTAAAAAATTATAGACTTCTAACATGCAGTAATCTCCTTTCCTTCTTTTCTCACAGCATCTAATTTTTCGATGTTTCCCCAAAAATCGAGGTATTTGAATTGCTTTTATGTCTTCTGTCGTTCAAACCATGCTTTTATTTGTTGATAGAATTTGTTGGAAAAGATGATACATAATACAATACATAAACAGTGTTATCATCCCACATCTCGCCGTAGGATGGTTAATCGAAAAAAGGAATGATATTTTCCTTAACTACCTTAATTTTCATTCATATTTATATTAAACATTTTGTTTTATAAATTAGAAAAATTATTTTACATGGGATATTTTTGTATATAGCAAACGAAGACTTTATATTTACTTTTCTTTTTATTCATAATTAATTATACGTACCTACATATATGTTAAATTATTTCATGTTAAATTCATATTTAATGTGAATAGCAGTTTTGGATTGTTTGAACTATTTGTTAAATGTTTGCAGAAGTGTTTATCTCTGTTGTTGCGAAATAGTCAGCATGAAGTTATCTACTCGGAAACAACTGGACTTCGCTCTAATTTAGTTTGTCTGGGAATAACTACGTAAAAATATTATCTAAGTTATGGAATAAGTTATACACAGTCTCCGGAAGAACTCTATACAAATCCTTAACACGTCCCGAGTGTGACTTCACCTACGAACTTATCTGCTTTTAAAAGGAGTTATTTTTTTATTTAAATTAAATAAAGTTGCATTTTTTGTAGAATCTTTAGACTTATGATTAAAAAATATATATATATATTTTTTAAAATTATTTGTATAGTTTCTCAAATTATTATCAGAAAATAGTGTTTTATAAATAATAATAATGATAGTTTCTTTTAAAAAACAAAAAAGAGAGACATAAAATAGAATGTTTAATTTTTTTTCTTTCTTTGATTTCGTAATTGTAATCATTTATATTTATTCCACATATTTTCGGATAAACGTATTTATATATAATTATTGTTTTGTTATGCATGAATAAATTAATGAAATATCTATTTTGCATTACAATTTTCCTGTTTTAGCAATGACGTTCTAGTTAGTCATTTCTGTACGAACGCCATTTATATTTTTGGCGTAATTGCTATTTCTCTCGCATTTCATTGTTTACTTTGTAAACTATATTTGATATGATACATTAATATTCTCAATTGCGATTTAATATAATTTTGGAATCAAATTAACTGACATCTTGTATTTCGTCAAACAACGATCAGAAATAGAATTAATTAAAATTAATTATACATCGAGAGTGATTTAATTATGTGGAATAACATTTGAATTAAGTTATGGTTTTCCAAAAAGAAATTGTGCTTTCGATAATTATTTAATAATTAAATTTTTTTTAGGAATGATAATTCGAAGTCACTGAGTATTTTTGTTAGTGTTAATAGGGACTCTCACACTTAGCTGAATGTGTTGCTTAGTACTTTGCAATCATATAACATATCATATAATCTTTTGATTTTTAAAAGTAAAGTTTTCTGTTTTAAAACGTATATAAGTCGGCTGTTTAAATAGGAGTTCAGAAAAATGCGTTTCTGATGAATGACTTCTTAAATGAATGATTCTAAGATGAATTGACTTACCTAAAAACTTGTTTTGACATGTTTATTATACAGCGTTTATTCCATATTGGTTGACACGTTTGAAACAATCAAGAAGTACTTGTAAATTAAAGAGGATATAAATTAAATTTTTCTCACATTTACTATACATCTTTACAGTTCTCAATTTTTTTTATTCAGTTTCTTTTTTAAGTCTGATCGTCTATTATTACAGGCAGTACAGTTAAGTGGCGCTCAATTCACAAAGTAAACGAAGCATCTCTCTAGATTCCTAATAACAATTGAAGATATTGAGAAAAAAACCTTCATCCTTTTTTTGTTGTAATTTAATCAAACGAAACATTTCTTTTTAAATTTTACTTTAGATGACTGTAATATTTAATGATACTTAGTTCAAAATAATGTCAAGATTGAGATTATGGTATATAAATAGGTCTTCACCTATAGAAAAATTTGTATTTCTTTAATGAAAATATATTGATATTTGTGTATGTTTACTAGAGGGACGTGAGACCAAAATGATTCTTGATAATTTGAAGAAACCACTTGTACTTTTTCTATAATCATCTAGATAAATAAAGATTTTTTACGGAACTAATTTGTTTAAAAAAAATATACAGCTTACAATACAATGACATTATAATATAATATTCATGCCAAGTAAATAAAATGTTTAAGTAGTATTATCCATATTAAAGAAGTTTCTTATGGCAAATAAGATTAATCTTCCTCAGAAGTAAATATTTAAATAACTCTTATATGAGTAACAGTGGGTCTTTATATATTTATGAGGGATAGGGACTTGGTGTGAGGTACAGCCATAGCAAAGTTCATAGTTCACAAGTTTGTTGTCCCTACTGGAATAGAGGTATATAACTTAGAGTTAATTCTATATTAGGGTTTTACATATTACAAAACAAAATTCTTAGTACATTATAGATATACATGAAAGGTTGTATGTTAATTCAAACAAAAATATATCAATATGCCCCTTTCTTATTAAAAAAACATAACCATATCTTTCTTAGGTACACAGTAAACAGTAGGTAAGTAAGTATTGTAAACTTTCACCAAAATATTCAAATTTTTTGCTTACTCGGTCCTGTATTACATTCAACCTGAACTTAATGGACATCTTGAGCGTACGATAAAAGATCCTCTATGCTCTGTCAGAACACTATTTAGTTGATTAGTCCAATAAAGTGGATAGTAACGGACTTAGTTTTACGTTTCTATCTTTTCATTCAAATTCTCATAAAGATAAAATAACCTGAAAAAGTATTTATGACTTCATGATGTCGTTAGTAAAAAAACATAGTTTTGATTTGGGCAAAGACATAAGTTGCTTAAAACCAATAATCATTTCTATTATTTAAACTTTTAATCATGTCTTAAAACAATTTTTATTTGTTTTTACATTTCTATTTAATATAATGTATTAATAACAAACTGTGTTGATAGATACAATGTTAAAGGCGAAGAACATAAGGTTTAATTATATTTATCTACATATTCTTAACCAGTAAAATAAAAATATTTTTTTTAGACGCTATAGGTTTTGGGAAATTCTTTAATTTTCTTTAAATATGTTTAAGTTGAGAATGTTGTTCATTCTTTGTTAATTTGGTTAAAACAATGATGTCTTTATCAACTACGCGATTTTGGGCATGTGCCTTTTTATTAACGGAGGAAAATATGCATTGCTGCATGCCCGCCGGCCAGTCCTGATGAACGGGGTCGTTATATGGGGCTCTGCAATCTTTTGTGTTCTTTGCAAGAGGGTCTTTTGGGCATATGCCTTGGTTTTCCTTACATTCATCGTATTAAAAATTATGGTGAGATATGCAAAAATATATTTCATTAAATACGAGCTGTGCCCACGACTTCGTCATATCCAAATAAATGTCATTTCTAAATGCTATTTAACATTTTTTCGAAAACATATTTAATTTTAAAAATGTTTTTGTGCATATACTTCACGATTTATTATTTATTGTTTTACCTTTTGACAAAATTTTTGCGTTTAATGTACAATAAGAAATCCTATCCACTACCGAAATCAGTTACAAAGCGAATGAAAATTGATCTCCGTGACAACACTGTCAGACCTCAAGTTACAGTTAAGCCATTCTCATTCCAGATTTTTTTTTTGCGGCAGTTTACATATAACAAGACTAACAAACATACAGTCTCATTTCGTCTACCGGTGATTACTTTTAGAATCTACAATAATACACTATGTTTTGAAAACTAAATTCTCGAAATGCAAAATAATGTCTAAAAATATTGAGATTATTCTTTGCCAAAATTTTTTCATCATTCGTAAGAATTTTTATAAATTTAAAAGTTTCGGAAAGATTTTACATATCATAAAATGTCTGAATACTTCTGAACTAAATTTGAACTAGGGATTTATGCCAGATAGGTTTCTTGAAAAGATTTCGGATGTTTACGACACATGAAGCCGAAGCGGGTAGCTATAGGAGTATATAATATGTACAAGTAATTTGTTGAAGTTTAAACAGTTAAATGATAATTATTTGACATAATGATTCAGCGGTAAGTTTTAACGATCGGTTTTTCTATTTTATTCATGTAGTAAAATCGATACCCTAATTAAAGTATTGTAGTTTACGGAGTAGCGAAATTAAACACAATAATCTTTTCCAATGTTACAGTGGTATTTTCATGTTAGAATTTCCAATATTATACTAACTTTAGTCCCTACTCTCTATGTACATGATACATATGGGATGGTCTTTCTAAGAGATTTTTATGTATATATATGGCATCTTACATAAATCGAGAACGTAGGGTATTTCTGTAAAAAAGGGTCAACAGCGTATCTGAAATTCATCTAACATTACAGATATCCATGGGAGATCTTAACCATTTACACCAGGGCTGTTTGCTTGGTTGCCCCTTTATTAGGGTTAAAATTATATGTATGTACATGTGAACCTTGTAGAATATGTAAAGATTAACTGACAACTCGGAAACCACCTTAATATTTTAAAGCCATTTTACTTACGTGTGAATATTAAATTATACACTTAGTCAATGTCACTTCCGACTGCCTACTTCAACGATTGTTCCTACAAAGCAGAAGATAATTTTAGTGAAATGAATGGATAAGTAAATAAAGAACATTTTAACTAATAGCATGTTATACCAGTCAAAATTTATATACATGTTCCCTTTCTACCTCCCTGAAATTAGTATACAAGGTGTAAGGAGTTCTATAACATCAGTACTGTTCATTAATCTCGTTAAAAATTACTGAAAAGTCGTAATTGAATACGGATATTCGTTTTTAAATTATAAGATGTTTACCAAGTCGTCTAGTATTACGCCAGGCAACAAACAGTTTGAAGAATTATAGTTCATGCTTTGGGAATTAGTTAAAAATAAATAAAAATTATTTATTATATATCTACTTGGGTGTATTCTAAATTTTTATTTCAAAAAATATAAAAATATTTCTTTACGATATATAGGGTTTTCCATTAAGGGCGCTTGATCTTTGAAATGCAAAAAAAAAATACATGTAGGAAAGATATTTGCGAATTTTTTTTTTTATTTGGAAGGTCTATCGACCCCATTATGTATGGAATATGACATCATTCAAATGACCGCCACGGCTTCGGTTGGTGGCGCGCACACGAAAGGTCCAATTTTCGATGACTCTGGCGCACAAATCGGGCTGTATTTGATCGATGGCGTGGCGTATGTTGACTTTGAGGGCATCGGTGGTTTGCGGCTTGTTGGCATAGACCTGCGACTTAAGAAAACCCCACAAGAAAAAGTCCAGCGGGGTCAAATCGCACGATCTCGGTGGCCAGTTCACGTCGCCTCCGCGCGAGATGACCATGTCCAGAAATTGCTCGTGCAGAACTTCCATCGTAGCGTGTGCTGTGTGGCACGTAGCGCCGTCCTGTTGAAACCACATGTTGTCCAGATCCATATTCTCGATTTCAGGCCAAAAGAAGTTGGTTATCATCGACCGGTATCGCTCACCATTGACGGTGACGGCCACACCATTATCGTTTTCGAAAAAATACGGACCAATCACGCCTCCGGCCCAAAATCCGCACCAAACAGTCACTTTCTGCGGGTGCATTGCCACTTGGTGAACCTCGTGTGGATTTGTCTCGTCCCAAATACGGCAATTTTGCTTGTTGACATAGCCATTCATCCAAAAATGCGCCTCGTCGCTGAAGATGATTTTTTTGCCAAAATCGGCGTCAACTTCCAACTGCTCTAATGCCCAGTCAGCGAACACACGGCGCTGTCTATGGTCATTAACCTTGAGCTCTTGGGTCAGCTGGATCTTGTACGGGTGCAGGCTCAAGTCACAACGCAAAATTCGCCAAGTTGTCGTCTGCGAAAGGCCGAGTTCCTGTGCGCGACGCGGAATTGACTGCCGCGGGTTTTCGAGGACACTGTCGCGCACAGCGGCGATATTCTCGGCAGATCTCGCGTTACGTTGACGCACGGGAACCGGCTGATTGTTAACTGACCCGGTTGACTCGAATTTGTCCACCAATCGACGGATAGTCGACTCGGCAGGACGATCATCGCGACCGTAAAACGGGCGAAGTGCGCGGAACGTTGCTCGAACTGAAGACCCATTTTCATAAAACAATTTTATGATTTGCACGTGCTGCTCGACACTGTAACCTGCCATGGTGGTTTGGGAGGACGGAATGAATATAACACACTGCATTTGACAGCTGTCACTCAAACAACATGGCCGCAATCAGCTGTCAAAGTTCAAGCGTCCCTATTGGAAAACCCCATACTATTAAAGACCATTTTTAATAGTTTTTAAAATAGTATTATTTGAAAAAGATTGTTAAAACGTGTTTTTTATTTTTTTTTTAATGCCAAATGAACTTTTTCGATCATTTGGGATGCATGCTTCATCCAAGAAGTAAGCCAATAAACGGTCTCGCTACATAGTTTACGAGGCAAGAGGCATGAAATAGCACTTTTGAACTGCTATTTGAATTACAGATGAGCTTTGTTGAATCTGTCTTTGTATCAGTGGTTTCAACATTGTGGTTAGTATATTGCTGGGGTATTTTGTATCAAAGGATAAGACTCATCAAATATGCATTATTGTTTTGTTGTTTATGGTTCTTAGATATGACATTTAAAGTTACTTCACGAAAAACCTTTGTTGATTTTTGAAGTGAAACTACTTTAGTATCGTTTGATTTCAAACTTGATGAAACGAAAAAATCCATAAAAAAGTCCATAGAGACTTGTGTCTAAACGCATAAATGTATACGATTCAGTCGACGAGAGAATGAGATAGAACACATTAGACGTTCTGGGTCTCTCTTTGCGCGACTCTTCGTAGCATCCCCACTATCGTCTACTAAACATTGTCAAAATTTATGCTCCTGAGTAGTAGATGGTCAGTACATCTATGTATATCTATATCTTGCTCCAGGTCCGAGCGTTCTACGTGTTATGTTAGTATGTGTTTAATGCATTTTTGCACCTGCATATTAGAAAGTTTTATTATAAGTGTGTTGATTGTTGATGAATTTTTATTTGTGTCAATATTTTCATCTCCTTATAAACTAATTTTATAATTATGCCGAAAAAACTAAAGCTGAAAAGAATAGTGCATACTGGCCGAAAAAAATGAAAATAAAATTTAAAAAACCGCAAAAAGTTCTACGGTACGTGTCTGAGAATTTCGTGCACGTCAAAAAAAGTTATGTACAAAATGAAAATAATAATTCTAAAGTGAATGATAATTGATTGGCTATATCTGTCTCAATCTCTCGTAGCCTACCCCTGATTCAAAATACTTGTGGAAGAGTACTGAAAATAATAAAATTTGGATTGTTTTCAGTAATTCTAATTCTTTTTCTACTTATAAATATACAGTTTACATGAAGCGACTGTTCATTTTTTCAATACTTGCCAATAAGTTTTTTAATCAGGGACTTTTCAGAAGTTTTACTTCTACCGCATGTGACTTGCACACACACACTTTTTTTACTTAGTGTACTTTTCACTTAAGATATATATTATATATAGATATAAAAATTTTCAATTAAGGTTAAACTAAATACATTGCAAAATTGTTATTTTTTATAAAAATGCAAAATAGTGTATTTTTTTATGTTCAACAAAATACTTTTACAATTGTTATAAAAACGGTAGTTTTAAATAAAATAACAACTGTATTTCTATGTTTCATTCTTTTGTTATTCGTATTGGTTTCGTATTTTGAATTTACGTATTTAAATATAAGTTTTCTCACGCTTAAACAAACGGATTGAATAATATATAAACATTAAAATTAAATATACAGAGACGGTTTTTCCACGGCATTCAGATGTATGCCATAGGGTCATATTTGCACCACCTATAAAGATAATTCACGGTTTAACTTTGAAAGCGTGCGTCAGCAGAATCAATACTAGAAAGGAGAGGACAGCGAGCTAACGTTTGATTTATGAAAAATTTAAGACGTCGTGTTGATTTTTTTTATTGATCCAGAAAAGGCTGATCACAGAATTGCACCAAGAGCATTCAGAAATGACGAATGGAGTTGGCCCACAAAGATATTATTAAAAAAACATTTCCAGGATGAAACCGCTGTTGTATATTCTTTTTTTTTTTGTATTTGTTTGAAAAATTACTAGAATTCAGTTATGTATTACTTAAATAATACACCTTAATAATTAATTAAAGAGTAAATAGCATTTTAGTAAAAATTTTATGCTGATATAAAAGAGGTGAAAGTACATATAATAAACCTCAGAATAAACAAAATCTTATCCAACCTGACGAATTGTAGACGAACGGGAAACATTATTTATATTTAGGATAAAAGAAAACAAGTAACAAGATTTAAAGGCATGGTTAAAGTCTTTAAGGATTGGAACAGTTACTTGTTCAACTCACATATTGAATGTAGTGGGTATTTTCATTGATTATAGTTTTCTGGTTATATCTCGTCACGAAGTAATGAAGCAGCTTTCAGCTCTGGCGACCAGAGACAGTGCGAGCTAGTTTATGTTCATGTAGCTCGTTACACTTTCTTCTTTCCACACTACCTCCTCCAAACCATAGCTGGTTGCATTGACGTCAACCAATACATAAGCAGCGGCGGTGACACAGTGCCCTAAATATGAGTATCTTTTCCTTATGCAGAGCATTCATGACTTGTGACGTCAGTTTGAGGCTCCAACATTTACATACACTTACGTTAATAGTTAGGAAACTGAGGTTGTATATTGGTAGCATGATCTCGTTAGAGTTAGATGATATTTATAATTAACGATGATCTTTGGAACTCTGAGAGTTAGGAGAGGCATCTTAATTTTAAAGAACCCTTAGTAATAACTTAAAAGTTGTGATAGTCAAGTGTTTAATAATATGGAACTATATAAAGTATATACATGTCTAAATAAAGAGTTACTTTTTTATGGTATATTTCACATATTATTGTGTAGAGTTAAGCTCTCTTTATCCGGTTCAGAACGGATCTAGCACGTTTGTTTACTGAACACACATCACTTAAGTTGGTAAATAAAAGTTTCTTTGTAACAATAATTTTATAAACTTAAAGTTAGCAATAATTTTACATTGATTATATGAGTTTCTCAGTAAAAAAAATATATATTATTGTGATATTGTATGAAGTTAGGTACTCGTAATTATTATATGTTCGCTTTTTGAGATGGTTAAAATTTTAAAATACATTTCCCTCACTTAATTAAACAATGTTAAAAGCTAGTAGTTAATAAGTTTAAATTACAGCTCTACTTTATATAAATTACGAATCGTTTGTTAGTAGAAGTGTTTTTCTTTTTTAATATATGAAATTAATATGAACAATCCTGATACTAATAAAGATAATTAGTAATATTTTACGCATTTTTAACTCGACTTCGAAACCGTAATATTGAAAAAAAAAAACTGTGGATAAATTTAATGAAATCCTAGAAACATGCCCTACTCTAGTTCCTTTTTAAAATCCCAACACCCAAAAATCTAATAATGTTTATACAATATCAAAGTGCTTTGTTATTAGTAAACATACCTATAAATATAAAAAAACATGCATGCACATACATATTTATATTATCGTTCTGATTTTCGATCAAACGAGATATATAACACGATGCACAAACAGCCCATTTCATGGTAGCAAGGAATATCAGAGATTATGTTTCATGGTTTGGAAATTTTAAATGCTCAACAGGGTTTACAAAACGATCAAAATCAATAAAAATATATATTAATGTACTAGTCAAACTTGATATACAACATAAAAAGGTGCATAGTAATTATTTTTTTCTGAATAAAACCACAGAATACGTAAAAAAAAACTAACTATAAAATAAGTTTATGCATACCTTATAACATTTGAATTTTGTGACGTTCTTAGAAGTTCAGATATTTATATATTTCAATAAGCTCTTGATTATAATATGAATATATTCTTAAGTATTATACTTAAATGATAAAAGAAGATATAAAGGAAATATATTATAAAAGAACGATATTATAGTGAATTAAACTTTACAAAAGAATAAATAATCAGAATTTGAATAATTTCTTCTCTCCTTAGAGCTTAATGCATATTTGTATTCTAGGAAACAAATCTTTCATTCATTTTTATAAAACTTTGTAAAAAATGAGAGCGATGAAAAGTTAAAAGTGAAATCATTTATTATTCCATAACTCGTTTTAGAGAGCAGTGGAGTGAAATAGCTTTGTTGTAACTTTTAAATTGATTAAATTATAGTAAACTGTTACATGTGCATGTTTAGTTGCCAAAAACATTATTAGAAACATTCATAGAAAGTTAATAACAGGACTTACTATGTCAATTCGTAATTGGATGTAATCTGAGTTATTAGGCAGTTTGGAGGGTAAATTGAATTGCAAATAATTTAACAAGCGTACGTAATACACAGCTTTAGCAAAATTATAACGGACGCTTTGACAATGTAATGAATATTTAAATATTTAAATTATATGGTTATTCATCAAAAACATTTTGAAAAAGAATTGCTTTAGGTGATATATATATATATATATGTGTGTGTTAATACATGTCCAGATATAAACATATATCTGTATTATGTTACGGCCAATATAGATCATATTCGAATTCAGACTAAGTCATTTAAATGTTTGATATAAGAAAAGAAGCCATGTCTCTACTAGAACTTTTAATTCAACCGTTTCAACTATGTGTCAAAGACGGATCATATTCATATTCTGAACGTGTATCAGGCTTGATTTGTGTGAAGATGAAATCTTATTGAAAGTATAATAGTCCCTTAACAGTATTGGTTTTTCATTTCCATCTTTTACTGAAAATCTTTTTAGCATTGGAATAAAATAGAAAAAAACAATGGTAAAATAAAATGAACAGAATAAAATTTCTCACGACCTGAAGCATATTTTTTTAAAGAATTTTATCTTATAAGTAAATTTTTTGTTTGTTAAGTAAACAGAATTTGTGAAAATGATTTTTTCTTTGAAATTTCTTTTTTAATTCATATAACAATAATATACATTGCAGTTGATACTAAAATAATGTAACTAGTAGACTGCTGGACCGAAAATAACCAAACATAAGTAAGAACCACCTAGAAAAATCCGGTTTTCAGATGAAAAAAACTTAATCAAAACCCATAGATCGGTTTGGGGCCAACGGAAAGGTACACATGCACCCATCGACATAAAACTTATAACACCGTACAAGCGAGATGCTATTAATAAATTTAATTTAATGTTTTAAAAAGTAATAATTGTATAAACTGTGTATAAATTACACAGTATGAAATAGAGCATTAATAATGTATAGTACCTTCGAATCACAGTATGTTGGAAACACATCGGAAACTTTCTCTCGGAGATGTCAATAACATATGTCTCATTTCCTGATTTCTTATACATGTATAAAAACGATCTCGTTTGAGCCCTTTGTTAGAGTTCATTTTATGTTTCAAACAATATGCTAATATTGGTTCACATTAAATTGCCTAAACAATTTTGATGTAAACTTTTTATTCGTGTGCCATAAATTTATAAAATTTAGCTCTATCATACTAAAGACCCGCAGATTATAGACCTGTTACTTAATATTATTATTTTATTGACAATAATAAGCCACTCAATTTTTTATTATCGATTTTCAAATTTCGTTAAAAATCTAATCTAAAGGAAATTTCTACATGACGGGCACTTATCCTGAATCGGTCTAAAACAACATTTTACTAAATAAAAAAAAACAGTATTCAGTGTTATTTAACGATTATATTTGCAAACGTGAAGCGTTTAATCGATTAGTGATAGGCGTACAATGCCTTCATGATTTTGGTAAAGACCTGATAGGTAGACTCACGCTACTGGACTGCCATTAACTGCTGCGATTAACTAAGAGCTGCGATGCTACAGACGTATTTATTCACACACGCACACATAGAGATACTGATGTCAAACTTATGTAACCGAAAAACGCTGTATTATTATAAATAACATTTAAATTGTAAAATGTATAAACCCATACTAAATATACAAAATTGCACATTAACAGAACATAAATATAAGAAAAAAATAATTTAGAATTGACTTTTTGTAAATTCCACAATCCTCGATACAAATCTAGTCAATACTTTCATACTTGATATCGTAATTAGTAATTATACAATGTTTTTCATAAAATATATAATCACTTTATTTTTTATATAAATTGTTAAATGCGATAAAAGAATTATTGTTTAGTATTGTTGTTGGTTCACTTGTTAGTTAATTGATCAGGACATTGATGATTCTTTTATATTTCAGGGACATAGTCGGGGTTAGTAGCTAGTAATAAAAGCATATTAATATTAATACAAACTATTTGTTTTGTTATGAAAGCACCAAAATACTTATTGACAGTAATACATCACTGTCGTAATCAATCTCATCGATTAGAGTTTACAAAGAAGAATATGTATGTGTCACATGTGTAGTGTGTAAGTCACATTCCAAAAATATACGCATGCAATTTTATTTTTGATAAATTGGAGTGATCACGCATTATTGATGTATAATAGAAAAGAATTTAAAAGGCACAAATAAAAAATTATGTAATGTTTTTAAGAAGCTTGATAAATGCAAATGTTTAGAGATACGTAAATTTTGTGTTAAATATTATAGACGTAATTACCTGCTAGAAAGTAAAGTATGAACAAAAAGGTCATAGCGAAAAATTGTGTTCACCCAAGGGCATCCGGGACTTAAAATCAAACAAAAGGAAAGCAAAAATATAAGTAGATACGAATAGACAGTCCATCTAAAAAGGTTTTTATTTAATTCTCCGAGGCTTTAAAAATAGTATTTTTTTTATCATAAAACATATAACAAGCTATATGTATTTATTGACTGTATTTGATAACATGAAAATTTGTGCTATTTCATATTTTAATCAATAATATTTGAAGCGTAATAATTAAATTTATACATTATTATGTACAGATTAAAGAGTCTCAATATAAACATCTAGTCTTTTTATCTGGAGTGTTATACATTAACTAAATGGGATACAGACTTCGTTTTAATTATGTATCTAATGTATTCTTAGTTCCAGACCTAACTTTGGCTGAACCTTTATTCCCTAGGCGAGCAATTGTGTTAAGCTTTCGAGTTATATACTGAAATTCAAGTATGTATGTTTAAATATTTAAAGTAGCATAAATATTTCTATCTAGATATGAAATAGTTACGTTAAAATCTAAACATTATTTTGTATTAGATGTATGGCTTTCTTAGTATTTTGTCCTAATAGATGTTTCGAAACGTAACTAAAATTAAAACCAAATTATACTTAAAATGTTTTGGCATCTCAAAGAGCATCCTAAAATTAAGCAAACAGACGGGATAGTCCTTATTTGTCGCATTGCTGTGGCCTGCATGCTCCAAGAATTCAGATAAATTTTTAAGTGTTTAGCCTTAACTTTGTCACTCGTGAATATAATTTGTATTAACGAAATTACTGTTTTAATTTTTATTAATGTCTGTCAATAATTTATCGAACACGAGACTTAAAATTATTATGAAGGGAAGTGATTAATTTATAATCCAATTTACAGAGCTTACAAGTTGTCAGGTTCGTTAATCCAATTGCTACTGTAAATGAGATTTGTCAACGTATTCATAAAATAATTAAGTTATTAACATTTGAGAAGCGAGGAGTGCATTTATTAATTCTAGTTTTTATAACCGTAATCCTTGATGTATCCGTAATTTATATTTTTCACTAAATAGAAATTAAATCGGAACTAAAGATAGTGTTAAGAATGCAAATCGCATAATGTGAATACTTGACTTAGTACCATTCTTTAATTATCTAAAAAGATAAATTTGACATAACCAACTAATTTATAGTTATTATGATTTTGATTGCTCATTGTTAGTTGTGATTATTGTGAGGGATAGTTCACAATGAAGGATTCCATAAATGCTTTACTGTTCATTAATATTTATAAGATCATCTCAAATAATAATGCTTTGAATAGCAATTTATTATAAATGTCTTGAGTGATTGTAGGAAAAAAGTATACTAGAAGCTATGTAATGCAGCAGACCGAGGATTTGTTGAGATGAAGAAAAGTTTCAAACTTTAACAATTAATAAAACCCATTTTCAAACTATCCGGATAAGTCTCTGAATCTTAATATATATATTTTTTAAGTAGTTCGATATTCTTGAGAGAAAGCGATATTTATCGATTTTAGACATAACTCTTAAAAGAAAATACATAAGATAAACATTTACCGACGAGAACTTAAGAAGTAAGATGATGAGTTTCAAACAGAGTTTGTAAGCAAACAGTAATTAGGGTAGATCGCAATTAAAAATATGAGTTATGTGGATATAAGATTAAAATAGGCGAAGACATCTAATATTTGAGGAGTTGATATAATAAAGAATTCCTTCAAAATGAATTGTTGCTTCAAAGCGATTAATTGTTTTGGTTAAAAAATACGTCGTAAATTACTATTTTAGTGTATGAAAATACAAAAAAGGCTTATAAAGAATTTTTTAAGAAAAATAGTCTTTTTTAATTTGTAAAGGTTTTTAAACTTTTTTAAAGATATTGCAGACCATCGTTACAACACACAGGAGAGTCATTTTTATACTTCGATAGGCCGGAGGCTAGAATACATTTTGTTATTTTAATAAATATGCAACGTTGGCTCGCTCACTCACTGTATAATTAATTTATTTAAAAAACATAACTATAACATAAGCACGTTAGTATTATTTATTTTATGATAAGAAATTTTTATCATAAATAAAAAATAAAATTCCTTTTTATATAGCAAGATATTCTTTAAAAAATGAAATGAAAATTGTTTCACTTCAATACTTTTAGTATCTGGTTATAAAATCATTCAAATCAAGTTATTTCCTTCAGTAATTTTAATACTCAAATAAATGAACTAGATTTTTTAAATCACGAATTTATTCACTCATTTTCATGCTAACTGAATGTGATTTCAGATTTAACACGGGCTCAATCGATTGCAAATCCCCTTAGAAATTGAGCCTTATTCGTTAGAAGTCTGCTGAATTAGATAAATAAGACTGATTTCACTTTATTTTTCGAGTTATTCTTACAAAACTCTTTCATTTGATACTCGTATTATACAAGTGCATCAAAATAACTAGTCGCCATCTTGGACATGCCACCATGTTGGATAAAGAATAAGGTCATTCAGATGACCACGTATTATTAGCCAACTAAGATATTATATAAAATGTCAGCTGAAACGATTGAAGATATATGCTTAAATTTTGAGTTGCAAGATTTCACCCTAACAAATTACATATGAACATTCATTGAAAATTTTGTGAAACAGCGTATAAAATGTTATATGTACTTTAAAAGCCAGGTGTAATAAAAGTATTATAAATGTATCTGTTCAATAAATTTTAGTATCTCAATGCTGGAAATCAGATATATATGCTGCAAAAACAAACTTCAATATCAACTAAACTTAAGAGCCACTCTCATCCGTAGAATAAGTCGCAATTGGATGTATTATTAAATTAATGTTAGTTTTCTAGTAACTTTATAAGTGAGGAAACGAACTCACTGTACTAAATACAATTTGTAAGTAAAATGTGAGGGTGAAAGGAAAAGTCTTGAGTGCTACAATGTGGTTGCATCTTAGAAGGCAGAGAACATTGTTAGTCTTTTGGAAGGCTTGTCAGAATTGGGTAACGACATATTGTAGCTATTCCAAATGAAATAAAAAAACCTGTTTTTTCTTTATATTGGTGTTTCTTTAAACGTGTTATACTCGTGATTTAGTTTTTACCGTTATTTAAAATAATAATACATATAGACACAGTATTGTTTAGTACCGTCAGAATAGTATAAATTAGCTGTTATTTATTTTCAGCTATTTGTATTAGTGGAGTACACAGATAACGAAGTAATTGAATCATATTTTACACAGTTTCTATACGTCGGCCTAGATATAACTATAGCAAAATAGAATTCTTCCTCGTCTTATCAATTGCATTGTTTCTAACTCATTCTGATTATTTTAGAATACCAATCATCAAACTTTATTCACGCAAGGGCGAGAGACAGGAAAAATTTCTGAATTCTTATTTGAAGTATTCGGCTTGTCTCTCTTATCTAATATTGAGCTTATGATCCATTTTGTGAAGACGCCAGTTTGTTATCAACCATGCTTGTCTTTATTTATTGCTATAAGTTTTAATATATTCTTCCTTTCTTTTGCAATGTATTCCATCCTTTTTATTGGATTCCATTATTATTTTCCTTGAAAAATTTGTAATTTTATTAAATATAATCTAAAAATTTTGTAAAATGAATTAAATTTATCTCTTAATTGTATTCAAAAGATGAACACCAAATTTATATAGGATTTAGGAGAAAAAAGATCAATCAAATTCAACAACCTATATATTTTTAGTGTTCTTGAGAGTCGAATAGAGAACTTCTGCATTTTTAAAGTTGAATGAATCGACACTCCTAAAGACTAGTACTTATGAATCTCGAGAGTCTCATGCTATATAACCATGGGACGTATCGTGCCAAATTTTGGTCTAAAAGTATGCTACAAAATGTGGTGATCGGACAAACGGGCTCAGGAAAAGTCTTTATTGCAATATTTAAATACTCACTACTTAATCCTTTTTGCAATATTTAGTTATCAATTCTTTTTATATGGGAGGTTTATTTGTTTATCATATTAATTTTGCTTGATCAAAAGTTACAAATGCCACTTAAAAATACGCATAATAATATAACAGACATATATATTAACTAACTTTATTAATTAATTAACTTTATTTTATATTCATCTTAATAAACAACCAAGGTTTAATACGCGAAAGTTTCGATGACTTTTCAGTGTTGATTTTTTTTTCATTTTTATATAGAACACGTACCTTTCATTAGTAGCTGTTTCTTTTAAATTTTTAAAACAATTTTTTATAATCTGACCATCTTTTACTTTCGTACCTAGGGAAATAGGATTAGATTTTTCAAAACAAATCAATTAAATCATATTAAAGAATAGTAAATGTATGCCACAATATTATCAAAAATTCAATTTAAGGAACTGTTTTTTAATTTTGTAATACTTAAACAGAATGAAAACATGATACTAGCGCACTCAATGACCACTTTATTATATTTAGGTAGTCTAGATCGTCTTTATACCGCTTGAGATTCAGTGTAAGTGGTTCCCATGGTTGGCACAATTTCAGACAATATTGTTACTTGTATTATTTAGGTGTGTATTATCTTTTCGGCAAATACGTACTTATCGTGTTATATATGACATAAATGTAAAATAAGTGTTCAAAGTCTTTATATTTATTCTATGCGTGTTATTAAATTAAAAATATAATATGAAAAAATTATTAACCTTTTGCAATTAGCTACTGTAAAATAAAATTATGTGTACGGACAATACCATTTGTACTAGTTGGTATTTGCAACATTAACATATAGTTTCAAATAATTGTGTTAATAAATCATTTCATATACATGACTATGTAAACATATGACTATATGATAGATGACTTTTTAATTAAAGATTTTTTATATTAAAACTATACTCGTAAGTCAATTCATAAATTTCCTTGATCTAAGAAATGACATATGTGTCATTGTAGGATTTTAATTTTTAAATTACTATATCTACGAATAACCTATATTGACATAATTTAATATTATTTTTAAAATTTTTAATAGTAAATTTTAAACTTAATATGTGAAAGAAATTGTCACACATTTATGAAGAAAAGTCAATATTACATTTTTACATTTCAAATAATTTCCGAATGTTCATTTTAAGCAATCTATATATGAGTCGTTAGTTATTGTCTAGAAATATATCTTTGTTTGTATGAATGTATATAGCCACACTGAAACCACCATTCGAAGTAATGAAAAATATAGTAAAGTAAGTCAATACCAATTACGGCTTCCCCTCTGGACATTCCGGTAAATATTAAAAGAGGTCTTCAATTATTATAACCAATATCCCGTGTTGGATAAAATCAACAAGAAATGTAATAGAAAATGTCTTTTAATGTCTTTTTTTATATTTTCCTTAACGGAATTAATACATCTAAAGCATATTCACTTAATATATTTCAAGGTATAATTATAATTTTCTTAAATATTGATTTCAAAATCACATGTTTTAATGAGAATATGCTATATAATAGAATATTTTCCAGAATTCATGCTTTCAGAATATATCGATATATAATCAACTTTAGAGAAGTAGAAGCAGATGATAGTGTTTGGGCTTATTTTAATCGATATAATATTTCGTTGAAGTAATGTTATCTTGGTAAGTTCGTTCTTGAAAACATTCCATTTATCTTTTTTGTGACTCGATATTAAATTTTATAAATATAATACTTTGGTTACCCAATGATGTTGCAAGAATATTCAGGTTGGTTTTGCATGTTTTCATCTCGTACTCCAAATATAATATGGTACGTTTGGGATTTTTCGTTATCTGTATCTAGAAATTGTACAGTTATTACCTTGACCAAGCGATATTGGCAGCGTTCGTTATTTTGCTATATATTGAGATTATTCACTCATAGAAGCGATGTCTAAACAAATTTTTTATCTGGTTTTCTAGGACTAAATTAAATACATTTGTTTTAAATACATATTTTTAAAACGAGAGATTAACTATCGTTTGTCATCCTTTATAAGATTTGTAAGTTGAGAGTTGCAAGTACTCTTTTTATATTGCTAGTATTTTACACAAGAGTGACTTAGTAACAATTCCACAACAAAAATTTATAAATGTGTGTTTGGATACTGAGATGTCTGAGATTTAGATATAAATTGAGACTAATGGACCTAGACCTTTATTGGGAAATAATTGTTAAAGTTGAAATAGTTTATATTTTATCATACAAAAAATTTTAGTTGATTAATTTACTCATAGAATATGTATTTCTGGATTTTCTATTATTAGCTAGTAGCACATTGTACGCGTTATATTATTTTATACATAAAAGAAATATATAAATCTTTTATTCAGCTTTACTTTATAAAAAATAGTATATTTTATCAATTTCAGTACTCAGAATAGCACTTTATGGATATATCATATATATGGATTGATCAAGATGCTCTTATATTAATTGGTCTTGATGTTGCTCAACTTTCAGTAAGTGCTATTCATGTTTGGTCTAAATTCAAATTGAATTGTTGTTTCAAAAAGTAATTTCTTTATTGCCTATTGAATAGTACTTTAATAGTTATTCCAACTTTAGTAGGTAATGAAGCGGCAGGTGGTGAATGCAGTATCTCAGTAACAACCTTTTGAGTTTAGCGTTGAAGACACGGATTATAATTGGAAGGAAACACATACAAAGGCAAATTGTTCCAATTCTTAGCCGTATTCAAGTGGAAGGAGGAAGCGTATCATTTGGATGCGAGGAAGATCTGCTACAAAACGATAGAGATCCGATATAAGCTTTCGTATTTTATGAAATTCTTTAATATTAGAAAGAAGGTACCAAAATATCATCTTTGTAATTTACTTCATTAAGAAATGGGTTATAGAAGTAGGTAAAATATTGAATAGTTTAAATAAAAATTAAATTAGCTACAATGAAAAATGCCAAAAGTTGTTGCCCTTTCAAGGAAAACCCACTTGATTAATTTTGATATAACTTTAAAATTATGTAGCTTAGATATCAAAATAACACATAGGATATAATTCTTTTGAAATTCCCTGTAGTTTTCGATAAAGGCATAACAGTTGTTTTGTTTATATCGTAAAGAGTCGCAGATTGTAGATGTCACTGTCGGTTACATTATCTATTGTTACAACACTTTTTATATTTCTATTTGGGCCTAATGCCGATTTGCACGTAGACGAAGTTGCAAGCTAAAACTAGTCTGATATGAAGGGGAAAGTTAACGTTCCGATTACTAGAGGCCGGTTATTTAAATCAATGCTCCAATATTAACTCACCGTATCTTGAAATGTTTTTGTTACTAACAATTAAACTTATAACAAATTGTTCGATGATGTTCAGTTTTACCGGAGACTTATTTTACATTACCGAAACAAAATCCTAAGTATAAACCGATCGGCAACCTGCTTCTCTATAACATTTTTAAAATATTAATAACATATGTCGAAGCATCGTGTCCAATTTACTTCTGAAACAAGTTACATAATTATTTTTAATGTCATATTATTGTATAATTTTTATACCTTAGGTTGTATTTCTAAAGAGACCGCGTTTATGCATGACTTCGCAATTAAAACTTTTCATAATACATAAATATTTTTATTACGTTATTACACTTAATCTGTTATCACAATTATAAAGTTACGATGAATCATTACATCAATTACTCTAATAATTCATAGTAACTTAATAATTTATTTAAATTTTTATAATCATAAACCGTTACATTAAAAGTAATATTTTTTTTTATATAGTATTATTATTATTTTTGTTTTTTTTTTAATATTTTTTTTTATTCTGTTTTATAAAAAATTTTGTTGTTTTTATCACATACCGCCAATCAAGATATCAATTGCCATTCCATGTTTCCACACAAATCATATAAGGATTTGTATAACTAATAATGCAGTTAATAAATCACTAATAAACTAACACGCCTTTAATAATTAAACACTTAAAAATAAATATTCCTTAGTAACTACAATTAATGATATTGAGCCCACGCATACATAATAAACATAGTGAAGAAAATTAAAATATAACACAACGTAATAATTTTAATTATTTTTCGTTTTATTGAAAATTATTGAAAATAATTTTGGAACTTTTTAATTTTAAGCCATAAGCAAAAATAGGAAGTATTCTATAGTATGCAAGCGAAGTCGAATTTTTATATTAACATTTCGTTGCCAAGAGCGTTTTGAAACTCTAATCCTGAAAATTTCAAAATGGTAAAGTATAAAAAAACTCTTGTTTTTCTAATGCAAGACACATAAAGATACAGCTTAATGGAAATTGTTTAAAAACGTTTGTAAATATTTAATTTTAAATACTTTACTACCAACTATCGCGGGTAAGATTGTGGTATACGTACATTTCGTTGGAAAGTGGTTATTGATGAAAATCCATCACATCAAAACATAATTCATGTAATGATTATCTAATACAAAATGGATTTGCTGCAGTTTTGGGTATACAGAATTAAAAAAAAATGTTTTGAAGAAAATGTAAGATTGAACCATAAGTAATATTTTTGTTGGTATTTTAAAGGCGTTTTCTTGTGAAACATTAATATGCGACAACGCATTCTACCACGAGGAATAACAAGAATTTAAAAATTCAGTTTCTAGTAGGTAGGTTTAGTTACAGTTACAGAGTTACACATGTCTAGAATTATTTCAGACTTCATCTTTTCTATGGAATTGTTGACTCTGCGTTTTCTCCTTACTGGCAATGTTGTTTAATTTTTTGTATGATTGCTCAGACAAATTAAGTTCTGAGGGAGTGTTATCATATAATTGTAGATTACTTGAAAACACAGCCGTTGTAAGTGTTTTCGCTTTCTAACAATGGAACTTGACATTTGGTTGACTAGAAGAAAGTTATCATTATATAATAAGACATATTTTTATACGCAATATCTCCTAGATCCAAGTTGTTATAGTTGAAAAAGTCAAACGGTGAAAATATCAATACTATAGGGTGATTTACGTGATTATTTCTTTAAAAAAGTCAATGAGACACATCCACCAGTAGAAGAAAATAAGCTGTAAATATTAAGTTATATCATTAAGTCCCCGTCTTGAAAATATTTTTTGGCTACACTGTGAGAGATCAGTTCGAGAGATTTTGTCCTTAAAAAACTCCCAAAGATCGAAATAAGGCAGCTTTGTTTCATTGCTTTTCTTTCAGAGAAAAATCTCAAAAATAAAACTGGGTTTTTAAGCACAAACTGTTTGTAGTACACCTGGAGCCAAAAGAGTTATGATTATGCCTCACATTGTGACTGATGGTTTGTTCTCGTTTTCTGTTATCTGTCATCAGGTAGGTTTCTTGTGAAGTATATTATTATTCGGAATTCAGTAATTGATGATGATATTATAGATATGATGGCAACAGGGCATTGCCAACGGATTTTGAACTTTTCTTAGGAATCCCAGCAAGGAATTTTTTCTCTATTTCTCGAGAGGACGATTTTTCAGTTTTGTGTAAGCGTCTCTTGTCACCAATTTCACTTCATATGTCTTTTTGATTTGTTTCGTTGAAATGGGTATTTCCAAAATAATTTTTATTTTGTAATTCAGATTTGTTTGTGGATTTTTCATTTGGTTCACGTTATCTGTTTTTAATGTATTAAAAAATATATAGATATCTTTATATGGGGGTGAAAGACGGAAGCTGGGCCCACTAAATGATTAAATAAGAGTCTTTATTGAATATGTTAGTGTTTTTGTAAAATAAAGCTTCGTTCGGACTTGCATATATCGCTTAAAGTAGACAGAATTATTATCTGGAATTTCAAATTTTAATCTACAAGGTTGAGTCAGAGATTCATACAGATCTTTTCTGTTACTTTTCAGCAACCGTGATCACGGGCAGACGAGGTGTCAGTGGCACTCACGTCAGGACGTCGGGACGTCGGGAGTATGTATTTTTTTACAAAAATTAATCACGCGTATTTTATCCGAAAAATATTAGTTTCATTTAAACTAGTTTGCGTTACCCAAGCACCACAATTCATCATTGGTCTTCCAGCTGTAAAATCCTGAAGATGCAAATGTCCACAAAGGATCTCATACAGCGAATTTGTTGAAAAGCTTATCAATTACTGTAGCCATTCCTCATTTGCTCAGGTGTACACTTTTCCGTATTAAAATTAATTGTATAAAACTATAAATATAATTTCTGTTATATACTACAAATAGATTAAAAATATATTGCTAACAGTTTTGGATTTTTTGTTTAAATTTCAAGTATTTTCATTTATTTGTCACCTGTTGTTGCATTACAAAGATGGTAAAAAAAGGTTGGATAATGATGGAATAGCCGAACGACACTTATATATTTTCTGAGAAGATTACTCTTCATCATCAGATTAGCTGCTTGAGAACTATGTAGGTCTCCAACGCTGTCCTAGGTTCCCTTCGTAAGGCGGCGTGTCGGAGATAGGTGATTGAATCACGAAGAATTTATTACAAAAAAAATCGAGAATATTCTTTGTTCATATTTTAAAACCAATTTTTTAATTGTAACTCTTAAAAATCTGAAATTGAACGCAGGTAACCACAAAAATTTCTAGAATCCGACCTTTTGAGGTGAAAGTACGTAACGTTATGTGTCTTGGAGAGCAAAAAAAATTCAGCCTAACTGCTGTGATACTACCTCCATCTAATAATTAAAAATTGAATAAATTACAATCACTATCAATCAAGGTGTGCATGTGCCCATAATTCTTTATAAGTATTACTGCACGTTTTCCAAACTTATATAACTATTGTTATTAGATGGAATCCTAAGGACTAAGGTATTATGGATACTTTTTACACTATTAGAGATAAATTTAATGAATGAAGTGTTTTTTCTACGAGGACAACGTATTGTAGTTCCCTTAATACATAGAGGTATTTTTTAACAAATTACAAATTCGCTAAAAAATTGGAGGAAAGACACTAGGAAAATATTTATATGAATAGCATTAGCTCGATTTAAAACTAGTTGTACGATAAATATATAAGCGTTATTATAACGCAATGTTAAAATATGATATAAGTTTTTATTTGAGAATTAGATTGAATTTAAAGTGGTAAATTATTATATTAGAAAGTAAATTATTTTGCAATGATATCATTTGATTTGGCACAATAAATAATTATTATTTTCATTTAAAAAAAAACACTCATATATGTTTAGAAACTTCCATCTTCAATAAACCTGCAGGAATGGAACTGACCTTCTACAATTTCATTACAATGATATAAACTTCCATATATATTTTTAGTTTATTAGGAATATTTGTAATAGTGAATATCTAATTCAATTAAACTAACTGCCATAATTTGTAATTTAATAGATAGATTAATTGACCCCCTAATTATATTATACCACCTATTTTGATCTATTCAGACGTATAGCTAATACCTTTAAGTGTATAAGTTACAAATTGTAGACGTATAATGATACAAAGATATGTATTTATATTGAGTATACATAGACTAATAATATGAAGTAAAAAAAATACATTATGTTTGTTATTGAAATGAACTTAGTAAAAACTTAATAACATTATCAATAGAATGAAATGTTATTAATAGACGTTTTAGAATTTTAATTTTAGCAAGGCTTACAAAGACTTACTTCTCGGTTTAAAAGAAAAATTATTATAATTAAAAGTCCTAAAATGAATTTTTAATTTGATAATAAACATTGAATTCCTTTGTTTTGATTCCTTTATTAAAAAATCAAAGGTATTATTGACCTGAAATTGAATACGTCTGCCGCATGACGATAAGAAAAAACAAACTCGAGGGTTATACTGAAGAGTCTGAGAGTGATGATTAATCGGAAATAAATAAATAGTATGGAAGTAATATCAGTTTTTTAGAATAGGTTACGTATTTTTAAATAACTTTTGAGCAGCTTCGTTACGTTTTGGCGACAAAACTAGTCTATGAACCTATAGACGAATTTATGAAAGACACTCGATCCCATACACTTGTTAATCGATTTGAATTGATAGATCACCTATGGCATACGAGTTTGGCTCGTTTCATACATTTAAGACAAAAGTTGTCCTTAATTAAACTTATATTATTTTGTTCAATCAGTTCTAATTAGGTTTCAGACCTAAAGGTTACCAATTTCTGTTACCTTCCGTGATGTTCTGATATTACCATTTTGGAGCTGGGTTGGTGTTCGAGGTACAATTACAGTCTTTATTTTTAATGTTCAGCGTTACTTCCAGTAATGTCTTACAAAAAGGCTGAAGCCAGTATTTATAGTTTTCAAATAAAAGTTGATACTTAAATGTTGCCATTAGAAAATTACAATGCCTTAGTATTATGATAAATTATAATCAGTCATAAAAATTATTCTAAGGATTATAGTATATTATAATTAGTACGGCACGGATAGCGCCATTTGTAACATTGATTTTTCTTTGCAGTTAGGACCATATTTATAAACATGCCTATTCAAAAGAAGGTGATCATGAACAATCTATGATAAGGATATATTTATAATGAAGGCTAAGAGTACATATTATGTATTTTGAGAAGAGGTTACATAAGTAATCTCTTGTATTGTAAATCTTAGCCCCCAAACATTTTATAATTTTACTAAACCCATCTTTTATTGAGATATGATTTATCCATTGACCTTTATATTATTTTTTTGCTATAAAGCATCTGTTTTTTCTTTGTTAAACTATTTATATAATTTTTGATCAAAAAATCATAAAATATAGATGTATAACATTCAAATGCTTGTATTGAGGCTATATAAATGTTTATTGTACAACTCTCACAAAGATAGTTACAATAAGCTAATCTGCAATTCCAATGAGATAGTTCAAACGCTTGCAATATGTTTGCTCTCATGTTTCAAACATGATTTTGAAACATTGATTTTTCTTCAATGCGATCTTTGTATACATAAAATTATAATAAAAAATATTATTAAAATATAAATTTACATTTATCATGTAAAGTTAAATTATGAACACTGAATAAATGCTCCGTTATGTCTCACTTTCAGTATTACATATTATGAATAAAATTAAGGATATTTTCAAAAGATATTCTGTATAAAGCAAATGATAGTTTCCATCGCTCACTTCTATTGATGTACTTCAAATATTAAAGAACTAGTCAGATTTATCTAAATTAATAAAATCGTCAAAATAATAAAACAAAACATTGAAATGATAACTAAATATTTTCAAAGCACTTTTACCATTCCGTATCATCTAAAGAAAAATCTATTTAAATTCGTTAAAGAAATAACGAGTTTTAATAATTTCTGTTAAACTTTCTCACTTTTTGATATTTTCTGTGAACAACAAACGCTGGGGCAAAAAACTATTCATTTAAAATTTTTCATTGCGCTCATTTCTGATGGACTGTTATTAAAATGGATGTTGAGTTTCTCTGAACATAAAAAAGATTTAATAAATTTTTGCCTTTCAACTTTAGCAATTTACTATTTCAGGTCCACTTTCCTTATTTTAGTTAACATTAAAAATGAAATCTAGTATTTATAAAATTAAATGGTGGATTGCGTTACTCGAATATTAAAATAAGTAATTTGTCTTATATTTAAAAATGATTCTGGATAGAACACATCGTATAAAAACAGTAGTTGTAGGCTTTCCCAATTGATGATCTCACATGGGTTATATTTTAATAGGAAAAGTACTTTTCTTAATCATTAAAGAAACGGCAAAACTACGAATTGTTACGAACATACACATGAATTTAGCAGCCAAAAATATAATTAAGTCTATTTAATTTGTTTTTCCAGAATTGAAAAAATTTTGTCTGTCACACATTGTAGTCGAAATTTGTGGATATGACGAAGGTAGATATTTTATAATTCAGAGTGAAAATATGGCAGGAATATTTTTTTCAATCCAGAGCTAAATGTAGATTTGCTCTAAATGGCGTCTGTACAGTTCAGATAAGAAAATCTGATTTATTTAGGCAAATACTGAATTCGGGTGACTTTTTAACGTTTTTTTTTCTCATAACAACTTAGTATATATGTATACGTATTTATTAATTTATTGTGTGATTGTAGTAAGCTTCTCTTTTATCTTCTAAGAAGTCGCCGAAAATTTTAACTTTTTCTTTTTTTATTCTATCCATTTTAATATGTATTTAAACAGAATAAAATTTAAAATTTTATGCATTTTGTTATAAAATTTATACATTTTATATATGAATATGTTAAAAATTGAGTATTACTATTTGAAAGTTATATGTAGTGCTAGTTTTTGGCCGAAACTCGGTCCGCGTGAACATCACAGATGATGTAACAAAAGATTTTTAGTGTGTTAAAGCAATACATATAACCTAAGTTACAGTCTTTTTAATTTTAAGTAACCTAGATAGCTACTGCAGCGCCGTCTGCTGGTCTGGTTTGTGAATCTAAACCATCTGGGTGCCACTTAAAAAACTTCATTCCAATCGGTCAAGCTGTTTATAATGAGTTCAATGACATTTATATATACGGTATATTTATACGGTTTATACGGTAGAATTATACGTACACATATATGTATAAACGATACAGAAGTTTGCAACTGTGTGATCATTACAGAAAAACTGCTGAATAATGAGAGTGAATATACTTTAATAAAATTTTCTACATTTCTTTTTTACCCTGTCTCACTTTACTCAAATATAACTACATTTTTATTTAATAAAAATGTATGTAATTTTAAAAGAAAATAATTTTATTAAACCCTAAACTTTCACTGATGTATGTTTTCTTAACTATGTTAATACATCAAACAATGCGGATCAGTCCACGGGTTCCAGCTTTGTGTTAATCTAAATAGTATTGAGAATATAGTTTAAATAAAATCAGAAAACTTAAAAACTGTTAGTTCTATTGATTGAGTATTTTTAGGTTCTGTAGCAACAAGGGAATATTATACACGTATAAAGCTTTGAATTATATTGTTCTTATGTGCCATTGAAGAAAGACTCGCATATTTGAATTAAAAAATGTATGAAACTGTACAATTTTGTATCGGTCTCAAAATGTTTATGTTTTTTTTTAAAGCGTGTATACGTATGTACGTATGTATGCATGTGTATAAAGAAAAGTAATAACCATGGAAGACGTTTTGTACATCTCTATAACTTAAATATTATGAAAGATTTGGTCAATATATTCTAATCCGATTTATTAATCATCATTATTGGTAGTTTTTATATTAAAAACTATTAAAGATATGAATGCAGTAAGATTAAATAAAATTTCCGTGAATTTCATTTAATTAAAATTGTTGTAAGCACAGATAATAGATAGTAGGAATTTGGTATACAACTCCAAAGAACGCCTGTAAATCAAGTTTTGGTTTAATATCAAGCACTTACTCAGGATGTTAAAGTTTCGTTTCTAACAAGTTTTGGAGTTCATCGTTATGCGGCCCACGTTTCGTGAACAACTGAAGTTCCATTTCGGCAATCATCTAAAGCCTCGGTCACATAGCGGACGTAGCGGTGCGGAGACAAAGCGTGGACGTGATCAGTTGCTGTGTACTAGCTTTGGAATATACAAGTAACAAAACCTTTAAAGTTTATACCAAATATATTAGTAAAGAGACACAGCTTAGCTGTAGTTAATAGACTGCAAAACATACATGGATACTCTCGGTTACGTCTCAAAGATTTTACACTTCACAGGAATGTGATTATCCCCTTTAACTGAATTCCGTTCATCTTATTTGCTATCTATATCCTATTGTATCAACGCTATTACAACGATATTTCACATGTATATTTAGATAGAAATCTTATTTAATTTTGCGAAATAATGTAAGATTCTTTATAAACAGTGTAGTAAGGTTGATCCGGCTTCTATCGTTTCTTTAAGCAGACGTTTCTAGATAGAACTGTTGATCCAAAGGTAAATGCCGTCCAATGTGGCACAAATGTTCTGGCGAACGCCTTCCAGCCTCTTCTTGAACCCTCTGTTGCGAGCCGAAGACATTACAAAAGCATAATATTGAGTTGAGTTGAACTAAAGGTATTATTTATGAATATTTGTAGAAAGCATAAGTTAATTGCAATTCAATTATAATTTAAAAAGAATTAGAGTTTTTAATGTTGTTTATACTTACATTGTAACATACATATACCTAACTTTTTAATTTTCACACACAGTGTACATCTAGATAACATGGGATTAAGTTATTATATTGCTACTAAATTCAAATGTTTTATAACCTTATTATGTATTGTAGTAAATGAGTAAAGAGTTGAAATATTAAAAAAAATTAATCACTTTCCAAGTATATTGTTATTCGAATCTTTTAAATCATGTTTGTGATATTTTCAAGTCGGTAGCAGACTTCTTGTTAATCATTATATTAATTGGATTTTCCAAATAAGTTACTTGAATTTCATCGGGAGAGCCGTTCGTTACTGAATGGGTTTTAAATATTCTTTGTATAATTTTGATTATTTAAGTTTGATTAGAATTTGTAATTTTCTCATTTGATTTGTTAGATTTCAGAATTGCTAAAAAATATTTATTTTAAATTACTTTAAATTCGACATATCGTGATTTTATACAGAGCTGAATATTGATTTAATTAGGTTAATTGAACACTTAAAAGCGTCTTCTCAGTGGTGATAACAAAATCAGACATTTTCCTAGAATGTTTTTCATAGTCTATGACATATTTTTACGATAAAATTTAACAATAATTAAATTGAATACTTTGATATAAAAAGTATGACAATTACCAAAGTAATAAATTATCTGTGGTCAAAAACAGTTATTAGCGATCTCTTTCAATAATATTATTTTTTAAAGTACTCCTTATATGTAGAGTGAATAAAATTATAATATTTTTCCATCACTCTCCTTAAGGTCAATCAAATCAATCCGACCCATTGAAATTTTTATAAGGAAGGGATATATTTGAGTAGATTACGAAATTTTCTCGATCAAGATAATTCCATATCGTGAACGCGTGTGAATGGAGCATCCACGTATCAAAACCAATAAAATTACCCACTTAATGTAAATGATATCAATTGGTTCAAAGAGTGAAAAGAAGAATACTCAAGTGCATTAAAATTCAAACAACATTTTCCACTATGTGGATGATAGACGCAGAAAGTAAACCAGTGGAAACCAAGAAAAACTATTTTATGGTTTTGTTATTTCAATACATACATATATATTTATCATACAAGTTAAATAGAAAATAAAACAATTGTTTTCTTCTCATTTGTTTCTCCTTTCTTTTAGGTTCACTTTGTATTCAATTTGCTAATTGCTTGACAGAATAACAAAAATAATAATACAGCTTTGTATGTTTGATTACTAGTCTAGACTATGTTAATTCTGTATTTTGTTGATTCTTTCTTTTTAAGTAGAATTTGATTTATATTTTATTACGTGTATGGGTTATCCACTGTCTCAGTGATTTTTACTGAATAAGTGTACGGATAAGTATTGTTTAGTGCAACATTATGTTTGAAGCTATTATGTTTATCTATAGAGTTTTAGTTTCTATTTAATGTTCTAAGTTACCGTAATAATTTTTAAATTCAATAAAATATTACGTGAATACTAGAAACTGCTAGCGAAAATTGTTTTCTAAAAGAATATTTGAATTAATGTCTGTGTGATAATTTGAACATATATTTTTATATTAAAAATCTGTTTCTCAGTTTACTCGAAAGCCCAGGCTAAAAGTTATTTAGTGGTAGCGGGAACAGATTATATCTTTATCATTTATTATTTTCAAAATTCTTAACTTTTTTCTAACCTTTTCATTATTTTTAAATAATAAGTAAGCGACTATTTTAAGTCACCTCGTATAACAATTTATAAAAAAACTTGTAAAGTGATGTCATAATCAGATTGTTTTATATAACTTGTATCGCATTTCAATTGACAAAATAATTTAAAACACTCCCAGCACCCGTCATGTCTTTAAACATAATGTTTTTATAACTAGACATGTCATATCATTGGCACTTGCTCACTTGTAATATATACGCAGCTATTGTTACATTTTATTCTCAAATAAGAAAAGGCCAATAATACATTATGGAAACTGTCTGTTGTTTAAAAATAATTTATTATCATAGCATACAATAAGTGAATACCGCCATAATGTCATTGATAATACATATTTCGTCATTATTTTTAATAACATATTGTACATTTATACTGTTTTTGTTTCATATAATGAATTTACATTTTCCTAAATGGAATTTTGGAGCGTAAATCTATTATCGTACTTATGTTTGTTATTGGAACAAATCGAGGTTATTCTAAGCTTTAATGAACTAGTGAATCTAAACAAACAATATAGGAGACGGTTCTCGAGAAAAGATAAAAAAAAAACCACGCCCAATATAAAAGTTAACAATACCTTTACCTTGGCTGTAATGACAACGCCTTTAAAGATGTTTATAGATAAACCCTTGTAAAGAGAATTGGCTGATCGAGAACTTTATTTATAAATGTAATAAAACTACAGAGCAATATAATTTATTTGAAAGTAAAGTATATATCGTATGAGAGGAACTTAAGAGGGCAATTTTATTGGAATTGTTATTTTACCCTTTAACAATATTATTGTTATCTATTGACAAAGATGAAAGTTATCTTTGTTTTAACCTAGTTTAACATGAATATTTAAATAGCTCTTACGTGGATTTCACATTAGAGGCTTTATATAGAAAGCTTTAGAACCCATTTAGTGCTTTAAAATTTATTTTAAATAAATAATAAGGTAATGAAATGGTGAATTGAGATTTACGTCTATTTCATTATTTTATATTTTCTGTTTGTTAACATTATGATTTTAAATTTTGAACTTATTTTATTTTTTTATTTGTGCTTAGTCTATATTATGTTATTTTATTAATGTATACCTTAACGTTTATAATTTTAAACTAAAATTGGACTGTTGGTTGTAGAGTAAAATTACTTAAAATTTGTTATTTTTAATGTCGTAACAATATAAGTTTCTATATAAATACAAAGTGGTTTTATAAACTGATACTTCAGTTGGTAGCTTGTGTTAATTTTATAATCGCGTAGGTTATAATTGATGTTCGAGTAAATTAAATGTAAGTTAAAACATTGTTTAATCTTAGCCGCTGTTTTACCTTTCTTCTCATCCGCTTTCCTAAAACTATTGTAATCATCATTTGAAACACAAGTTCATTTAAGACAAAATTTACCATATGTTTAAGGGAGCCCCTGATATACTTACGTTCCCTTGTAAAATCGAATTTGAATCTCTTCTTCAATTGAATATTATATCAAGTGTAGTTTTTAATAATATAAAAAAAAAAAATCATAATGATTTTAAAGAAAACTCACATAGTGCATAATGTGTCAATATAGCAATGGATTTGAATAATACTTGTTTCCTATGTACTTCGATAGCTGTTAAAACAAGTTTATATATCCAATTAATTTCTTCCAAGTAATTAAATTATTCAATCACAGTCAAGCAATTTGAAATTGAAAACCTTCATGACGTTATAAGTATTCCGAGACCTAATCGTTCGATGGAGTCGTAACAGTATTTTCTCTATTCAGTATTTTTCTTTAAAATCATTGAATAAAACGAGATTATTATATACGTTTAATATAAAGAATAACGATAGAAATTCAAAGTTTAAAAGTGCACAAGACAAATGCCACTAGTAATATTTTAATATTTAGATTAATCTATTTTATTTCTTGTCATAAAAAGAATCGGATTTGATTATTAACTGTTTAAGATAAAATACTTATGTACGTAGGATTATTTAAAAACCTAGTAGATAAATCCTACTCTACTTTAAAATTTACGTAATAAGTTTTCGTCGGTTAAATAACCTTTGTTTTTAATATTAATTGCATGATGATTGATCATGATTTTGAATAGTGGTTGAGACGTGACTTCAATGAGGTCACCCAATTAGAGAAGATTCCCATTGGTCTTTTTGGAATACCGTGAGAGTCAATATAGTAAGGATAAATTTAATGGTGCTTGTTAAAGATATGAGATAAATCGAGACTTTTGTATTAAATTCTTTACTTACTTCTCATTAAACTTTTTCATTTACTTCAGTATAAGAATTTTTATTAAATAACTCACATTTAAAACATTATAGTTACATCTTAATTTAATGTTAAACTATGATAGTAAAATGGTAAATGACTATTATATCTCAGCTACTTTTGAAGGTTGTATATGACTAAGTTCCATCATACTTTATCGATCTCAATCTTCAGTCATTGGAGGTTGTATTGAAATGTCTTATTATATCACTTTATGTGGGTCGCTTTACTTCCGTAAATACAATGGCGGTGAGTGTTTTTTGTAAACTCAATCCATATATAGCTAATCTCTTAACTAAATTGTTTTAGATAAGATTAGTCTTTATAGAAATTATAATAAATTTCAAATTTATATGAAGATACAGAAAAGTAATCTTTAAATAAAAAAAAAAAAAACATTTAATAAAATTGTTATATTAATAGAATATTTACTAGTCTTTTAACTTCTGCTATTTATTTCAATACTATTGTCTATTACCATTGATATTATACCCAAAATGACATCAAAGTCGGATTTGTGCTAAGTAATTCATGGTCTAACTTTGATGACCATATATCGGCTACGAGCAATTAATCTTAATTATCGTATTAATGTATGGATACACATTATGTATATAACATAATGTTAGAAATATATGCATATATTAGTGTATATATAATCCATAAATAATGTATGGATATCCATATATCGAAGTAATAGATTCTTAAATATAAATAATTATTTATTAATGTTTACTAAACGGTAAAAAATTAATTCACCATTCGGCCCATTAGTTTGTATCACCAGAAGAATTCTTCTTAATGTTTTTAAGTCTTTGAGTCAACATTTCTTTTTAAAACCCTTGTGGAATCACAAAGCACGCTTTTCCATTTTCTTTTGTCTTTATCTCGTTTACACAGCGAATGTTTTTATGTAATTATATAGGTCTAATTTTTGAGGATATTTCTGTGATAAAAAAATTGTTTAATCATTTTAAAAGGAGACAGGATTTAATTTTAAGCTTTGGGCCATTTCTTAATTCTATATCTAGTTATCAAGGTTCTAAAAATACTGACGAAGGACTTGTGAAAAGTTTCCTTAATTTCTTTATCATCAGTCAAGATACTTTAACAATATTATAATATAAGGTCTTTGTTTATAAAAAAGTTTAAGTAACAGGAATAAAAGAGATCTTTATTATTTATGAATAAAATATTTTGCTATATATGTCTATGCACAACGTGCTTTATTCCTGAGGCTGTCTGTAGAATGATACAAATTTACATAAATGACTATCACGTCATGGCGTGTTAATGTCAAGATTAATGAGTATCTGGGAGTAAAGCTGGAGACTACAGAAGTCTTCGTAAATACAAACGTTGCGTATATTTAAGTCATTTAATAGTAATCAATTAGTATAGCGACAGTAATTTTGCTTGGTTAGAAAGGTCTAAATAACTTGCAATGTACATACATAGGTATATATATAATACATATATACATTATAAGTAAAATGTGTCATTTAGCTAATGGAAGCCTGGTAGGGTTGACAGTGGGAAGGGAATAAGTCCAGTGCACGTTCTACTAGCGTCTGCAGGACGCTGTCTCTGTCAAACTTGACAACTATGTATATATGCCTGAATGTAAGTATAATTCTTGAAAAAAAAAATTTGAAGCAGAAGTCTTCAATCTTCTTAGCTTAAATTTTATGTACAAAGCTCAGTTTGAATGACAGAGTAGGGATAAATTAGTGATATTATTCCTAATTTAACATAGAGACTAGTAACTTAATTGCAATCTTAATCAAATCAAATAAGTGAAAATCATGTGCAGCTATAATTAAAAGCCAAAAATAAGTTTAAAGCAAGAACACCTTCACAAAAATGATTTTAATGATATATATAAAAACTCGTCGCGAGATTTACTTGCGTAGACTAACCAGTAAATTTAAGAACTTGATGTGATTGATGTTAAGTAATAAAATTTACAAAGTAAGTAAATAGGAGTAGTATAATTTAACTTCATTTAGTTTTTGTTAATGTCGTTTTGAAACAAATATTTATATATCAAATACTAACCCCAATTATTCATTCAACAGAAGCAACTTTCATAAATTGTTTAATCCTTATTTCTTATTTGGTAGCTTATAATTGGATTGATATAAAATTGGAAGATAAATCAAAAGATAATGAAATAGTGCGTCTACCATCTTCACCTTTATTTCTACCTACCGCAGTTGAAATGATAACCACACGTTATGAAATTTATATAAAGAAAACATTTAGTCATTGTTTTTATTATAGGAATAAATATGAAAATAATTCTATAGGTTTAAGTTAAATTTATTCAGTCTATTCGAATTGATTCGACGGGTAATGCTTTTTATAATAATTTCATTACAAAAAGGACTCGGACGTGATCATATTTTTGAGAGAAAATATTTTCTATATTGTACGTGGCAAAACAAGGTCTGGCCTTCAGTTTTTCTTTTGATATGGCTTAATGTTAGTAAAATTTATATAAATATATAATATTATATTCTATAAAAAGGACCTGAGTGTTGAGTTTATGTCTGCAAAGACTATAAAGTTTAAGATTTCGTGTTAAAGAACATGAAATTAATAAGACAAAGTTATTATAATGACGTTGACATTTATAAATTAATTGAAACGTTTGTTTTACAGTACAGGTTACATGTTTAAAAAATAATCTTATTCTTCCAAATACTTTTAATCTAAAATTCTCATAAAAGATGACTGGGATTAGGTTAATGTGTACTTATTAGCTTTTTCCACAAGTATTAAGTACGAACAGGAACCAGTCCGTTGCCAGTTAGATATTGCATAACCACGATCTAATCTTAAACACTATGAAATTCAAGAATTTTGCTGTGAAAGAATTAAATTTTTTGAATTTTTACTTTGTATTTAATCTCAACATTTTCAACCTTCCTTTTGAACTTAGTTTAATTTCGATGAATAGAAAAAATCTTAGTATTTCCAGATAGATGTTATATTTTATTGGGTAAATATGTATACAAGTCATCATGTCCGCGTACAATAATTTAAAAGAATACCGTGTAACCCACGGGGATACAGTCAACGGATATTACTTATAAAATAATTCCATTAGAAACAGAACTTGACATGGAGAAATTGAGTTATACGCACGATGTCAAATATAATACATTTTCAGTTATATTTTGAATATAATGGAAGAAAGTAAAATGCTAATAACAAATTAAAAAACTATAAGAAGAATTAATACAAGCTATATTATTAATAAAATGTATCTTGTCGTTTTTGGAATTGTTCATTTAATTAAAAAAAATTATGCTTCACCTCGATTCGAGATCGAGGACGACTTTTTTGAAGGAATACAAATAACGCGGAAAAAATATTTAATATAATATTTCAGAATGAGGAATTACAGTGATACGTCGGTTCGTTTCAATGCAATATATAAACGTCTTTATTCTCAGTTCATCTGAAGTTTCATTCGCTTGAAATATAACTTGGCTTGTAAAATTAACAATTCCACCTGCGGGAAAAGCCGCAGTTATTTTACCCGTTGTTATTGAAGTTATAAATTTGTTTTGTTTGAATTGTTTTTTAAGAGGACTTTTATAACAATATTTTGAATGCAGAGTAAGAACATAAAATTACAATCAATTTTTTTTTGTACACTGGTTTCCACACATCAAAAAGAATATTTTAGCTAATTAACTTTAATTCAAGTGGGTCTTCTAATGTAATTGTATAAAGGAGGTCTTAGTTAAGACTATTACAAACATTTATGTATACGCTTTTAAGTCTGAATACTTAATACAGTTTTGATTCGTTTGGCGTTCGTATTATTCAAATACATTTAAAAAATAAACACACGTATAAAACTATCTTGTCATTAGTTTGGTAATATTTGTGTTTATGACATAATTAATACTTCTGTTACTTAAGAAGGTTACTAGATAAAGATTAGTTTAATCCACTTGTGAAAGTTCAATTTGATTTTAATACATATTACATGATAAATTAAATTATTATTGACTGCCCGGGTTGATGCTAGAAAGACACCTAACGCTGGAAAGACGGACGACTGCTGGATCGACAGTGGTGGGCAACGGCCTAGCAGGTTCATCCCGGTATTATCCCGCTAGAAGTCCAAAAAAGAGAAATACCCGTACAGTCCGAGAAAGAGGGGGGGGGACAAGATCTGTCCACCGGTCGATACAAACGGCGAAAATGGAGCGAATACGGACTTGAAATGCCTTGCGTGCGGGAAAAAGTACAAAAGACGAGCCTTGTATATCAAACACCTAAAAACACAATGGTGTTGAGGCATGACAATCGTTGATAAGTTCTTCGACTTTCACTTCGAAGAAGGGATGTAAGCTCCCTCTATGTATTCTATCGTCTGTACAATGGGGAATGTTCCGAGGAACTGTTTGATGTAGTGCCATCGTCTCCATTCCACCATCGCACTACTCGCAGTAGGGTAGGATTTCGTCCACATCACCTATATGCATTCAGTTAAAAGACTGTACATGTGTCACAGTTTTTTTATCCACGCATGTGCAGGATGTAGAATGATCTTCTGCCCGAGGCTTTCCTAGAGAGCTACAACATGGGGTTCAGGTGGCTCCTTTACAAACAAGGCCGGCAATGCATCTACAACACCCCTTGTGTTGCAGATATCCATGGGCGACGATAACTACTTACTATCAGGAAGGCCGTCTGCTCGTTCGCCTCTTTGGGACAAAAAAAAAATTAGTTAGTGATATGTTCGCGTCATATTACACAAAATTAAAAGTCTCTATAACAACTAAAGACGACGTTTCAAAAACTTTGATTTACAATGTCGGACTACTTCAGAGCTTTTGTTTGTCTCCAATAATATTTAATATTGAAATTAATATTTTAGTAGATAAACTAATAAGTAATTAGAAAAATTGGGGGTATAAGTTCAAGTTCAATAATAAATACACATAATCCATCCTAGCCTTCGCTGACGACCTTGCAATATTAACATGTAACCCCAAACACTGTCAAGTTCTATTGGATGAAGTGGATAAAGTCTGTGAGTGGACGGATGGATTGAGGATAATACTAAATAAATGTCACTGTCTGTCTCTTGGTAGGCCAAATACAAAATATACCTCATACGATCCGGGATTATCGTTAGGAGGTCAAATACGTTCCTACGATTACGGAAAATGCTCCTTTTAAATTTATCGGTAGTAAGATAGATAATATGAGTATTGGTCGTACTGCATCCTTAGAAGGAATAGTAGATAGCTTTTTCAGCGATCTGAACAAGGTAGAAAACCAAGCAATAATTAAGGTTAAAAAAGCTTGGATATATGATAATTATCTAATATCACGTCCTAATTGGACTTTCCTCGTCTATGATTTTAATAACCCCTTTGTCAAGGATAGATGCAAGCGTCAGAAAGGTGTTGAAGTTGTGGCGGGGGCTAGCATTATCGATTGATTCGTCAGCGTTATTCAGAGTTCGTAATAATATTGGAATGCATCTAAAAAGGCCATCGGAGCTCTATCAAAAACCTAAGAGTTTTCAAGTAATGTATTGATGACTCTCTCAGATCAGAGTAATTTAATAATATGCCGAAAAAATTGTTACATCTGCGGGGAGGTAGTTTGATCTGCTAAGCATTTGCTGGTGGGATGTAGGGTACTCCTGGATAGCGGTCAATACTCGCTTCGTTACGATAGGGTTTTAGAAATCATACGTGAAGCGGTTAGTTTTTCGGTAGCCAGAGCGCACAAAGAAATAACAGCGATAACACAAACCAGCGATCAATAGGTTTTGTGAGAAAAGGCACTAGGCATCATTAAAGCGGTTTCGGATTGGACTATAATGATGATACGGATGAGCAGCAATATAAAATCTCAGAGGATATTTGTGCGTCGGCGGCCAGATCAGACAAATTATTATATTTGCGAATTTTACAGCACGTTGTACTGATAGAGCTTACATTTCCTTGAGAAACCAACATCTTCAAAGACCATGCCATCAAGGTCAACAAGTATTACGAGCTCACTAACGAACTCACTAAGAATCGATTCGTTATAAATTTGTACGCGGTACAAGTGGAAGCGAGAGGTATAACAGCTAAATCTTTCTTCAACCCACTAAAAGACTTGGGCCTGTCAAGAAGAAAATATCAGTTCATTATTGGAACGTGCGTCGAACGCAGCCCTAATAGGTTCGTTTGAAATTTGGTTAGGTAGAGAAAGGAGCTTGGGCGGTGAAGGTGAGCGTTTGATGCGCTTTAGATAGGGGCCTCTTAAACCAACACCTGGGTCGCAAGTCCCAGGCACTGTTGAAGCTCCTCTCCTTGCATCGTGATGAACTCGGCACCGGCACTCTGAATCCAAGGAATGCTGAGATGTTAATGTGAATATGAATTCAAGGAATGCTGTTTCGCCTCAATGGTTTTTCAAAATTTGTAAATCATTATAGAAGAATAGCACAAAATATAAGATTATTTTTTAAATTACTACTAAATATCTCTTATAGTATTAATTCGGCCACTCCTATCCCACAAACTAAAAAACAAACTATTTAAAAATTCGCATTAAGCAGCTCCCTGTTTTAATGTGGTTTACAGGAGAAGAAAATTAAAAAATTGTTCCGAGATATATACTTTTTGGACGTTGTAGTTAGTGAGATCTAAGACGTTGTAGTTTTTGTTTCAATATCAAATTTGGAAAAATGTGTTTTAATAAAAATAATAATAAAAGAAGCGTCTCCTTTGATGGGTATCCGGTTTGGAAAATGTTCACTTACGACTAACCAAAGAGTTTCGAGTTCATTTGCTTTTACATCCATATTTTCGAACGCAATGCGCAACTTCATGAATATATATCCAGCTTAAAGTATTTTACAGAAGTGGAAGTGAAGCCTACGAGAGGTTATGGTGATGCTGCGTTATTAAATTATTTATGTATGTATCACACATGAAATGTGTGATTTATATGTATACGTATTTATTATTTTGAACTGGTCTGTACTCTATCTTATTCTAGCGATTGCTTATAGCCATTATTAATTATTTACACAAACAACGATATCAACATTTAATTAGTCTAATTTAAAACTTTAAGCTTGAGTGGAGCTTTAGGAGATAATAACAACATGATTTTGTCTGCTTACTAAAAATTTGCATCGCCACAATACATCCATTATAGTATTAATATAGATTGTTAAATGAGAAACTAGAAAGGCTTCGTATGTACTGTGACGATGCAAACTTGTGCTAAGCATACCACTGTTACTATACGTATGAAACGACTTTAGTATTACCATATTTATTCTTGATGAATTTGATAAACATTACTTCTAGCAAAAAATTATCGTTACTTTCGAAGGTTAATTTACATTAAATTTATCCAAAGTTACAATTTTTTTCTATACATTCTGGTAATATAATAATTTTCTTAAAAAAAATTACTTGGAAATGTATATAGTCTATGTATATCTTTCTTTTAATTAAATCATATCTTTTATATACCTTATATTATAGAGCCTACCTCAGCTAACAGAGTGCTTTATATTTTTCTATTTTAAATTCGTTTCTTCGTACCTATGCCAAACAATGCCTCATTGGCAACATCTTAGAATATTTGATCTGCCTTCGACATACATATTTGATTCTTTGTTGAATTTTGAGTTTGAGCGAGTGACGTCAGTTCTTTTCTTTCCATCTGACCCATTTACCTAGATTGTTTGTGATCTTAATGCATTATTTTTTAATTTGTTTAAACGTTTTATAATTATACCTGGAATTACTATTATATTAAATAGAGTGCACAATGATTCACATAAAAAAACGACATTCAAGTCATTAAAAACTTGGTATAAAATGAAAATATTAAATACGTATGTTGCGACGTCCTTTATAAGTATATATAGAAATGCTATATATAAGTACATGAAGTTTTTTGAATGCTTTGGTGAATATTTTTTTTAAATTTCCAAACACATTTTTAAAATGGATAAAGAAGATACGTGTTATTATAAAAATATTTATACGTATCCCATAATCTTTTCTTTATCGACTGTTTAAATGTCACGGAATTTAGGATGCAAATGCAATGCAACAGATTTATAAATCCAAATACATTAATTTGTTATGGATACTTATAAAATTGTTTATTGTTATCATTAATTTAATGTATTTTTATAGAGTTTGAACTCTTTTTTAAACATTAATTATACATCTATTAATTATACTGATAAGCTACAAAATTTATTCCCTTTAAATTGGGTGCATATATATTTAAATACAAGTTATACGTAGATATTGAAATTCACGGTTGGATGCTGTTTAATATAGCTTGAGTACTATGTATGGGGGCACTACAAAAGTGGTCGGGGCGTTTTAGAGATGTTGCCGACCGATACTTGCCCGAAGCAACATAGAGCACAAATGGTCAACGCTTAGTCTAATTTTGTTTGAGTCAGACTTCAAGTATCGAGAATCATCTTGTTAATTCGCCCACACATACCTTCACTAAAACAGTACATATTTCATTTGATTTTCTTATTTTCGCTTATAATTTCCTTTCGAAAATGTTTTAAATGATTTTATCAAAAAATCGATTTATTGTTTATTAGTTTAAGTGATACGCTAACATAAAGACACAACAAATAGATGGACATTATGTTATCATATACTTTTTGTTGTGACCTCATGAAGAATTTTTGCAGCCTTTAATGTATTCAATATAAATTTTACATATAGAAATGAAATTGCTAATAAATATACAATTTATGCATGTAACATGACATTGAAAACTTCGCTGTTAAAAAATTTTCACTTATATTTACGGTTTATAAGCAAAAATATCATGTTTATTAATTTTTAAAAGTTTACAAACATTTCAAATTAATTTTAAAAAGAAATTTTAATATTATTTTATACAAGAAATTTGTAATTAAGGAGCCATCATCTAAGGGTATAAGGATAAGATACTGTTGGCAACGTGGAGTGTCAGTTTCCGATAGACTTCCGATGTGGGGGTTGAGATGCTATTTATAAATGAGATATATTGCCCGATAAATTGCAAAAATCATTTAATTCATCTGAATCCTTATCGTGACTTGTGGTAATTTTTCTTAACTTGAAACAGTTGAACGATTTAGAATACCATCTGTATAGTAAAACAAAATGATATTATTGTCCTTCTGACACTATATAGTAAATGGTTTTTAACATTTTTGTAGATATTTACATGTTTAGATCTATTATCGACGTACTATCAATATTGTTTAAATAGACATAACAAGAACTTAAGAGCTAAAGTACAGCACAGCTTGATTTTTAAAATAAATATTTTTATATATTTTGCTCATAAAAAAAATACCCCAGGTTTCATGAAGAAGAAAAATTTAATAAGTACTTTTTTCTGATCTTCTCAAAGAAGGTGGAAAAGCCAGAAAATATTTGATATATTTTATCTGTTTTTCCTGGCCGGCTCTTGTGACCTTTATTATAGTTCTTTGTGTATCGAATAAATAAAAGACATCATTTCAATAGTTAGGTATTTCTGGGTATTAAAATATATAAACGAAAACGATGGATTTAAAAGGAACTTTTTTTTATTAAAGAACAGCTAGCATTGTTTATTTTGTTTAATTCATAATTTCTTTCTGCATGGTTATACTCGTATATGTACGGAAAGTAGTTTACTAGGTCGTTAAAATATTTTTTTTCTTATATGCATATGAATATAACAAAGGCTTGTACGTCTCATAGATTGGCAATGTTTCTATTTAATATTTTAGCAATTTAGTTTTTAATAATAATAAAGAGCTTACTTAAATATTGAGTACTTCTTTATAAAGGAACTTATTTGAATTTACCAAGAAATTTTATAGTTAATAGTTAAGCGTCTTATAAAAATTAAAATAGAGAGAAAAAAATTAAATTTGAATATTTTACTAATTTAAATAGATAAACATTTATTATTATGTGTTTTTTATTTATTAATTTTATATTTATTAATATAAAAATGAAGCAATATATTTATTGTATCTGTAAAATGATACAAAATACAAATACTTCAGTGGTATTAATGAGGAAATAACTTGTCATAAACATATTTCCTATCTTATTTTTGATCGAAAACACTGTAGGAGGTATTTTTTTAATAAAGTTAATTATTAGAAATAATTCGAATTGGCGGCTTTGCTTCTTTATTTCAATATATAAATATGTAAATAATAAAAATAAATAAAAAATAATATGTATAATAATAAAGTCAATCGTTTTTTTCTTAAACTATAATCTTCGATGACATTTTAATTGTTTCAGCGTCATCTATTCCTCTTAAACACATACGATCTGACTGAAATCTTTACTTAACGAACGTATGTACATACTTAGATTCTGACAGACAAACTGTTCCTATTTACAATTTTAAAAATACAACAACCTAAATTGCGTCTCTGTTTATTACTTGAGCTCTCTATTGTAAAATTACGATGTCTAAATATAAATTAAAATGTGTCTTGGAGGATAACTGCGATTTTTGTTTTAGTTAAATTTGTAGAAAGTAATATTCTTGATATATTGAGAAACCTAGTCATTTATGGAATTGATAATTATATTTTCAAATATGGTAGGCGATGAAAAGCAAAAAACAAACACGAGACCTGTAGCCATTAACAACGTTGTGGATGATAAAATTCACTTTTTAAAACAAATCATTTATCTAATTTCGTCTCTAATCGAAAATATATCATAAAAATCATATTTTCTTTTTCGAACACAAAGTATTTAAATATTCAAGTAAATAAACCACAATTTTACACACAACTAATTAACTCTTTGTTCATAAAGTTTATCCGTATAATATTTTTTTTAAATATGAAAAGAAATGTGCAGCTAATACATAAAATTTAAAAATGAAATGAAAATATTATATACACGAGCAGAACTCGAACCTGTTGCTTTAAATAGCTGTAGCTTTTATAATATTTTATACTATCATTAATTGGGCATGTTAACTTAATTGGTAAAGCGACTGGAACACGGTATTCCGGAGGTCGCTGATTCCAATCCAGCTAAAGTCGATCTATTTTTCATTTCATATAAATTGTTTTATAGTGAAACTCGAAAGATATTTCTTTAATAACATTTGGATGTATTTACGTATGTTTTCTATAAAAAAGACACTTACTACTTTATGTTTTATTCTTGACAGCTTGAGCTTTGACATGTCTCCATTGTTTCGACAGGTGGCATACAGGTCATATAGCTTAAAAATATCGTAAAAATATAATTTTAACGTAGTTTCATATTATGTTTGAGTAAGTTAGTAGCATTGGTAGAAATCAAGAACTTTGCGTAAGAAATCAATGGTCGGCATTAAAAAAGAATTATACCGGATCCCTGTTACAGCTTCCTGGTGGTCTCTGTGACGTAACAAAATAACGTCAGCAAGGTTTTCCTAATAATAATATATTTTATATATATAAAGAAAGTCGGGTTAATTACACTATTTATGCTACCAGAACGGCTGTACAGAATTGGCTGAAAACTGGTGAGGAGCTAGTTTAAAATCATTCGTTCGTTTATTTTCAGCAACCGTGACATAACGTGCAGACGAGATGAAAGTTTCATTACTTTCAGGATTAGGCTGTTATAAATTAGTACAAAACGCGTAGTATCCGAAAAACTTTGTTTCATTTAAATTAGTACACGTGAACATCTTAGATATCCTTGTTAGAACCAGGAAGCGGCCATAGGATACTTTTTACCGTGTCCAACCGAAAAAGAAAAACAGTATACTCAATAATACCTGAAATCTGGTTATTTACATCCTCTTTGGCGAAACAGATGTTGCCCGATCAGCTATATATTTCTAATTCTGAAATTAACACGGACGAACTTACGGACGTAAACTTGTATATAATAATTACATATATACAATTAATCAATTTTTTACATCATCAATACTTAATCGTTGCGTTTGGAATATAGTTAATACTCTCAAGTTTTCAACAAATGTTCTCTTCAAAGATATTTTAACATTCCTTATTGAAAGTACACAAATAGCAGTGATCTTGGAATTTTACTTCCGGAGCTTTTAATTCGTTCTGGGATTCCTTTGGGATCAAAAACAGTTTCACATGCGAGGAGTCATAATATATGATGTAATTGTATGGCAAATGCTGCCCTGATGATTCTTTTTCCCTTTCATAAAAAAAAAGTATGACAAGGGTTCAGAAAACTTGTAGTTATGATAGTCTCTTTATGGGTACCTCGTAGCGCTGATGCTACACTTAAAACCCGTGGAGAAGTAATTTGGATTAATAATTTATTCCTCGCTATAAGTTTACCTTTTCTACATCACTAAGGCATATAAAAATAAATTCTAACTAAACTCAATAGAATAACCAACGTAAGTTAACAAAGCAGTCTCTTACATCTTTCAAAGCATTTAGAAAACAAATTACTTATATATTTAAAATTGTTTCTTTGACAGCTCTTTTTATTTGGGTCTTTTTAGCTTTCATCTGCAATGTCTTATTGATTAAGCATACCATGAACAATTTTTTTTTTCAAGCATATGTATTTTTTCTTGGATAAAACAAAATTTTATTATGCCTTGAAAGCAATTTTAATTAGTAAATGAAAATATATATATAAAGAATGTCAGTACTAAACCCTTCTATTACTGATTTCTCATCAAGTCTTAAAATGTCGGTTTACCCGAATCTTTTATTGGGTACCGAATTTAGATTTCCGAATTCAGTCAAACGGAGTCAGAAGTTAAGAGCGTCTGTATACTGATGATAAGAAAAGTGGACGCATTCTGTTTAATATAGAATTGCTTTTATGTATTTTACGATTGCTTGGATTGTTTTTTACAGGCTTGAAATGTTATTTTGCAAAAAATTTTCGAATTAATAAATTCATTAATATGCGATTAAATTTTTTATAAACAATTTTGTACATATTTTACCAACGTTACTGTTTCTGATTTCAGTTTCAAACATTCCATTTATTGTATTTTCTATTTAATTTTTCTTCAAAAACTATAATGTCATTAAAAACCAAGTTAACTGCTATTTGTGTATCTTAAAATTAATGTTTTTCAACGAAAGTAATAAACAAAACTTCGTAAAAAAATTAAATTGAAGCAATTGGCACTTACATAATTGTAAAGAAGTATATTTTCACATCATAAAATATGGGAAGGTCGTTTAATATATTTGTTTGGTTTATTTTGGTAGAAAAGCTGTGAAAGTTTGGCTGAAATGTTTACAAATATTGCAGCAATATCTTCTATATATTATGATTTGGTACAGTTGTTATTATTGACTGTTTGATTATAAGTTTCATAATCCTTTTATTTGTAAAAATAATAAAATAAGTGCTCATAAATTTAATAATACAATAATAGTATGATCACAATAAAATTATATTGTTTTTTCTGTTGCTCTTAAAACTATTTTTTATGTTTTAGTATACCTTTTTATTGAATAAAATCTTTTTAGGATTGAGTGTTCATACAATTAAAAGAATATACCTTGTATTTAACTAACTACTACTTATAGGACAGGTATATCAAAAATTATTACGGATATTGATTACTTTAGAGTACCCAAGTGACATATCATTTATTTATAAAGTTATTTTTTTATTCCTACTAGAAAATATTTGGTAGCCATTCCACCACTTACTAGGTTCAAATAAAATTGTAAGTGATGAACGTGAATATCTCAGTAATACTTACATAGACTGCCATTGGCTCAGACTAGCAGTCATTAACATCTATTCGTAGAGTACGGCCCTAAGAAAATAAAAAATCCAGGCAATCACACCAGGGAATGCCTTATTTAGAAAGCTTAACAATAACGTTTGTAGTTTAGAAAGTAATAAAATAACGCGTAGTAATCCGAAAATATTAATTTAATTTGAATGAATATTCGCGAAAGTCTGAGATCTCATTAATAAGACTAATCTGCCATACCGTGTCATAATTTTTTCGAAAAGTCAAGTGAAACTGCAAGAGCTTCATCGTTGTTTTCCAGAATTGTCTCTCGTCAGTGTGTAGTGTGTGCCAGAAAACCTCTATTTCTTAGTTTTCTTAAAAACCCATTTTGTCGGTCTTTGAGAAGATTATTGTTTTCTAGGGATCTCATGCTTTATCTGTTCAATATACGTTATCTCCACAGTCTTACAGATTAAAAGTTTCCTTTTCTCCGGCACAGGAACCACTTGGTTTAGCTTCCAAGATTTGCCCAATATCATTAAAGAAAGTTAGTACAGTTGTATCAAAACTGGACACAACTTGGATGCACATGTTTTTAGCGTTGTGGCTGAAATGACGTCCGGGCCACAGCTTTGTTCACGTCACGAACACTTAGAGTCTATGGGTATTAAAATCTACTACAAAGACCAGCTGTTCTGAAGGTTACCTTCGCAGTGCCATTTCAGCAGCCTCGGTGAGATGTTTAAATGATTCAAGTCTCCTTAAATATAATCGTGAAAGTAATAAAGTTTTAATATATTTATATCTACTACTCGTTCTTTTAAAATCAACGATTTCTATTGTATATTTTATTATTATAACATAAATTTCAATAAAATGAATCATATCATGGTAAATTTAAACATACAAAATTATAACATTCTAGAATTTGATTTCCTTTTAACTTAATAAGGAGAAGCAAAAGTTCTTACAAAAATATTGATACTATATGTGGACGTAACTGTACATATATTATGTTTTGTTACAATATCTTCAGAACTTTATTTTTTTACTTTTGTGAGAAATAATTTTTACTTCAGTATTTATCTCAAAAAATCTTAAGTCATTTGTGGATTATATGTAGAATATATAATATTGTTCTCGTAAAATTAGATAAATCATTATCGTTTATTTATAATATTACAAAAATGTTACTTACAATGTTTCGAGGACACTAAATAAGAAGTTTTAAAATAATATTAGTGAACTACTTTTCATACAAATACTGTTTATTTAAAATTAGAAATTAATTAATTTATCGGAGAATTGTGTCACTATATAAATGAAACGACAAACTTATTAAATGTTTATTTACTTAGGAGTTAAACAACCCTCTGTTTGCCTTGAAAATATTAAAGAGCGTAATAAATGTAATTATTGTTCGTTATATACGATAAAATGTATATTAATTTAAATTAAACTTAAATTCTTTGAATATTCATTGCGTCGTTAAAGCGCCTGTGCTAATTTTGTTGCAGTTATAATTTTCATTCGGTTGTAAAATTATTTGCAATTTAAATTGTCGTATGTTAAAAACTTAAAGCGAATCACAAATTAGATTAGTTGCTTACATTATTAATATTATTTTATCCAGATAAAATAGAACTCGTTCTATTATTTTACTAAACTGTTATTTAGATTTTCGTCTTATTATTTTTATATTAATTAACTTATAGCAGAAAATATTGATTTTCAAGTAACTTAGAAAGTAAGACTACTACTTTGAAATATTTTTAAAGTTTTTATTTAGTGGGTAAAATTTTTTATTAAGAAATATTTTATTATCACCAGTTATGTGACTAAATGTAGAATATATATTTAAATATGAATATCTAAGACTGGCAATGAGATTATACCACTAACAAACACATATGTCAGATTGTATAAGAAATTATAAAGCAGTAATGAATTTCACTATAATGGGACTTATTACTGTCGTGAACAAAACTTAAGTTTTTGGTTTAAAAAAAATAATTAATCATAACAAATAAGTAGGTTGAATTAATTAGTTAGAACTGGTCATAAAAAATATTTTTTTTTACAAAGTCTACAATGTGGTTTCATTGAAAATGAAAAGCGAGGCTATTCGATTTTATTATTTTTCTCGCTAACACAGTAAACGTTATTAAGGTGACTTAATTAAAAGCGTTATCCCTGAAAGTTGTTAATTTTGCCTTAGTTTATAAATTTAGTCGTGCATATTAGTTTAATCTTTGAGCAGCTATTTAGTAAGAATAGATGGTCGTAATCTTGTTACGCAAAACCTATTTATTGCATGAATTTTCAAATCTTAGTTTCGGTAACCGAGCCTATGAAAGAATGTAAGAGGAAGTCTGCAAGCAAACAGCTTTCACTAAAAAAAACTTAAGTAAATTCCATACTTAGAATATTTTTTTTATCAGTGTTTGTTTTAGGATTTTTATTTATTTGAAACTCTTTATAACAAAGACTTCACGATGGGCTAGAATAAACTAAGCATATTCGGAGTATGACATAAGCTCATTTACTTCGATTTTATCACAAAATAAGTTGCGTTCGTACCCGATGACTAGTGGATCATCCTCGCACATTTAATCCTTTTAGAGATATGGGAAAACAAACCTGACAACAACTGAAAACTGCTGCAAATGTAGAGTGTCCACATTGTCATACTGTAGTACAACGTGCATCAAGCATTCACCCTCCAGGGAACGATCTGTTCTATACTATCCTTTAGCATAAAAACTAATAACAGTCTCGTGAGCAGAATGAATAATCCTTTGTTGTATTAATCTGTAACGTTTTATGTTTAAAAAGGGCATATAGGTGGAAACTATTTGAATTTCTGTCGTAATGTGACGGATGGTAATTGCCCACCGACCTATCTGATAAATGATAAGGCATGTATGTAAAATTAAGCTCGAACCAAGCCTACCAGCTGAACGAGAGTAATTCCACGAGTTAGTTACTAGTACCTATTTGCTTGGACTTTTAATTAGTTGAATTGATCTCTTGAATCTAGTTGGAAACTTGAATGTAGTTTGTAAGTTTACATTTGGTTTCTGGTTTACGAAAGTACCATTAGGTTTAAATATTTGTGAATTGATATATAACAATCTGTTTTCGTGATAGGATAGATCGTTTTAATTGAGAGGACTCATAATTTTTTTTATGTACTTTACAATCTCAAAGGATGTCAAACGACATGGATATAAAAAAAATATCAGAACGAAGTTTCGGCAATAATATATAGTATGATTTTTTTTTACTGTAATAAAAACTCGTCATTAGAACAGATTTAGATTGAGGAAATTGGTATTCTAACTTCAGCTGAGTCTGAAACTTATTCTGAAATAAGTAACAGTAAGTATATTTTTATTTTATTTAATCAATATACTGACATGAGCTTATAAACGGTTTTATAGAATATAGTAAGGAATTTGTTTTTCATTTATCCAAAATGTATTATATATGTTATGTGATAATAAAACAATGTCATACATTTAGATCATTCAATGATTCTTTATTTACACGGTGGTGACACATACAACCAAATTTATAGATCACAGAAAATTAAATTAACAATCCTCTTACAAAGCTTATACATAGTTAAACATCTAACAAAGTACTTAACAAACAACTGGGAGGAAAATTCACAACAACATTTAAAATTATTATTTTTTTAAATAATAGACGGACACTTATTAAAGTTTTCAACATCAACAGTACGTATTGTGATCTTCAATCGAGGATTCATCAAATAAACATTGTTTATTATAATGTAGATGAATTAATCATTATTAATTGCAACTCAATGCAGTCAAATCTAAATTTAATTAATTTAGAGATTTTCATTAATTTTGTTTAAGCTAAGAAAGATATCAATAATATGACAGAAGAAGGAGATAATGAAAATCGATATTCATACAACACTTTTGGCAATTGTGTTCCTTAATTTAACATATCATTCTGGATTGCAATTCAATTATTCTATTTGAAAGCATTTTTTTTTTATTTTTGTTTTAAATTCAAATAATAAAAAAAATATTGAATTCGCAGTAACGTTTCCACTTTGCTTACAAAATTGTTTAGGTTTTAACTGTGAACATTTAAAAAAGTATTTTTTTCTACAATTATATGATAAAATAATATAAAAGCAAATAATTAATATATTGTGATTGGAATGAGTTTTCTTAATAAATTCTTCTCTAAAATCCACGATTCTGTTTGACGCCGAATTTAATTATAATTCTACGGTCCGGTAATAATTTGTAAACAAAAAACCTAAACGTAACGTAAGCCGTAATTTGTATTTACTGAACAAATACAAACAATTTCATCACGAACCTACCTCTAATTTAATAGTTTAACTTGACTTAATTGGCAGTGCTTTAAAAGTAACGTTCTAGGTACTTAAACTTTTTAATTAGTTTCATCTATTTTGTATGACGATGAAATCAATGAGAATTAGATCATGTTATCTATCATAAACATTATATTTGGCATCAGTTATCACTTTAGAGCCATTAGATTTTTCATATATAAGTGCCTGAGGTTAAACTCGAAAATGTTCTTAGTTAATCTAGACGCCCCTAGCCAATAGATTTTTCTGTAAGTTATCTCGATTTTATGTTGCTTGTACATGGATTTAAAAAATCTTTAATAAAGAATAAGGATATATAATTATAAATATAGGTGGTATTAAGCCATCATATTAACTAGGGGATACTCTGATATGTACTATATGATCGAGCGAGTTCGTATAGGTATATATTTTTATGCACCAAATTCTGTGTGTAATTCAAGTTTTTTTTTAAGTGATCAATTCCTCTATATATTAAAATGTGATCATTATATATACTTTACTTAGTCGGTATTTACTTTGATGGGAAAATAAGAAGAATTGTTTTAATTCAAAATAAAAAAAAATTAAAGTCGGTGTGACTTTTAAAATTATATGTTATAACAAATTATGAGCAAACACTGTAACAACCTCAATAATACGATTAATGAAAAATCTATAATAATAAAATTCAACGGTGCCGTTTACAACAAACTTAACTGAACATTAAAAATGATTCAGACTTATAAATCTGTTAAAATTAATAGCCGTGATATATCTAATGATTTTCTATTTTATAAGAACACTTTATGTTATCGATAGAATCATCACCTTAAACGTTTTCCCACTCGCAATAAATTAAGGAGCTTATGTTATTAACACTTCTTCGCAAAATTGACTTAAAGGTATTTTGTAAAAACATTCTTTGTAAACTATTTATTTGAAATTAATTTATGAAGTTGCTAGTGTTCTATATTTTATCACGAACGGTGTGCTTATTATGAGTCAGTATAGTTCAAAAATGACTACAAAGATTTATGAATGAACCGCCTTTAAACTTGATATTAGGATACTAGGGGATGGAAATGGTAATGAGCATAGAGAATGTTTAATATATTTAGTACCTAATAGAAGCTTATATAATGTGTTAATAACATAGGCTTTTTTCAACTGTATGTACATAAAGATTCTAAACAAATCAAAAGTTATTATTTCACTGATCATCCGTTATAACTGTCCGTACTGTAGGTCGATCATATCTGTTCGTCCTGAACATCTGCCAACAGAAAACATTTAATATATTAATATGCTAGATTTAACCTGTTATAAACACAAAAAGCCAAAGATTGTAGAAGCAATAACGGGAAACAGTACCCTTAGTATCAGCTTTATTAATAATGGAAATAGTAAGTTTTCGAGATTGTTTATTCACAACCATCAATATGTACGTAAACCTACGTTACGAAAATCGTTATACTGAAATATAATAAATGGCTTTGAAAGAAGAAAATCGAAAACCGTAATGGTTTTCGTTTTGGTAAACTTATTAGTCTCATACTAAGGACAAAGTTAAGCAGAAAACTCTTTCGAAGTAAGCACAATATATTCATATTTTGGAAGCATATTTAAATAGGATATAATTATTACATTACTTTACTTTCACAAAGCCAATAAATTACTTATTTACAACCAATAACATTCATGCAAGGAAATCTCGTTACACAGCATTTCATTTATTCTAATAAATTCATCAATTTTTATCAAATATATGTCTTAAAATAGATGTGTCGGTGTGTTGCAACAGTTTTAAATGGCCGTGCTTAATGTTAGAAAAATTGAAACCTAGGTCCAGCTACACTGGAAGAATGCCAAGATTCTATCAAGTTCAAATTTCCATTATGTTTCGTTCGTGAAAAGAATTAATGACATGGTAACAGTTTTTATAACGAAATTGTATTTAATGTGACGACATTTACAAAACTCGAGAGCAAACAGCCGGTTTTTAAATATAGAAACGATATGGCTCTATAAATTAACTATTTACACATCAGAAATGAATAGTAATAGCATTAAAATAATGTTTTTAACATATTTCAACAGTTTGGAATAAGCTGGATTCAGTAACAACAGTAGGTGTAGTGACGCTAGGGCGGTGCGGTGTGGGGTGCCATGCTGAGGAACAAAACATTTATGGGGTTCTACGGGATACGGAACAGTTCTCCATCTAGATACTTACTATCAGCCTTACAATTCAATTGACGACATCATGTCGCAATGTCCATTTTGTCCTCATCAATCAATTTTGAAAAGAAAACATTCCCAATTAATATTTAATGTTTGTATAGCTTAATATAAATTTATTATAATCACTTATAATATGCATTAACGAGATTTGACTGCATGAATTGAACTATGCGTCTAAAAAATCATAAATATATATAATAAAATATATATTTTTTTAACAAGAACAATTTTAATCTATAAATAAATAACGGTATACATAAAATCTTATTTGACAACTCTAAACTAATACTATCTTATAAATATTATGTGCCAATTAAATTTGAAAGTGTTAAATTTGAAGACATTCGTGTAATTCTTATTATTTAAAAAGCATAAAGTTGTCTCGTTGTAGTGACTTAATGCTATTGCATCTATACTTACTGCTAGTGCCATAATAATGGCCAGAATAGAGAATACAGTTAGAAAAAGATTTTATTACAAACGGTTTCCCGTTATCCCGTAATCTAAGAGTAATTCTAAGTCAGTCTAGTGAGAAGTAAAGGTAGGGTATATACAATTAGGTAAAACGTGCATTTGTGAGGTAGAATCCGGATTGGAAAGGAATTAAAAAGGCTATAAGGAAAGACAGACACGATGGTAGGTCAGAAACTCTTAAGACTATATCTTTGATTCATGTATCGTTATCTTATTATATCTGCTAGTTGCAATTTTACATACATAAATAAATTATTAAAGAAACATAGATATTTATTTATAACCATTTAGAACTAAAATAAGTAATTTTAAGATTTTGTGTTTCTTCTAAAAAAAAATCTATTGACACGGTTTTTTATAAATATGCCAACTGTAACCTTTTCCAACGAAGTGAGTTAAATATTACGTATTATTTAAAAATAACCAATCTACTAAAATTGCTAATAAACGGATTTCTCTGCGGTATCCTTTGTTAATAACATTGCATATTGATTTAATATTATTAACGATGCTAACAATTTAAAATGAATAATTGAAATAACTCCCTACAATAAGAATACTTTTCTCGTCAAATTTTTAAATTTAAAGGTAGCTCTCAGAGAAGTCTAAATCTGAGACTGAGGCTCGTGAAGAGCGCGTGTAATTGGTAGACGTGCCGTAATCTGAGGTTGCTGTCGCCAGGTCTGCTACTACCGTACCTTGAGTTACACCATCAGCAGCTGCTGCTTCGCGCTCAGCTAACTTCTGTTTCAGCACTCGGATCCTTTCTTCTTTCTGCAGGTATATGCTTAGATTAGTATTCATATATTTTTATTACATAAAACAATTAGGACATAGAAGGGCTTACAATCGGTGACCTCTTCATTTTCGTTCCCACTGTTTCTACCTAATTACTAATTGAGAATGTAAATTAATGTCTAAGAATGAGCGATGTTTCTCATTTCATAGCGAGCAATATAGCCTATATTTAATTCTTTGTTCAATAATTAATTCACCAATAGTTAATAATTTTTATTTACTATGTGATTTCAACTTTTATTTTTATTTTGTACAGATTATCGCCTAAAATGAAGTCGATGGTTACCGACATATTGTTTATGAAAAATAATCGATAAGTATGTTGATATTTTTCTTCAGTTTCCATAGATGTTTTTTACAAAGTCTTTTTGCCTTATCTTTGAACTCGACTAATTTTATGAAAAATATTAATAATTAATTACTGAGATCATATAATTTGTTTCTTTTTAATTATTTACAAAGAATTACACATTTTACTTGTGCATATTTTATTACTTTATTTAAAAATATAATTAAAATTACAATTTTAATAATAATTATAAATCGATAAAAATTAAAATACTTCGTTAAAAATTATTAATTTACCGTTCCAAATTACCAATGTCAGCCTTTTTCGGAAAACAGTTTGAAACAATTGTATGAAGGGATTGTAAATGAATGGACATTAGACGGCATTCGCAATCAGCGGTGTCATCTTTATGGTATAAGTGAAGCACGTTTTGCTGTAATGGCGCATTACGGAGGTGCTTTATCGTACGGAACATAACATCTACGGAAGATGTTTGTACCGTATTTTAATCTAAGCGGTACTTAACTCATTTATTAGAGGCATAAAACTGGGAAACTAATTGTAGGCACACGTTGCTTATATACACATATACATTAAGAAACTAAATAGAAATTGATTTAAATTTAAAAAAAGGCAGGTTGATCTCGTTTTCAGCGAAAAGGCTAAGGCACTAAATAATTCTGTCCACAAAACCGATGTCGAAAGAAATGCGGGTACACTTAAAAAAAAGTGAACCGCAAGTCGGCCAGTAACAATATATCTTTACGTCAAACAAGCAGCTCAAAGGTAAGTAAGTCTATTTTATATCAAACCTTAACCTAAAACTGTTGGCTTTGGCCCAGAAGAGGTAATATTTCGCAGCAGTCACCAACACCGTTGGCGCTAAAACCCAATAAACTAAATTGAAACGCTTTATCTAATGTATGAAAAATGTCAAAACGTCATCCTGTCACTATATTTATTGTATACACCTGAGTAAAATTTTAATCCATCGCAATATACTGTTCTTTTTGATATGACCATTTTTGGTAGTCACATTTTATATTCGAATATATATTTAAAAAATATTTAAAAATATTGCCGGCTTGTTAAGGTATTATTTTTAAATTGAAGATGGAGTTTATATGTCAATAAATAAACGTTTTTTAATATAAGTGTTTCGGGTTGTGCCATGATTTAATGTCTAAGTGGCACTTTACACATGATGCAGCCTTTTTCACTTTCGTTCGTCATTAAAAATATTGTAAAAACTGTAAAAAAAAATCCTAACAAGCTCACTATTATGACAAAACAAAAAATAACTATAGACACATAAAAAATATAATATTTACAAAAACGGAACCGGATTACTTAAATATATCATTAAAAAATTATTACCTGTGCAATAAGTTTCTGCAGTTCTTCGTTCTCCTTCACAAGCTCTCGATATCTCTCCTCGTCGGCTGGGGCGGAGCCCGAGCCTGAGCCACGGCCGCTCTCAACACGTTCAGTGGGATGGCGGATCACTTCTATAACCTGTTCAACAAAAAATATACATCGGCTAGATAATATGAGATGTTTAGGGATTTTTTCTAACGCTTTATTAATAATTATATATACATACATAGTTTGTTCACAGTTATAGATATAGAAAGTAAACACACACCCACTTTAAGCAGTCTCAAAAAGGCTAAAGTATTAATTTTAAGAAAGCGTAACATTTGAGATGCACATTAATTTTTTATCAATTTTGTATGTTACGAAAAATACTATAATGCCGCGTTTTGTGAGGATGAATGGATTTATGTAAGCTGGTATAGATGTTCGTTGCTTTCACGGAAAAAAGATTTAGAAATGATGTTGAATCTTTACAGAATGTAGCTTAAAACTCAAAATAAGAGATAAGCTATAATTTATCATAGAATTTAACGTAGTTTTTGCCGGAATCACGGACATATAAGTTGTATTTTCCATGAAGTCACGTGAAATAGATTAGTTATCGATATCGATGACGTGTGGTTAACATGTGTGTTGTTTTAACATACTTTACACATCTACGCAATTTCGAGGCTCATTCGGACGAATTTGCTGGAAAAAAATGTATTTGCAAGATTTTAAAGTTGTCATTTCGAGAGATTAGAATATATTACTCAATAAAATGAATTAAAGTCAGCGTTTAGGGAAAAAAATCTTTAATCATTTGCTAGATTTATTTTACGACGAGTAAATTACGAAAGTCGTAAAATTTTAGCTTAGAATTTCTGTATCTCAGAATTACGCTTTCTAGACCATTAAGATGGGAATAATGTTGATTACTTTAAGTATTCATAATAATGAGACGTTGAAAGTTATGAAATTAATTTATATTCCTGTAAGTTTTATTTATATCATTTATAACAAAAGATAGATACCCATATATATATGTGTACCTGAAACCGAAAGTTTTTAGAGATAGTGAAGTACAAAACAAAATTTAAAAATAATTCACAACATATATAGTTCTTATACCATGTGATCAATCAATTTTATTCTATAAAATATTTATATTTCAAACTTATAAAAATTCCTCGCCAACAGATTCTTCAGCCTATTACCAGTAACGAGATCGTTTTGTTTAATGTTTTTATCATGACCCTAACATTATGAGCAAATGTTTTTTAAATTTCATTTTGATGTAGTTCCTTTTATCCCTTTCGAGGTTTCGCTTTAACGAATTTATTAATAATTAATCAACCCATATAAAAGTGACTTTTTGAAATGAAACAAATACACAAAACACAGAAATACAGTCTCTATGATCTAATTAACAAACAAAAAGCATAGTAAAATAATATTAGAGATAAAATAATTTGAATTAATTAGTAAGTGTTCTAGGTATTTTACAATGGTTGAATTATAATTGAAATGTTTTCGAGAGATTTTCTGATAAAAATAATAAGCAAAACATTTTATATTGCTCAGAATTTAATTAAATACGTTTCTATTTTTATAACCCTCAAAAGTCACGGACATTTTTTTTAATGGGATTTTTTTTATAATATGTGTGTCCGTAAACAGGTGACATTCTACATTTTTTTCATCGAATTTCGAATTTTCATCTTTTATGTTAGATGTTTACAAATTTTATTTTTTTTTTTATTTATGATCGTAATTAAAAATATTGTGTAATATAAAAAAGATAATATGCAATATTTTTAATATATATTGAGATGGCATAGAATAAAACGGTGGAATATTTTTAAATTTCTAAAATGTAGGAAGATGAAATTTTGGCAAAAATATAACAAAGGTACTTTAATTACATTACAACATATCAAAGTTTAACATTAATCAAAAACTACACGCAAAGGCGGGGTGGCAACTACCGAATATTTTCCTTGACTATTTACAAAGAAAGACAAACGTGTACGTTTTGTAAAGATTTATCTTATTACGTACAAGTGAGACAACAGCAAAATAGAGGAAAAATATCTACACATCCCAAAATACTCGTAGTATAAAGAAAATTTGGGCAAAGATGTGACTTAGTACTTAAATGTGTTTGTAAATTGAATGCTGTAAAATTGATTCCAAACGAATTTTAATGACCTTAATGCTTTCATAGTATCTTACAATAATATAATTTAGTATAGTATTGAATTTTAAGCTATTTTAATTTTCACTTTCTTAAAGCACTTACTTTGGAACCGAATAAATAATTGGATTACGTTTTCAGGATGACATTATACATGCACTCCAATTTATTGCGAAGACTTGTGTCAGTAAAGTCGTTTCAAAAGAGCACTTAGACTCAGTGAGGGAACGTTATGAACTTTTTAATAATTGAAGAAAACTTCAACTTCCATTATCTTAAGCTTATTGTAACAAGTTAAGTTGGTAATGAATCGTGATTAACTTTATTTGCATCTTGTTTCCTATACGAGTATATTCCCGAGGAATCGAAGTTTAAAATTTTTACTGAGTGTAATAATTAAAAAATATATATATTGAATATAAAGATAGATTATAAATATCTAAGGACGTTAGTTTATAAGTTCTTGCACGCTGATTCTTACTAATGTTTTCATTGTTGGCATGTTGTACAATAGAAAAATATTACAAAAGGTCGCTTTTACAACTTAGCACACATACCTTGTTTATAATACATTTATACAAATTATCATTTGAAAAATATTATTTTCTACAAAGTTTTCAAATATCTCTATAACAGTTTTGATTTTGTCATAGTTTCCAGAATAAGGACTAAACGAGTACTATTTATGTCTTAAACAAAGCTATGTTTTTACATAACTGAAATTCAACATTTTCTTATTATACACAGGTGTTTATCAGTTGATGAAAAGTTGATAACTTAAAAAAATAACCTGAAAAAAAGCTCCAACTACCATTCTTGGCTTGTGCTGCGGAATATTCTACTTGAATGCACTTTACGTGACATCGCTATTCGATAACAGAAATAGTTTTGGAACTCACCTTCGGTACAAATATAAGTGCCATGCTTAAAAAGCAACAGAAGACAATTGCGAGAGACACGAACGCGAAGGCGGCATCCTGTTGGCTCGCTATCACAAGGGTGACAGGTGCCGTGATGAGGCACAGCACCACCACGTTGTATATACTCATGCCAACGTATCGAGAATCATTGATCTGACGTACTTTTACAGATCGGGTTTCGTAGGCCAGGAATAGTCCGAATACTAAGACAAGACCTTTATAACCATACATCACGCCTGAAACAAAGGTTTTGAATTAACATTTATGTATTATAGTTTATTAATTTACCCGCCGTTAAACAATTCACTTTCAAAAGTTACAATCGTCTCATGGTGACATATTTAAATAAAATTTGTTTTTGAATGAAAATCACTATATAGGCAATACTTTGTTCCTCCACTTTCACTCATTACAATTTAGGCAAACTTTTGATTTCAGAGCATAAATTCGCTGTCGAAAAAAATATAAATGTTAAACAAGGCAATGAAGTGAGGCAGATGTGATTAACAACTCGGAAGTTTAATTTCATTTCGAAGTTGGGAACGCAAATGACGCGGTGGACTTTGAAGAGAATTGATTATATATTCCTTACATTTACGATAGAAATTGTAATCTTTTTGTGACAACAGATTGAATTATGTTGTATAATTAAGGAACATTCACGGCTGCTCCGTATAAACTTGTTATAAAGGCGAACAAGATACGGTGAAGTTAATGTAATTAAGATAATAAACCGCTAATTGATTAAGTAAAATGAACTTCATTATAGATCCGTTTTAAATGTTTATAGCGATCAAAATTTTAAATAAGGTGTTCGATTTCAAAATAAAAATATAACATTTTACGGTTATTTTGTTACTTTCACTACAATATAAAATTTTATAATGATCTTAACCTCTTCGAGCCTGGTTGTAATTGTATACCTCAGTCTGAACCGTCGTTTAAAACTTTTGTATAAAAAGGTGAAAAAGCGAGGCTTAAGAAAGCTATTTCAAACCTTTGCTTCAAGTTTAACAAATGTTTCAAAGTTAAAACAAAAATGTCACATGGCGAATTTTGTAACAGTTGCTTTAGGAATTTACGGTTTGTACCGCGATAATGTAAACTATTCATTATAAAACTTAGCAATATCCGGTAATGTGTTTAAAAATGTAATTAATAAATGAATTAACTACGTTTGGAATTTTATGAAAATAACGAGTTAGTTTTTTAGGATATACATAAAAAACTAACACAGCTTATATTTTACATTAATATTATCCTGAATTTAAAACACTATAATATAATTATTACTTTTTTATGACCCACAGAAAAGTTTGTGTTTTCAATAATACATATGCATATTGCTTTTAAAATCAAATTTGTGATCAAGCTTGACAACAACATGAGAAATTCTTATTTATTGAGTAATGTGAATAGTTAAATTAGTTTGATCGTTAAGGCTATTTTCTAAAAGGTGCACATTGGTGACATTTGTATTCATATAGTGTGTTCATGGTTCAAAAATAAAATATCATCAGAGGTCCGAACCGTAACTGCAAGCGAGATAGCGGTGTCAGCTGTGATTAAAAAAGTTATCAACTCCCGTATTGTCACGTTTTCAGTATAGTTTTTGCTTTGGGCAAATTTTTCGTATTTCTGAGCGCTTGGCTAGTGCAAATCCGAAGTTGAAAAATTGCACTGTATATATCAGCTTACACGACCAGACGTCTAATTGGATTGATTTTATTTTCGTTTGTTATGTTTCAATTTGTTTTGTTAGATTAATATTATTTTCTTAAATATTTAATACGTACTAAAACAAGTTAATATTTAGTGTCTCTCCAGCTATTCTCTACATTTCAAGCCTGTGCAACTTGATTAGGCTATAATAATTGTAAACACTGTTGAATGTACCTCGATTAAACAGTATAAAGATCACATTGCCAATTGAAATATATTTTGAATGGATATTGCTATATATTCCTTACCTAGCCATACAGTATTATGTTCACTCTCGCAGTGTTCCAGCTCAGGTCGTATGTGTACATCATCATCATGATGACGTGGTGCTTCCAATGGAAATATCTCCACCCGCCTTTGTAAGGGATCCCTCAACTGCCAAGCTGTTAACAACGTGATGTCCACTAAAAGAAGACCGCCCACCATCGTATATAATTTCCAGCCATGCATACGTTTCTGGGAACAAGTTACCTTCGTTTAGATTTTGGAATAAAAGCGTGCTTCGTATATAATTGTACTATTTATAGTAAGTCTGTAGTCAGTATAGTAGGGTTGGATAGTTTAATTGATAGTTATTTTTTTGGCTCAGTATATTTTTCTTATTGTTCTATAAAGACTTTGCTTTCATTTTCTCTCTTTCTTTCGCAAACCTTCGCAATATACTGTCACACTATGTAAAGCTGTTGAGCTAAACCAACGCATTGAACCGCATGTTTCATGGTGACCTCTATACAAATAGTTATTATAAGCCACACCGCTAAAATTAATTACCGTTTGTCATACAATTTAGAAGAAGCAAGCAGCGAATTTTTTGTCATATAAATTTTAATGTATATGTTATTTAAGTAGAGAGCAGCTTCTTAAATATAATCAAAATTGTCATCACGTATTAACGTTACATTTTCGTAAAGGAATTGTCGTCACCAAATTAAAGATAGAATATATGAAGATATATGACAAATAATAAAAACAAGATATAAATTGAGGTCACCAATGGTGTTAGTGAAAGAACCATGCAGCGGTTACCAAAATTAATTTAGGATGATCAGTTAAGTTATATTTATGATAACAATAAATAATCGAAACTTTAATATCTTTGTTTGATGATCTCACTAATCAATTAAGAACAAGTGACAGAAAAAACAATTATTTTAAACAAACTGCAAGAAATCTCTACGGTGTTTCAGAATATATTGCAACACTTAGAAAGTGACTTTAAAATTCAGAAATTTTAATCGTTAATTCTCCGTTACACTAAGAAATAGTCCGATGCCAAGGTACTGATGGTGAATTTTTATTAATTAAATTTAAACTTCATTCATCATTGACATATAAACGAAAATGGCCCGTAATACTTTAATTTTAACGTATTATATTTATATTTGCCCCATCTGCTTGTGTCCTTGCTTAAGTTGAAAATTTTCTTTAATATATATGTATGTTTCCATAAATATATATTACATAATTAATATTATAATATCAGTTCGGTCAGTTTGTGGTTTATAAAATTTTGTATCTCAGTGAGATACCGTTCTCCATCGCAATATAAGGAACCTCCAAAATTTCAATATTTGAATTAAGTAAATGAACAAATAATTTGTGTGTGGCATAATATTTCAAGCTTAAAAACTATGTGCGTTTTTTAGGGGGAAAAATTTACGTCATAAATGAGAAAATAATTACTGTGAAACAGAGAAATTTTCTATGTCGGTTCTAAACTATTTTTTTATTAAACGTTATTGTACTGTCCTGAAAATAAATGCTGTGTTGCATCGTTAGATATTACGACGGTCTGAAGAATTTTTTTATTACATTATACAAATTGTAAAAGACACATGCAACTAGATCGTAGCCTTTTAAATAAGTAAAAAATGGTAACATGGTTTTTTATTATACCAAAAACATAAATAAAATATTTTGTGGTCCTACTAATATTATGTTTGGAGTAATTGATACTTTGTCTTCAATATTCGGGGTTGTTTATTAGCTTTTCAGAATGGCCTTTTCAGTCCAACGATTTTAATGAGCGACTCAGGGTAGGGGACACGGCTCGGAAGAGTAAAAGCAATTACTGTTAATCTTAGTTTGTCTATATTCAGTTAGAGAGGCATTTAGAACCATAAAAGTCCAGCGGTTAGAATATTTTATACGTAATACAGAACGCAAACCTGCGTTAATGGCTTGTTTTGTGATAAATAGTCCATGTTATCTCGATCATAAACTATGTAAAATATTATTTAAATTTATCCGGCAGAAGCGAGATTACTGTAGCAAGACCGGTAAACAAGTTGACAAATTGTTTATATTAATATAAAGGACGAAGATTCTGGTAATTTTTATTATTTACAGAGATAAATTTGTTTCTATAAATAAAGTTTTTTAGTATATAAATTTTATTATTTATTTATTCCAAAAGAGTAAACATGATGTTATATTTAGTGTTAAAAATATGTGTATTTGATATTTACAATATAAAATTTGAGACCATAAATAACAGAAGTAAGGAAAAAACTTCTGGAATACTATTGTATCATAATATTCGTGTGTATGATTTAGTGGAACTAAACTAAAATATAAATTATTTATTGAAGTTATACTTATTATGGAGATAATTCAAACACTCTAGCAGATTGCAGAAAATCATGTCCTAAGTTGAACCTCACTAATATTAATGGGGACACAAATAGTTATTATTATTCGAAATTGATGTTTTTGACAAAAAGTGTTTGCAAACATTCATTATAACTATACCTTATACAAATTTAACATTTAATTGCTCACATACATAATAGCATGTCAGAGAACAATGCGGTTCTTGTATCAGCATAAATTGTGTGAAACGGATATTCTCTCTAGATTTATGGGTTGTATTGACAAGAGGGGCACCGCAGCGCCAGGCGCGCGTATTTATTTTGTTCATATCTTGTGAAAAGCGAACTGGTCTGTTGGAATAATGTGTCAATATACAGTATGAAAATCTTTACTGTGCTGGGTTTTAATTGCTCTAAATTTGTGCCATTCAAACAAAGTATAAGCTCGTATTGCAATAATTATGAATGGAACCTCCAGTCCAATCGTTTATTTTTTTAGTGATAATGAAGAGTATTATTTTAATTATTCCGTCTAAATCTCCTAGAAAACCTAAATCTCTCAAGTGTTGATCAAATTTGGGAAAAGATATTAAAGCTTTTTAGAAGTAAATATGACTTTAAAAACAGGAACGTACCATATGGTTCTATTTCCAGTAAAAATATTGGGTTTGTAACATCGGGTGTTTTTGTAACTTTGCGAAATAGATCACATCAATCTTTCCATTATATATACATAATTTTAATAAATCCAAAACAAGACTTGTTACTGAAAACACTTTTTTATAATTTTTATAAATTTTATTACCTTCGTGTCTGGTTTTGGCTTCGTCGTGTGTCTGTGGACACGCCAGACTTTCGTGAACATAGCTCCATATGCCATTGAAAAGCCAGTGGCTAATAGCCAGGACCTGGCTGCGCAAAGTCCAGGGTAGTGTTCTGGCTGAACCCACCGTCCATCGACACCAAGCGCGATTGCGGCTCCGAAACAGATGCAACATCCGCAGAGCATCACCGTGTTGCACGCGGGATGTGACCATTGGATAACCCTAATAATTTTATAACTATAATCATGACATTCAAGACACCTTTCTCATGTTATAAGGGAGGCGGTATTTTACTCTTAAATATAATGACAATTAAATTCCAATTGATTGCTTATACAAACGTTCACGATTTACTTTAAGTTTATTAAGAAAAAAAAATATTAATAACGTTCAAAACAACAAATACCTAGCGAACAAAATATTTTATATAAGATAAGAAATTTTATATCATTCTTCTTTTAATAAAACAGAAAGAAAGTTGGACTATAATTGGATACTTGAGCCAACTTGATTCAATGCTATAATGCGATTCTAGATAAAACTCGCGATTTATACATTTTATTGAAATTTTAAATGAATCTTAAATTGCGCTGCTATAGTGATAGTGAGATAAAATATTTTAAATAATAGATAACAATAGAGTATGTGGAATCCACAGCAAATAATTTGTTTAAAAAGTACAGCACATCATTTTTTTAGTAACGTTACCGTCTATGTCGATGGAGAATATTGAATACTATAAGTCCAATAGCTGCCAATATGCCCGCTATACAAAGAGCCGTCATGCAAGCGAATAACGGCAATGAGACCGTTCGTAACTCGTTCACCACCACGGTTCGATCAGGCGGAACCTTACCACCTGGGAAATTATGAAATATTAAAATGCGTATCTTAAAACACTTTTCTTATCGACAACAACTGAAACGTTAAAAACGGAGTAATACAATTTTCTAATACATATACAAACGTCGTGAATTATTCTTCTAATAAAAAAAAAATTAATGTATTTACTGAGTAAAATTAAATTTACTTTTATGTATCCTTAATGGCCCTAAACGCCTGGAGATCTTAAAATCATGAACAGTTACCATATAAATATATATTTTAACTGTTTCAAAGCTAAATGACTTAAATCAAAACTTTCTGAAAGAAACACCAACATTGTAACTACGTAAGTGGTAGTGGCAATAAAATTTTCGCTGTCCCATCGTAAAACTTCTGTCGTAAAACCATTGCACCTACGACAAAACTTGTTATTTAGTCTTATTTTTAAGTGCAAAACTATATATCATGAAAATAAGTAATCGTAAACAATTTTTGAAAAATTAAACGGTAAATTGCAATACGCCTATTTAGCCTCATTTTCTCTTTTTGTTGAGGTCTTTATAAGCGTTATATACATATTTCTCAGACAAAGAAATTATTCTACATTTTGTATTTTCTTGCTACCTTTTACTCGCACGACCGCTTTTAATCATCCTTTTAATGATTTCTTTACCTTAAGATAATGGTCATTCTTAATTTACCAAATGAAAAATAAACTCATAAGGTGAAGTAAAAACGCACGTGAATTCATATAAACAAACCAAATTGTATATAAATAAAAATACCATTTATTATTTGGAATTTATTAAAACTAGTCAAAGATATATATATATATATGTATATGTAAACATGTAATGTATATATATATATATATATATATATATATATATATGTAAACGCTAATTTCTTTCGAACAAATATAAATATAAAGAGCACCTTACAAGAACAGTTATTAAAAAAGTTTTTCAATAAATACACCTACAAAACTTTGTACATCAGTAGCGTTGTTTTCCATTTATCTAATGTACTGTTAATTGAATGAGATGAATCGAAATTAAAATGTTCGTTGAGCTATTTGGCTAATCTCCAGAGAAATTTCTGTTTTAAACAAAACTGAGCGTAAATTACTCTTCTTAAATTCTTAATGACGGTCCGGTAGTATCGTCAAAGATAAAATCCTGGAGCGCAAACACGAAAATGAATTAAAAGTTGCTATCATTTTCTCTATTTTTGATTTTTACAGCATATTTGCAGAATCTACTCAGTTATTTAACTATGTTTCCGATGCATAATATTTGGAAGTGCTAACCGCAGAGTTAGTTACGCTTCACCAATTCAACCAGTATATTAGTCTTTACATAGAAAATACCGCACGGTAAAACGGAGTTTATCTACTCTCTGTATACTGCAACCTTGTATGCACTCTCCGTTGGTTCTAGAAAATTCTATTAGATTATAGAATTGAAACTCTATTTGAATTTTGCTATACGTTTCCAAGATTTTTACATACGGTTTTAGATGTTTATTTTAATTTAGAAGTCGATTGATTGCAATGTGAAAACTGAAGCTTATGTTGAAAACATTAAAATTACTTACCGACCCACCGTTCCCTGTCTAACCAGGTGAGATTATCCGCCTGTGTATCATAGTAGCCCAACTTGATGTAATGGTTATCTGTCAACTGCTCTATCTGTGTTAGCGCTATGCGATCGCCTTGAGACGAGAATGCTACTAGACCCTAGAGAAATATTAGATAAGAATGTTTTATTAAAGGCTTTATAAGAACATGTGAATATTCTCTCATAATTTCATGAACTGGATGTGAAATATATAAAATTTTATTAAAAAGTAAATGTCGGTATAAAAAATAATAACTCATTGACACGCAACAAAGATGTTACTTAAAATTTTTTCATAGTCAGAAATTGTTAGTATTTCTATGAAGTCTTGGATCCGAGAAGAACCTAAAAAATCTGGGCCACGTTTGCTATGTAAAAGAACTTCATATTATAAAAAAAATAAATTGACTTGAGCCATGTAATATTTGACAATGTAATGTTTGCATTGTAGCTATTTATAGAATGCATTTTTTTATAATAATTTTTTTTTGTACTATTAACATTTAATTGTAAAATTTTATATTTAATTTAATAGCATATTGAAATTAATGACTCTACGGGATTATTTAGCAATGATAAAATATTCATATTCTGTTCCTTTTTTTCCATGTAATAAAGAGGTTAATGAAAGAGATGTCCTGAATTTAAATACATAATTATACTACCTCGAAGATTACAGTATAAATGCGTCTTTTCTTTCTGTGGGATCTAATTTTAAATTAATACTATATGTAACAGAAGACTCACCGATACTCCCAGAAACGATGTCGAGTTTATTGCTTCGTATATGTCGTCAGCAATTTTCTTATTGGTGTAAGTAAAATTTTTTAAACTTAACCCACTCTTTTCTAGCTTCTCCATTGTTTTATTAAAAGCTACAATATACATTTTATTAACATCCAAAAACAAGTAATATTGCAAAAGATAAAATATTTTAAATTTTACATTAATATTTAGAAAGCAGAGCCGTGTATATATTCTCAGTTTCAGTAGAAAAAGAAAGGAATATTTCCTCATTTAATTTACTTTGTATTCATGAGTTACCTAAGGCGACCGCCCAAACCGCGTCATAAGCTAAAGGGGCCTCCTGATACCCTTCAGGAAATCTCTCTCCGTCGATATCGTAGCCGGCTTCACGAAGTGCTTCGTTTAGCCGCGATCTGTTAAGTAATCAATCATTTAAAATTCTCATTGCTTTGGAATTCAAAGCGTATTCACATTTTGGTAGCTTATAACACATTCTGTTCTCACTAAATGAACAAGTATTGCTTTTATAGTTTAATTTTGTAATGTCGAAAAAAATGTTTTAGAGAGTTTAACTTTTACAATTTCATAAAATTTTATAAAGGCTTTGCAAACTTTGCATGGAATCCACAATGGCTGAAAAATGTTCTCCGTTTTACTGTTTTTCAGGAATGTTGTTTAGACAAAGGGAGGTTTTTTTTAAAAATTCTTTCTTGATGAAGTGACATAGCGATAAAGTCATGTAGTGAATTGAGGTATCGCTGGAGGCTTTCAATTGAATGTCGCTCGTCAAAGGAATGGAATATTATCTCTCAACGCGTAAAAGTTGTGACAAGCGGTTTTATTCGGGATCCGACCACATAAATGTTTCTCGCCCTTTTTCTCAATCCGTACAAAAGAAATCGTTGTCACATAAAATTGGGTTTTGCGACATCGCTTTTCAGATAAATAAAAACAGTAAAGGATATGAAAGAAATTGTAGGTCAAATCAAAAAACTCCTAAACTAAGGTTAACTTCTTCCTAAAAGAATGTGATTCTTGTAATCATTACTCCATGCATTGGAAAATAAAACAAATAAGACATTTTTTTTTTGAAATAACAAGAATTAGTGTTTAGGATGAAATTAAAACCTGTTTTAAAAATAACGGTTTGTTCTTGTAATTCTCCAGTACCTGGATTACTATTATTCTTTAGGGATTTTTTTTTCAATTCTTGTCGACATTTAAAAGACATTAAGGATTTTGTATGATGTTTATATTACTAGGTTTAAGTAATTTTATATCTTCAATTTGCGTGCAAGTAAGTAGTAAAAAAATTAAATAGGAATTAAAATAAAAGCCGTTTTTCAACTTTTTGTAGAAACTTTGAGATTGTAATTTACAAGTGTTAAAAAGTATCAATTAGTTGATACATAATGAATTAAAGTTATTTATTTTAATTAAAAGAATAATTTAGTAATTATAGAAAAATTAACAAAAACAACTACAATTACCTAAAATCTTCTGAAGTCATGCCAGATATTGTGGTCTGGTTAGCATTTTGGTTCCACATGAGTGCTTCCGTAGTGAGATGACCTTCCGCAGCCTCCCGCATCTGTTCCGCTGTACACTCAATACCCTCTCTTTCTAAATTGGTTTCAAACCAATTGTCCTCATACCATCCTATTTACAAATTAATATTGAACATCATTATAAAATTGTTGTTGGTACTTATATTATGATAATATGTCGTGTATTACATCTGAATGTAGTTATAAATCTATAATTATTTTGCCTTAATATATTATTTTAAAAAAAACAAACTAAGTCTTACTTCATATAAAAAGGAACATTAATTATTTTAAAACAGATCAAACAAATATGATATAAAGGAAATATTCTTTACATCTCAAAAAAAACTGGAACAAGTGTTTGGACGTCCTTTATTTAAATTGCTCTTGACTTTTGTATAATATCTTTGTAAACAGTGAGTAAAATATTTTTAGTACAAAAATTAAAAATTTCAACCGTTTCATACTTTACGGAGGGCAAAATTTTAATAAGTATAAAATGGTAATAATGTTTTATGGCATGTAATAGAGGAGCATGCAAAAGAAAACACATAATTTCTGAGTCAACGAATGTGTCGATTATATTTATGTGAAGTGATCTCTTAGCAGGAAATTTTATAGGATGTAATAAAATTTTATGAAGGGTGGAAAAGATTTTGGAAGCCTACGTCGTGGTTGGACATCGATTGACTGAACAGGCATGTAATTTTTGGATTCAAGCCAAATGACTCGGTATCTTTGATATTGAATTCAAAGTTTATATTATATTCTATAAATACATCTGAAAAAATTAATTTCTTGGTAATAAGATTATATATCAATGTCATACTAACATATTATCTACAGTGTATTGAAATGAAAATGTTTCAGCTTTTAAATATATCGCTAAAATTTATAATTATGCATTTGGTTTCAAGTCAAAGGACTTCGAAAATTAAATCATCGTTATAATTGTAGAAGTTTAAAATCGTGAATAAGCATATAAATCCCTTGAATTCCTATTAAAAAGTTAATTGTGTATGAAAATTAAATCATCATTCCGTTTGCAGTTGCATAACAGAATATTTCTCACGAGTAATATAAATATTTACGTTGGTTATGAAAAAGTTAAAATAAGGAACATAATAACATTACTGTCATCTTATAAGAAATATTACATCCTGGTGTGTAATAACGGTTTGATAAATTACAGTTTCCATAGGTAAGTTGCGTTGTAAACAAGCTGTGGTACGTGCTGAAGTTTTCTATATAACTAACACTTCTTTCCACTTGTAACCAAAAAAGGAAGAATAATAATGGTAAAAAAATACAATTGAGATTAACAGCAAAACTTTTAAAATTAAAATTTCTCAGTAAGTCAATTATTATCCAAACTACCAGAAATATAATTTTTTATGGTCTTTTTCATCTTATGGCTCATAAAAAATTTTCATACTATTTAATATTATATGATGTCAGAATTGTTTTCCAGTAGATACAACAATTTTTCTAATAAAGTTATTACTAAGGATAGTAGCTGGTAGAAGTGGTAGCATGCAAGGCTATTACTACTTGATAAAAATGAATTATCTTCACAAACAATAATAATACTGCAACCGACCGACAAGCTTCTATAAATAAAAGTTATAGTTATTGAAAAAATACTGCTTCAGATTTTTTTTATTAGAACAACAACAGAAGAAAAAGTAATCTACTTAGAATGTTTGAGTTCCTGTATGTTTTATACGTATCGAGCACAAATTATATGGAAATGAAAGCCGTTTTCATCCATTTATTATTAGTGATGTAACTTAAAATATAGGTCGCATTCTACCACTACATAATATTCTATTCCAAGCACGTAAATCTATTCCACGCTAATAAAGTCGCGCGCAACATCTAGTAAGAAAATATCGTTTTTGATATATTACTTATTTATCGTGCAATAGTAGGTAGTTTAATTCTATCATAAAGCTAAATTATAAGATAAGTGCACACTTTTTTCCAAATACTTAATTTCAGAAAAAAATCTTTCGATTCCTCTGGAATATTAGCCGAATATTACAATTCTTACGACTTTGTCCATATAGCTGCTGAGCATGACTTTATTCCCGATATTTAGATTCATCTTTCAATAATATTTGTAAATAAACCAAACCAAGGCATATTAAAAAGAACAAATCGGCACATAAACGATGAAGTTAAGCCCTTAAGTTATAAATAGCATAATGTGAAATCGAGGAAAAAATAACAAATTTAAATATGTACAAATTAATCAGGTTTATTTTGGCAAATCGTCGTAACTCCATGATGTTATAAACAAAAAAACAAGACAAAACAGAGACCAGAATACAAAATAGCTGCGACAAAGTCCCCAAATTAATAGTAACAAATAGCCATTTCCTTGTTTATTTATGTTATAAGCACGGTGAAACGGAAATGGCATTGCGGCTTTGAGGGTTTTGTTTGGCTTTTAGCTCCAAATACATACGTGCTGTTGTGCATTGAACACGTAAACATATATAAAATGTAGCAATACGTTGTTTAATACGAATGTTTAATATATATGCATATGTAAATATTATTAAATCGGTTTCGCATTTCAAATAAAAAAGTAATAATAAATATAGCATTCATTGAAACTATATTTGAGAATGTAACTCTAAAATATTTATTTCATTTTGATCATTTAATCCGGCGGTTCGATTACTTCTCAGTATTGCAACGCAAAGTTAATTACTTAAACGTAATGCAATATACGCTAGTTAGTTTACGTAGAGTAAGGTTTAATTTATGTGGAGTAAAAGAATCCAGACCTTAAACAATGACGAGAAAAAATTAAATATCTGTTCAGATTTGAAAGAAATATGAATATTTGTACCACGAGGAAGTCAACGAGGTAATTGTGAAATAAAATCTCATTGATGCATTCATAGTACAGATCGGACGATTTTGATCAGATTTGAGAAACGACTATCTAATGTAAAAAAAAATACTTTAAAAACAAAAATATAAAAACTTCTTCCATTATAAACTATAAGAGCCTTTTGTTGATAATGAGATAGCAATCATAAAGCAGATCAATTAAAAATAGGCCATAAAAAATTCTTTACATGTTTGATTTGTCGGATTCTATTGAATCCTAACCCATTGTTACTCGATATTAACACTGTTTTCAAACATATATTTTGGGATGAGCAACGACAGAATAGACATTTGTCATTTCATTCGACGTTATTCAAGTAGAAAAGCGAGGGAATAACTGATGATTAATGTAATATTAATCACGGTTCTTGATGCTCATTTATCTAAAAAATAAACTTTAGTTAATAAATTACCGCTTCTGAGCTTTCGGTTCAAAGGTATTTGTATGATATAAACAAACATTCGCCTGTAATTATTTTTTTTTTCTAGGAATTTCATATATGTTAATTTGGTAGTATAAAATCTATTAACTAAAACAGAGTATATCTTCACATGTATGTGTAATATTTATGAGTCATTGTCATAGTTTATACGATCCTATAATAATAAATACAAAAGTTTGAAGGTTTGCTAAACAAGTAAGCCCGAGCTTAAAAAGTTTCAGTGCGATTTGGCACAGAGACAGCTTATACCCTTAATTAGCATGTTTACCCCGATTATTCACCTGGGTAGAGAAGGGTCTCGGAACTTTATCACAGAAAACAATAATATTACAAACTATGTTTCGTATAAATAATTAAAGTTAAGCAATATTCCACATATTACTTAACCACAAATCATATAATCCACTTCGTATTTTAAGCATAAAATTAATTTATTATATCGTATCCTTAAATGTCTGGATTTTCTCCTATTTATATTACATTTAAAAAGTCCTAAATGCGAAAATGTACCTTATGTGCCATTAGAATACCTTAATTTAACTATTAAAATTCAATAAATATAGATAATTATTTACCTTTTTTATATGTCATTGGTTGATTGATTTCACAATTATAATTATATAACTAAATAAGTTAGCAGAAGCACAACAAACATGATTTCATTTATTTCATATTTCGACCTATTATAACTCTAAAATGTGGTGAACATTGTATGGTGATGCACGTATCGGTAGATAGCAGGTATGATTAAAAAAAAAAACAAAAAACTTTCATTACTTAAAAGCTGACTTGACTGACGTCTGAAAAGCAAACTGGAACAAACTCCTTATCTTCTCCAACCTCTTTGAATACAGAACGCAAATTTATTAGGCAATAGGTTTAAATATTTTTAGATGAAGATTTTCTATTACAACCATTTTCATTTAGTTATGATATATTCAAAAGATAATTCCTAATTAAAAAACGGTAAAAGGGTTTTCAGTATATCTGAAAGTAGATTATATACCAAACACTACAGCAGATGTCTTAAACCAATGCAGCCACTAGTAATTTCTAGTAGTCAAATATCTTCCATAATGGAGTTAGATGAGACAATTTGTGAATTATCGAATATATATTTTTAAATACGTAAGTACATACATTATTTATTGAATGGTTAGTTTATTTTTGATATTTTAAATCGTTTTCTTTTGTCTTCATTGATGAATGTTTCAATAAACATATCAGTTTATGCAGGAAGTTTTCTTGGATATAAAGTACTTATATTATAGTTAATACAAATTTAAATTACTAGTTAGCTTGTACTTGTATATAAGAAATTCTATATTAATAATAAAAGTTGCAATTTTTCAACGTGAGTTATGTTGCTTTTAATCACTAGTCATTTATCTAACGCGTACCATCGCGTCTTTCTTAATGTGGATTGATGGTAGGCTCCGATTGAACACCGTATGAGATAATTATCATTTATCACTTTTATCATTACTGAGGTTAAAAAGGGAAACAATAAGCGAAATATTCCATTGTTTTAATATGACTATATTTATATAGTAATCATATTGAACTTTAATTAATATTTACATTTATTCCTTTCATGTATGACATGATACGTATAAATTATAAGCCCTCACTTCAAGTTTACACTTCAAAAAATAATTAATTATATCTAAGGTTTCCATACGGAATTAATTCTTGGGACAAAAAGCAGAAACAGAACTTCCAGTAGAAATAGCGTATATTATTCCAGTAGAAAAGTAGCAGTTACGTAAATACAAAATTTTATTTCTGACTTATATATTATATGTAAAAAATGAACAGATATGAATTTTAATAATTATAATTTTATTTTGCTTTGTTGAAAGTAAAAACTTAGTAAATTGTTATATGTCGTAGGATGGAGAGAAAAAATAAAGATTTTGATATAAAATGAAGAACCTGAGTATCAAAGTGAAATTAATATGCATTATAAGGTACAAAACCACGGGCTGGAGCTAGTGATTGAATGTAATTAATAGTTTAACGCTGTGTTTGTTCTGTAATTGTTTGTTGAGCGGAGGTTATTTAGCTTTGTATCATATTGCGCTCGGGGCACGTGTTTGATATTTAAGTAATGAAGACACAGCTGTATACTAATTTAATAGTTAGCTTTGAATTAAATATTTAATAAATAAAGGACTTAAACATACATTAAAAAAACATAACCAGGAGAGCGAGTGAAAAACAAAACGAATTTATAAATAAAAAAAACATAATCAATGTCATCCTCGTTTGTCTTTTCCTGCTAAATAAACGAAAAAGATATATATGCTAATAAAGACGGAAAAGACAGCCTTGTGTGGGCGTGTGTGTTTTTAATTATTGATCATGTTAAGCTCACAGTCCACTCTATATTTAATTATATTTAGGTTATTAAAGTTATGGACTAATGAAAGTTATTTAATGCCTCATTAATCTCAGAAATGGAAAAGGTTGATAGTTAAATTTCAACGCTCGATATTACATTAAATAAATACAAGCCATAATTTTCTACTGATGCTTCGCGACTTTCCATACCTAATACACGCTAACAGTAAATTTTACAAAGGAAATACAGTTTGTTAAGGAAATTTTAATTTGTTACTTAAACATAGAATTTATGGCGCAGTAAAAATGTGAAATACGTTTGATTTTTACCTAAAGATACATATATATATATATTAATGGGAATCAATCTTAATCAATCTTATGCTTAATTTTAGTTTAATATTTTTATCACAGCTATAACAAGTAAATATACTCTTAATTTTAAAATCATACTGTGTTTGTTGCTAGCGTGGCTTGTTTTCCTTAGTAATTACGAAAGTTATAATTAATTTTGTTTATAATTGACGTTTGGAAACATCAGACAATGTCACAATGTCACTTAGCGTTTATAGATGAAATTTTCATTTACTGTGGACGTATTTCTAATTGCTTTATATTCAAACCGCGAACCGTTCGACTTTTTTTTTTGATTGTTGTTCCAAAAAACCGAGTATGTTCAAAAATATTTATCGTTTAAACTCAAATGAGAACAAAAACTTTGTTTCTCGTTATCCATTGAAATCCTGTATTTTTATAGGCCAAGTCAAAATATTAGGAAAATATATTTATCTGTAAAAGTTTTCTCTGTATTTGTATGGAGTGTTGATAGAAGATAATATTTATTTAAGTAAGTGACAGAGATCTGAATACTGGGTTGTAGTAAAATACATGTTCTTATCATTCGCCTCTGGGCTCCGCAGTCGTATAAACTTTTCTCCTTTGTTTAGCGAAAGAGCAAAATAAAATAACATACGAAAATACGTTAAATAACTGCAAAATAACGTTCAGAAAGAGAATATGATTTATAAATCAAAATGCTCATTTAAAGGAAACATTATATTTTAAATACAATTAAGGCAGGATGAGGTAATTATGGTTTTTCAGTCTTGCCTATTATTCTACAGAATGTGTTAATTAATAGAAAATATTATATTACTCTTTCTTTATGAACATATTTGACATACTTTTTATCAGACAAAGGAATCTGTATTTAAATGTCAATGATGTGATATTGAAATGCTAAAGCCTGTGGTAAAAATTATAATGTTTGTACATAAAGTGTGGTTTTTGAGCTTTAATTTATAATTTTAAAAAATTGTAATTCTTATTTTTTTTTATAGTTTAAAAAAATATATTATTTTTTGTATATTTTAGTGAGAAATCTCAAGCAATTTTAGTTCAATATGATAACAAAGAAAGTCATTCCCAAAATTTTATTTTCTTATAATCACTTGCCATCGGTTGACTGACACTCGTATGTAACTTCTTATTCTAGTCAACGAAACGAATATTTTATATCAATACAGTATACTGAAATAAGAAGAATTAATTATGGAATAAAATATATTCCTTATATATTTTATTCCATAATTTTCAGTAAACTAAATTAAAATATGTGATGTTAATATAATTTTTAATAAAATGTAGTTCAGAAGCTTTAATGATACAATTCAATAAATTTAATCAAATATGTATTCATTAAACGTTAATCTCGTAATTCACCTGCTTTCATGAAACTTTTTGTTCACAGATTCATCGGATATAATAACATGTGATGTTTAAAATTTATCACACATTCTGTAATGCTTTCGGCATATATTATTTCTTTACAATATCTATTGAAAGTAATTGGCTACCATTAAAAATTTTATTCTATCTATCATTCGCACAAACTGTCTTGCATTATATTTGTAATTACTGTATAAGAATTATGAAATTCTCTACACTAAATCAGTTTAACTAATTTATTTGGTAGCAAAGTAAATAGCATGACATTTAATTGAGTTATCTAATATGAGAACTTTGATTTCACAGGTATGACACTTTAAGAGAACAATCGTTTTCCTTAAAAATATATTCGCATTTTCTTTGCCGTATATTTAATCATGATTCACGTGACTTGGTTAGACAGTTTATTGAAGTGAGAATAGGCACAAGAATAGGTCATAATAGAACACATTGTTTTAAACCTGTCTACTTTGAAGGTTGAAGTGTGGAATTACCATTTATAACAGGTGTTGGGGGGGTGTGATGACGTTGTCATGGTCTGACAAATATATAAAACACACAAAGTGTGTTAAAATAGTTCATGTTACAGTAAATTAATAAATTATAGTTATTTAAGGAAAATAATAAAGAAATTGACGAAATAAAATGTTATTTTCATACACATATAAAATAAGCAATATCTTGATTATATTAAGTGTTTTGTTATATCCAAGTAAAATATATATTTGTTTTTAAATTAAGTCCTAAATAAAATGAAATTTTCTATAAAGTGTAGTATATTTCAATGAGTTTTCTGATTCGGAAACCTCATCCGACGGAAGGGCGTCACGAGATATTAGTATGGCCGTAAATTGGAGAACGACGATCAATAAACCTTTAATACTCCAATCAGATATTTCTGGGACTAAAAGTATTAAAACTAATAAGTATATCATGCATATTTGTTTATGTTATTATGTAAATAAAACTTGCCTATGTGTTTATGCAAGGAGAAAACAATGAAATCAATTATACGTTAAATTAAGAATAGAAATCTTACTAATGTCCATTAATCACATACAAAATAATGAAGTACAAAGCTTTTATAGGAAAATAGAATAGAAAAATACAGTAGAAACATTAAAAAGGTATTGTTGCACATAAGAAACATTAAATGAAAGAGCATTGGTCTCTTATATGGGATAGTCTTGCTCTAGATAGATGAAGGTAATGCACGTTTCTACTTTCTACCAATTTAAAAAAGACCGCTTAAAAAGAAATTAAAAGATCGTACTGCCATTTCTGGGGCATCTTCAGATAGTATTAGTTTACATATAATAGACGGTTAGACTTATTAGACTTACGGGACCTACCACCGAGGATGCTAAAGATCGTGCAAAGTGGAGGAGTTTGAGCAGGAAGGCAGACCCTGGCTAATGCTGGGATAAATTGCCAGGAAGAAGAAGAAGAGACGGTTAGACTTATAAATAAATAGCATAAACTTACCTATGAAAAACCACACATAGGATTTTCCGTACAGCTTATGCTTGTACACTTCACATAGTACTCTTCTGGCAGCCACTACGTAGAATAAACCAACAATAACTCTAGCATCTTGTCTGCGAAGGTTCCGAACTGCGTCGTTTGGATCTGAGAGAAAGGACTGTCGTGTCACGATCTCTATACCAGACTTCTTGCAGTGTGCTTCCAGATCCTCAACAGTCTGAAACACGTATATTATTTTATTATATTGATCAAGAATATCCTTTATGTGTTATGAAAATATAAAAAACAGTTTTTGACTAATGCAATTAGAAAATTGTGTTTTACATAATTAATACAAACTGCAACTATGGTAGCACATACACTTTCAGAAAACGTTTACAGAATTTTATTTATTATTTTGATTAGTAATGAAAGGCTACCCAAACTGATAGTAATCAAGAAACTGTAACATTCAATTTTTCAATAATAATTTAGAATCAGAATCACAGTAAATCTGCCACCCCATTGACAATTCAATATTGACAGTAGGTAAAGGTCATAACAGAGACATATGTATATTCAGAAAGCGTAGTAGTTCTACAATCAAAGGTCAAGCATGTTCATGGTTATTTTCGTATTCATGAATGTCACCTATGCCTGACGCCGGTAAGTATAGCTAACTCCTTGTCCTTTTAATGAATAAAGGACCTTAACAATTTGACAGTTAATAGTGGTTCAGACGAGATAATAAAAAGTGGGTTATCGGATTTTCTGATGTATTGTATACTTCTAGGTCGTCAAATAGCATGTATCTAGAAAAATTGTATGTGCTCCGTACAGTCTCTCTAATTAAGCCCAGTAGCAGCAGCTGCCGGCACTAGACTTCGGGGTACCATTTTTTTTGGCATAAAAGCTATCAAAGAAGCATAATATTATTTGTGTTTATGAATATAAATAAAAAGCCGCTCGCTACCTTCTTCAGAAATAGCCACTTACCGGGCAAGATTGTCAGGTCATAAAGGATTTTTTTTTCATATAATTATCATGAAGATTCTGCTTTCACTTGTTTGATGGATTAGAAGAGATCAAGTTATGTTTTTATGAACAAAAATGATGTATATAAATTCGATTTTTTTAAGATATTTTTTGTCTATTACATTAAAATTGCCTAAATACACCCATAATTTCGTTCAAATTAGGATGATACGTTATTTTTTCATACATACGTATGTTCAATGTATATACGAGTAATAATGAGAACCAATTAAATAAAAAAAATGGAAAATTAAGTCAAATATTCGACATAATTCGAAATATAGTTTCTGGAGACTTATTTTACATTTTTAATTAATATTATATTAGTTTTAAAGAATATTACTTAAGCATTTATGAGTTTATTTTTCAAATTCTAATCTCCTGTGGGTCTCATTTCTATTTAGTACAAAATATGAAAATCAAAAATTCGTCTATTACTAAATACGTGAAACAAGGGTCTTTTACGTGGAGCTCTGGACATTGTTTTGATATTTGTACATATGATTAACAAAAATGCCGTGTCATGTCTGAAAACCACTTATGCTGAAAACAGTGGCCGCTCTAATTACATTGAAGCTAGCGTGAAAGCCTCCACCTCTATTCATCTCCGCAAGTACGTAGTAACCCAGCAAACCTTATAAAAAGTTTCATGCAGTAGCATGCATGCAGTGATAAATGGATTTTTATTCACGTCAGTACGGAAGATTAAACTTTTATGGAAGGCTACAAAATTTAGGCCTGCGAATTCAAATACAACTTCTATATAACTATGTCCGAAAAATAAAAACGTCCGTTTAGCTCAATTATTCTTTTTTGCTTTTTTATGTATATAAAATATTACTTTAGAGATTTTTTAAAAGGCCATTGTGTGATTTTTTTTATTTTCATTTAATTAAGAAGTTAAATTTAATTAAATTTTCTCTCTTTTAATAAGAATTTAATAAGAACATCTTAAAATTCACTTCGATATCAAATATGAAGGCAATATATTAGAGTTTTATGTAAGAGAAGAAATATATTATTTTCTGATTTAAAACGCTACTCTGTATTTCACTGAAATATAAACCCTTAATCCGTTGTGAGGAAATTGAATTCAGAAAGTGCTTCTAAAATCAAGTCCTTTCAATTTTCTAGTAAGTGTTCGTGAAACCCAAAATTCAATTATAGTCTTTCTTTGATATACTATATTTATATTTTGACTTAATGTTAGAAGAGCCAAAACGGAATTGAATTAGACTACTCTTTTCTTTTGATCAAACGGTAAAGATTAAATAGAAATCAATCCCCAAGCCAAATTAATTTGAATTAAAATATACTTTTGTAAGTCAACTGTTCGTAATGCTAAACGAAAAATATTACTTTAATTTATAATTTAATCCTAAAGCCATGTACTAGAAGTTTGTTCCAATACCGTTTAATTCTGTGGGTCACTAAGAATTTATGACAAGAGAAAATAATGTGACATATTCATATTACGTTCCTTTCTTTAAGTATCTCAGTTAGACATATATGTAAGTGTATAAAAAATTATTTTCTTTGATTTTGCAGTTTTATTTACGGATTATTTATCATCAGGTACAAGATAAGATACCTAAGGATTTATGAATTTGAAATATCTGTGAACATAAAACATGCTTAAAGCTTATATTTAATGTTAAGCTTACTTTAGCCTCCTCTGAGAAAACGTCCTTTCAAGAAAAATAAAGTAAATGTTAGGTGATATAAGAAGGTATGTACATTTATAAGGAATACCGGTATAAATATAAATGTTATACGAATGTGATTAAATTCTTTGTTCATATATTGGACACAAAGAATTTTCATTAGACTTAAATTTTATTTAAAGCATATAAGTCATGCGACTGTACGGTAATGTTTAAAAATTACAATTCCATGTCATTATGTAACATGTGACTGTAATCATTGCCTAACGATTGGTTTAGCGTGTTCATTTTTTTATTATCCTTGCAAGTACATACAAAGAACATGCAGGTATGATTTGTCAGCATAAATAAGAGATTACAATTCGCCTCGTTCTTGGTCATTATTACGAGTACATGCAACTGTTGGCATACAGAAATATAGTGAACTTTTGAGAAAAACAAGGAAATAACACAGCTTTTGTAATACAATATAATAGAAGATTACAATCTGGATGTTACAAGTTTTCCTATATAGAAAGATTTGCACTGATCTCTTAAGACGATTTGTAAAAATATCGAAAAACAAAACTTGCCACTTTCTGTTATTAGACAAAATGGTCAAACTTTTTATTTATTGTTCAATATGGTAAATTATATTTCTTCTGCTAAAGTTACTATCGTACCTCAAGTTACATCCTTCAACCTGATATTAGACGTTTTATAATCAGTAAATCATGTCAATTCCGAAGGTCAAACATGTAATTCTGTCAATCGACAAATATCTTTTAGCATGTCAAACTACACTCGAAGTCGATAAGAACATGTATCAAAGCACCAATAGACTAGCATGTGTCACGCAACTGGCGCGTCAATAATACTTAGTAATTTTCAAATAACACCCACTGTTCTATTCTATAAATAGGAGTTATAACTACAGTAAAATAGAATTCTTTTCCTTCGGGCTTGATTACAATGATTGATAAATATTTTATCGACCGTCGAATCGTTTATAAGTTGACAATACTTTAAGCACGCCAAGGTTAACTTATTTCCCATTGTAATGAATAAACGGACTATTCAAATCCCGTCCAATACAAAATATATTGAAGCTATTTAGATTTCATCAACATTGATGGTTTAAGAAGTTTTTTCTATTATTACAATCTGTTCGTGGGTTTTAATAGTGTATATGTAAGATACTTATGTGACATTTCCATGGGCATAATATTTCGTTGGTAGGAAGTCAAAGAACTATCTACATCGCATTACATTTCCGGAAAAACCCGCACTTTAGTACTTCCGTATGTTTAAATTAACAATTTTTTTTACTTTGCTCTCGTTATAGAATGTAAAACTTTTTGGTATGCGTCATCACGCCCGCTTTATGTGAGTAATATTAAACCTTAATCACTTTTTTAATGAATACTTTCACATAATTTACTTTACTTTAGCACATACTATGTGTTCTAAGCTACACGATATTATATACAAACACTGTAATTATTACTTGCCTGTTTATTAAAATCTCACTGTGATAAAAATCCTCACAAAAAGCGGTGTACGTAATTTTTAAAAGGTCGATCTGAAATTATCTAAATATATAAATAAGTTTAGAAGTTTCAATATATAATTCCACTCGTATCCAATTTTATACTCCATATTACGATGCATCTTAATATATGCTATTACTTCGAATTAGATACACAAAGTAAATATTGTAATATGCCAAAACAACATTAAGGGGCATGATAAAAGTAAGCGAATTGTTAAATTGTACTCAATCCACTTTTAAGAAGAGATTAGGTCATTTTTTATTACTAGCGACTGTTACATCTGAATTTTAAAACTGTAATCCCCAAATTGATGGCCCTGCAGCTCTGTCTACACATAATCCTTTCTAACATTGTTTGTAGTTTCGTTCTAAAAATACAGTATTGTTTATTCGTTAAGTTATAACATCAGAATCAGATTTGACAAAGTAGTTTTTCTTTAAGAGTATATATTTAATTAGTAAAAGAAAACTATGATTTACGATAAATCTTTCTTCGTCTTAACCACAGTTTGTAGTATATTTTCAAAAGGGCTTACAAAGTTCATTAAGTTAATTACAACAATAATATTAAAATATTAATTCAAGAAACAATTAATCCTTAGACGTATATGCCAAATACCAAGATATTGAAGACCGTAGAGAGATGACACTGTACTTTCTCCGAATGTGCTTTGTCTTTTATACGTACGAGTAGATAAAGAACGTATGATATTGATCCTCAAGTAGGTTGCATGTTCATAGTATGAAAGATTACTCGATGCAGCTCACCATGCGTTTGAAGAATCCATTACATTTTGTGATAATAAGTACTATTATATTATTTTGAAATAATTATTATCTTGAAGTAATAAATGAATTTGAATTCACAATGGTAATTATAAATTTAAATCATAAATTATATACTGAATGGTAATTTAAAATAATTCTTTTGAATATGTAACATGTAAATATCAGTTACCACAATTGTTTCACATACTTTTAATTCATGTTAGTGTTCGTGTTGACCAGGAGATTGGTTTTGCATTTAAAGGGTACCGATAGAAGTAGACATTGTTTTTTATTTTAACGGTCATATATCTGACTCTTCATCTATTTTGAGTCGTATAGGAAAACAGATAATAAAATAGATGTTAGGATCATACGAGTTTCATTTCATCAATTTTATAACTTAATACTTATATACGTATAAAAGTATACATAAAATCATATATTCTTATTTATATGGATTATACATTTTTTAATTCTTTAGATGAAATTATCATTTAATTATCCAAACATTTTAAGTACAAAACGGCTTTGTTGATTTAGATCAAAACTTTTAATTTATTATGGAAAATGTATAAGATCAACATTTCTTAAATAATATTTTTTGTCACAAATGTCTAATATATCTTATATATATTTAATCCCATCGGGCCTGTCGACTTGTCCTGGCACCGGGGTGTTTTTTCTTATTACAACCAGGGCTTTACTGATAGGATTTACGATATCTACTATGTCTCGGGCGAGAAGTAACACAAAGAACAGTACATTGTAGTCCGTGGTACGGAACAATTAGGCACAAAGCTCGGAATAATACGCCACTATCCCAATTGGAACGATTTGTTGCGGAGCAGTGTCATCATCCACATCAGGCTTTTCCTTGACTTGAGTGTCATCTGCTATTCAAACGACACTTTTGTGATATCGGTTGATTTGGAGTAAAGTACTTGCCTACGTTAAAAAAGAGAGCATTTTATTTAAAAGCAGTACAGATCTTTATCATTGGAATAATACATTTTAAGAGAAGAAGTAATGGTTTATAAAAACCTAAACGAGGTATTTTCCAATCTTGTGTGCTAAAAATTACCATCAGTTAGGATGTTACTATGACGTCATTATTCAAACTTAGTTATTTCCCGGTGACCGCGCTTTCAACCAAGCAAAATTGGTTGGCTAAAAGTTGGTTAGTTTTATTTAAAAACTTTTCCTTTAGATTAATTCGACTGGATAGTGTTTTACTGTAATTACACCCGTTAGAAATGAAGTGATACGTGATGAACGCACTATCTCAGTATCAGCCTATTCACCCTTTTGTTGAAGACACCCAAATTGTAAATCGAAGGAAACACAGACGCAGGCAAACTATTTCAATCGCTTGCTGTCCGCATAAGGAAGAAGGGAGTGTACCGCTTCGTCCGGATGCCAGGAAGATCTACAACAAAAGGATCGAGGCCCACTGTACGTCTGGTTGCCCAATGATAGAAAGGGGGTGCAGAAATTAAATCGTGTTATTCCTATGCATACTCTCCAGAGTAAAATAAAATACCGAGAGACCGGCTGCCTTTTGCCTGTGCTCTAGGCTGACCAGATTAGATTTAACCAACTTGTGGTCCGCAATGATCCTTTTTGCACGTCTTTCCACAGAGTCTAAGCAAGTAAGATGACATTGGGCACGGCTTGCCCAAAGCTTACCCAGTATTTCACAATCGACACGATTCTAAAAAACAAAGAAGCTGTCCTGGCGTGAAGTACTGCCACGCTTTTGCAAGGTATTCGAATTTCCTTGATGTCTTAGATTTGGACTCTTTAAACCGTCCAAAGTTAAGGTTCGGGGACATCTCAATATCTAATAACTGTATATTATTCAAAAACTGAACCCCGAAAATTTGGAGTCAAGTTGATCGGCCACCTCTTGGCGGTGAAAAGACACGCTTGTGTTTTGGTGGCGTTAAATTTTACAAGATTGGCATCGCCAAGGAAAAGATGCAAAGAAATGTCGCATCTTATTTCTGTCTGCTGACTTGTACTGCCAAACTCGCTTTTCACGGAGAAGTTTTTGATCGGGCGGAGGATATGTCGATATAGATTTAAGCAGACAGTGGTCAAAGGTTCCCAATGAGGATGACACTTCGATAGTGTATCTGCCCGGATATCTTGTCAGCAATAGTTCTAGGCAACTAGTTGTGTGATCATCTATATCTGGCACCCTTGTAGCTTCCTTTACCAGTTGAGAAAGACTTAGCAATAAGGCGAAATTTCAAGCTTCTTTCTTAGCGCGGTCAGTCAGCTTAAATAGAAACAGCTGGTCTTGATGGTAGGCATTTAAATCTCCTAGAAAGACCAGTTGTGCTGAAGGGTAACGAAGTAGAACCACTTCGACAGCCTTATTTAGATGTTCAAATAAACGTGACGTTAATTGGTCACCGCTGTGGGATCGGTGCACACCAGCATAGACTATTTTGTCTACACTAGTATCGTATAGATAGAAGATAATTTGGGATCTTCAAGGTGACGTAGATGCAGACGGCAGATATTATTGCGGATATACACACATTCTTCGGCGAGCTGAAGTAAATTATATTCAAGAGTGTAACCTGGGTACGGACTCCGCATCTATAGAACATAGAATCTACTTCATACCTCATGAAATTACAAAGCAACTGTGCAGACAAATCCTCCATATGGCTTCATCAGACAACATGCCGGAACCCGAGAAATTGGTTGGCGGGATGACTCTATCCGATGGGTGGTAATTATACAGGCGGCCGATGTTATGGCCTCTCACCGAGAAACTATGATGGTAAAGTTCGGTGAGGTTGATTCAAATAGGTTCGGTAGGTTTTTCATTATTTTGTATAAGTTCATATTTCTGCCAGTTAATGTAATTGGCAAAGGATTAATGTATATACCTAAATGTAGATCGTGTTTTATATTTACAGTGCATAATGTTTCCCAAACGATATGATACAAATATACATTTAATAGATTAATCTTAATATTCTACAATATTAATGTTTCACTCACTCAGTGGACTTGCATCTGGATTACAGGGGCTTAGCAATGTATGTTCGAAATTACAAGTCCGATCTGACTAGAAGAGATTAGATGGTTGGATTTCATTTCCCCTTTTCACTAACATATGATACAGCTCTGATTTCCGGGGATAAAGGAAATGTAATGAGTTTTCGAAATTGAATGTATACACAAACACAAATATTATAGCTTACATATATGTATGAAAAAAAAACGATGGAATTATATAATTCTAAGACCTTCATGGAAAATGTTATACTATATTCAGTAATGTTTACGTGTCATTATTTCAGTATTATATATGGGTTAGCGCGTCACGATATGTGTCTGACTATTAATAAGTATAAATCACAGCGATTCCGAAGGTCAAACATGTAATTCTGTCAATCGACCAATATCTTTTAGCATGTCAAACTCTACTCGAAGTCGATAAGAACATGTATCAAAGCACCAACAGACTTGCATGTGTCACGCAAGTGGCATGTTCACTATACTTCGGAATTTTTAAATAACACTCACCCTTAAATTCTATTAATTAGTATTAGGAAGACTCCGAAAAAGATATATAATATTGTATTAAATCATATATGACTTTGTAGTTTTAAAAGTACTAAACAAAAAATAGGTCAAGCCAGCAATATTATGGTTTCGTTTCATTTTGAAGATTATCGGTTTCGTTTATATAAGTTGCAATTAATACTTTTCCTGTAGCCAAAATGTAAATTTAAAAAATGAAAATTTATCTTAACATGTGTTTTTGTGTCAAACTTTAACAAATTGAGAGTCGAGAGTGTAAATTTATATTCTTGATATTATATTCCCATTTAATAACAAATTCATTAAGAATAACGAGCTACTATATAATACAGGATCTATTGTGTTTAGAAATAATCTTTTGTGATTAAAATTTGCTGAATAATTAATACCTTAATGGGACAAGTATAAGCTACTTGAGCATTTTTTTCAGGAAGATGTTCTCGGAAGCACGCTGCTCATTATATCGTTAACCAAGAATTTTATACTTTAGATTTTGTATACTAAATGAAACTAACATTTTCTACGCCTTATTTTATTATTTTTAAAAGTACATAATACCGATGTTTCGGTTACTAAAATGAGTTGTAATCTGTCTTAGATCACATTTTGTAAATTATTTTCAATAATATGGTTTCGATCTAAACTTTTGATATAAAATCAAATGTTAAAGATTTGCTTGAATTTTTATTTTCAATTGCCAGCTAGACAACAACAGGCTAATTATGGCATCATGGCATAGTAGTTCATCAGTATATAATAGTTCAACATATGTCACATATGATGAAGTCATGAATTCTTATTCAATAGTTAGCATGAAATAAGAACTCTTAATATGAATTTGAATAATGAATACTTTGAAGTGATTTAATTGAATTAATCCATTGTAAAGAAAAATATTCAGTTATTCATCATAATCACTAACCGATCGCATTTCATTGCTGAACGTAATCCTGCTCCCTATAGAACATCAATTTTATTGTGTCGTTAAAAGCATTATAAGCGTATGAAATGTTAAACCTTTGAAATTCGGTTTGTCATCCTTTATCCTAGCCATATTTGCAATGCTTCTCAACGCCTACAGAAAATATAATATAGGGAGCATTATGTTTACTAGTTTTATTTTTGCCCAACCCAAGATTTACTTCTGTCTATAAAAATTTACGTCAATATTCTTGACAGTATGCAATGAACCATAAACACGATTGCCAGCGAGGGCTACTATTTGAGCTGTATTATTAAATCTACCGTTTCTGTTTTTTTTTTAAGTTAAATAATTTAAACAATTCATCAAATTTTTAACTTCAAAGTCACATCAACACACTTTTAAATAAGTGAATAAACTATTATATATGTATGTATGTACATTATAGGTTGTAAAAGCCCAGTTGTTAAACTAACTTAACACTTCTCGAGATATTAAATATATTATAATTATGAGGATATCTTCTTTACCATTCGGACTTTTATAGGCGAAGTTTTCAAAGAATGTCCATGAAACCCTCCTATAACGACGTAATTGATCACTTTTCAATATTTTCATGAATCTGATTATAGACTTTCAGATGGTAATAGCTGCAATATACTATCATAAATCAGAACTCTAGAGGAATTTAGAAGGTCTGGCACAAACAATTTAGAAAATGTCGATTCCGATGACTAAATTGCAGTTTGTATGAAAACGTAACAGGTTGATATAGTATCATAAAAGAAAATTGATTAGTTTAAGGGAGATTTTGTGCTTTCTTTTTCTAACAGTGAAATAAAGGAATATTTTTAAGCTGAATAATCTCTACGCATTTGTTCGTTTCATCCACGTATTCAACGATGTGATTTACTTACATGAACTAAATCAAGTTAGTATAATTTTTACAGTTCGATTGTAAAATCTACAACACGAAATGCAATAATTTGTAACATGAAAACATAATTATTGAGTTTTTACTTTAAGCCACCTCAACGCACTTCACTACAATTTTAAACACTATAAAATATCAAATAAATATCTTTACTTTATCGCTATAATTTAAAAATCACAACACGATGTCTTTTTATAATAAAGGTTCCACTTAAATAAATATATCTTATATAAAATTCGACTTTTATCGAAACAAAACCACAAAATGTACAAACATGGAAATATATATGATTGCACCTAAAATAGGTATAATAATAACTTGAATTACTGGTTAAAACTGCATCTTTTGTCGCTGTATTTCATGAAAGGAGTTTTAAATTGGATGAGTAAGTCATTTTCAGAAATATTAGTGTGTCAAATAGAATAGACAACTGCAACTGGTGTCTATAGACATAGGTTCTATAACTAATCTAACCTTATAAGGTTTTATATAGTTTTATAAAGAAGTAGCTTTGCAATTATGTAATGAACAAAAAGAAAATTTTAAATGCTATTGGAAGGTTATGAGATGAATTACTTAATTCACATACAACGAAATAGTTTTTGGATTCGACTCTGTAGTGTGAAGAGTTGAATTTTAAAATATGGTCACATGTACCTAAATATATAAGGTAAAATTGCAGCGTCTTTTATTATAGAGACTATGAATATTTCTTTGAATAGGATTGACTCTGAATGAAACTCCTAACGCACTTGGACATTGTTATAATAACCAAAGGTATACAAATTATTCTTCGAAATAGTTTTATGAACTCTGTTGAGGTGTCTAGATAAGACTAAGTGCTTGACGACAAACAAATCTCCTCTCATTGTTCCAGTTTTCTCAAGGTTACAGGACATAGAGATAAATATAGAAATTGAGTTAGGTTTTGTTAAAATATTTAAGTTTTAATTAATATGTTTTATATTAATTGTATTTTTAAAATAATACAATAAATATATATTTTTTTAAGTATGTATATTTGATGTATTATATTTAATTATTGTAGAAAACCAATTGTCTATACTCTAAATATAAGTCTTCTTAATAAATATACCACTTGAAGTAAAGTTTTATAAAAAATCTAAAAGAAGCATATGTAAACAGAAGAGTAAACAAAGAAACATAATTTTCCTTTGATGTATGGAATTGAATAAATAATAATTGTTGTGAAGTTAAATGTAGAAAGGGGTTATTCAAATGTCAGATGTAATTTCGAGACAATAATTATTTTTAGAAAGCCGTAGAATTAATGTTTGTTAAAATGATTGTAACATTAAAAAATTAAATTATTTGAGAGTACAATGAATTTTGTGAAGTAAGAGTTAACTGCACAAAGAGAAAATGAATGCGGAAGAGAAATGACATTGCCATTTCTTAAAATAAAATGCTTGTTTTTATTATATATAAACTCATTATAAATATATAAGACACCAAAGATTCTATGGGTTTAAATTTGCTCTCTGATCATCAGTCATATAGTGCGTCACGCTAATTTGTATTGTGTCGGGTGCTTAGTAATAGAAGTTTACGCTGTTCTATTACGCGGTATATACTCAGTGTGACTTCATGGTACCGAGTGGCTACCTGACGAGAAGACCCGAGGGCGACATTCCGATGGTTCGAGCGTCCTCGTAATATTTCAAATTGTTAAATGTACTCATATAGATACAGCATCGAAGTGACATCCCCTTGGACTTCTGTTTAGTTAATTTTGTATGTGTCTATGAAAGTATCGATATCATCATCATCACCATCATCATGAACTCGATGCAACAATGCAAAATGAATGAGGTAATACAAAGAAGCAAATTTGCAACAGGTCAGCTTTCCTCTTGGAGATCACGTCAGGTGATGAAATACTTTATTCGCTTAATGAGGTACCCAGAACCCATTGGTGGCCAAGTATAGAAGTAGCAAACTCTAGGACAGAAGTTTTTACTACTAATAAACAAACATGTTACACTGAAAAGTCTACGTACTTTTGAAGGGAAAAAAACTAGTAAACCGGATGGTATTTCAGGCATTGTGTTAACAACATGTGCACCTGCCTTGTTCTGGCACTATTTTACTTTCATTCTATGTCTGCTATCGGGCCTAAACCTTGGAAGCTTGCCAACATGGTACCTCTACCTAAGTAAAGAAGCCATGTAGGCGATGATAACTATTGGACGACTGAAATACCTCTGCACTCTTCAAGACTATAAGTAGTATATTGGACACCTCATACCAAACCAACAAGACAATAATCTTTCATTTACCGATAAAAAAGTTTTCTCCGAAATCAGTCATTCGTCCTATAGACTGGGATTTTTTTTGTGAACACTAAATATTTATTTTATAAATCAACGCTGAGGCTCTCACAGTTTCACTTAACGTCTCAAAAGCTTTCGACAGGATCTAGCAACATAGCTTTATTTGCGGTCATTGTAGGTATTCTTTAGTGGCCTGTTTCTACGCAAAGCTGTTTTCGCTGCACATTGACGATCTGCTATAACGGGCTGTTTATGGATAAGCAGATGATAGAACAATTGTAAAGTGATATCAATCCAGCTTTGCATCAAAAGGGATTCAATCGAGTTGGATAGAATGGCACTAGTAGATCATAATTAATCCATGCGTAAGGAAGTCTTCTAATAGGCCTATGAAAATTTGTAAAATTTTATGCCACCAAACTAAAAGCGTGTCTTTCCACCGCCAAGAAAAGTTCCATCGCCTTAACTCAATTTTTTTAGAATGTATCTTTGGAAAACAAGACCCGTCACCAATTATTTGAAGTGTCATCGAAACTAAATTTTAGACCGTTCATTAAGTTCAAGTCTAAAGCACAATCAGGGAAACTTGTTGTCTTTATCAAAGTAAGTTGGAATTCTACTCTCGGTTATCTTTTTGTTTATAAAAAGCACAGATCCGTTCGAGTATAAATTAATGCAGTCATAATAGGGCCAACGAGGCTAAATGTCACATTTGTTACAAGGCTGTTATTGGTGATCATAATTTGTTTGAGGCCAATCTAGGCAGCTTAGATAGACACGTGAATTATTTAGACCCCTGGTTTTCTATAAGGTACATTATTCAAAGTCTGCGCAAGAACTGCAAGATCTAACTTCCCCGAACCTATTTACTATAAGACGCTGAGATGCACAGCCGGTCTACAGCCTTTCTTTTCAAATCTTTTCTTTTTCACCATCAAATACTTTCCAGTAAAAATAAAAAAAGTTGTGGAGGTATTTTATCATATGTGTGGTGGCTGAAGCGTATTCCAAAATATATCTAGCCTACATATATCAACAGACAATTCGATTTTTTTTTATATGTTAAAGGAGTCATTCGCATGATCCAACTCATCATAAAAAGTTATTCTATTTGGACGGTCTGACTGTAGCTGCAGTAGTTCTAATGTAGGCCAAATAATGCGTTCTTTTGCGAAAAGGTTCAAAGAAGATATCACTTCAATTACAAACTGACAGACGAATAAAGCAGCAATAACAGAGCAGGAATTAATCACTTGAGATATATCCACAGACTGATATTTCTGCTCAAGAATCGTATGTAAAGCGATGGAAATTGAAGAAATATAAAAAAATTGTTGGCCTTGAATAAAGAGTGACATCACTACACCAGATAGCTTTTGACCATGGTCAGACCTATCAAGCCGTTAAGTAAGGTTAAAAGTACATGATCGTGTTAATCGTCGCGATTTAATATTATATTTGTTCATGGATATACTTCACATAAAATATTTTAAATTTACTGTTAAATAAATATATAATATCACTTTATATTACCTTGGTTACTTTTAATAAATATGAAATTACATAACATCATCAGAAGGTTCCCGGGTAAACTTAAACAAATTTTGGTATTGTTTTCATATTTTATGTTTTCACTATGAAAGTTGAGTAAGTAACATGGCTTCTCGTTCGATGATTTGGAAGCACTTCAAATAGTTCTAAAAGGTGCAATTAATCGAAAATTATTATTATCTTATAACTAAGTATTAAGCTTAATATTATTATATTATTGAAACAAGTGTTTTTTTTTAATTTCAGAAAGATCAAGTTTAAAGCAACTAAAGGCAAGTAGTGTGCATATGGCCAGCAACCTATTTTTTGCTCAGCTATCTTGTCTGGTGTGATTGGGAATTTTCTTCAGAGAAAAATGACAATTATCTTATGTATTATGTTAAATTAAACAGTCTGTCACAAAACTATTATAACAAAGTATAAATACGAAAAAGAAAACTAAGTGTTTATCGCTACTTAAGTTATTAAGGCAAGTACGGTTTTCATTGCATTTGTGCCACGTGGAATCTCTCCTGATCCCAATTGCAATTTTTATTTAAATTATTCTTTTAATTCATTAAGCATGCATAAAGCATTTGGGATTAATTTAATTTAAATATCAAATGTTCAGAGCCGTTATAAGCAGCGGGGGAAGATTATTATTTTTATGCTGAATAATTAATTAGTAAACTTATGTTCGGACTCATCTCAAAAGTGGGTTGGATCCTCATTTAATTACTTTAATAATTTATTGGTTGTTTTAAGATATTTTTTTTAATACTTGTAAAATTTTACTATTCTATTCTTATTGCTTTCCTAGTTTTCTTTTCTTAAATTACCAGTTCTTGTGCATAATCATAGTTCGTTTATACCTCATCTGATAAGGTAAAAAAAACAATTTGTTTTTATGGTACTGGTTTATAAGTAAATTTAAAAATATATATTTTTTCTTAACAGTCTTTTTATGCCAGTCTGGCGTTTTATAGGTGGAAAGTTATTAGTCAGATGGTTTTTACGTGTTTAAGAAATGTTTGACATTAAGAGTTTCTGATATTAGTTATGAACATTATCAAATATATCAAGCAACCCGTCAATCGGTGATAGAGCAAGAGCCCTCGACGGCCAGACTCTCAGTATTTTGTAAAAGTTGAAAGTTTCTCTGTACATTTCTTCTATACAGGTGAGAACGATTAGCGACTATTGAGTTTGAGTAGTAGTTACCTAGAGAACTATAAACATGGACTTTTCAAATGAGCATTATATCAAATGGTGTATATATAATTTATATTGCTGGAACTGATCGCTCTTGCAAGGTCTCCAGGTAATATTTATAAATTCAGCTTTCATACTATAACGGAAGTGTAATTATAACTTTTTAAAGTTTGGGGTTATCTAGCAGCGGTAGTAACCGTCAGAAGTATCCAGCGATGGATGACGAGATTTTTAAACTTATCCCGATGAAAATATAAAATATTAAGCTTTTTACTTTTATAAGAGTAAGGTTCCCTATTTTAGAAACCTTTATTACTTGTTACCTGACCAGGTAAACACAACCCAAATTCAATAAGCGTGGATCGTTCCTGCCTGTATAGGAGACATGTACAGAGAAACTTTCAACTTTTATAAAATACTGAGGCTTTACCTATCGTGGGCTCTTGGGCTATGGGTTAGTCAGTCATGTAAGTAATTTTAAATATTTTGTATATGAGAATAAATTATTGTCCGAACTATGCTTATATTTTGAATTGACTCTCTTTAATTTGTTTTTTTCATACATAAGTTTTTTCTATTGTAATTCAATAACCATGCGAGTTAAAAATATAAAAAAAATATAACACTTAACATTTATTTATATATTTTCTCGGTACTCACCACACTGACCTCATAAAGAGTTGAATAACAGTGAGTTTTTGGCCCGGTAGCTCCCGTGACCCAAAGTAATTGAATTTAGAGAGGTCTAGTTTTATTTGCCCTAACACTTCAGATAGGAATCGAAATTCTACGTAAGGAAGAAACCTTTGCAAATATATGCATTCTTATTTTATTTCGGTAAAATAGACATATAGTTGTAGTTATTTGGTTTTTACCGTTAGTGGTAAGTTTTTTTCTAAATGGATAAAATGTTGCCTATGAAAATTAAAAAAATATTAACTTTTAATTCTTTTAAAACTTTTAATACTAAATATTAATTTATGAAATATTCTTAATAACTACATATTATAATGACCAAGAATACAAAGATGATAGCTATCAGACACGTAAAAACCTGTTCACTGCCGAGCTTTTGTGGTACTTTGTATAGCTTATAAAGTGGTACTTCTCTTGAAATCAGTGAATTGAATTGATAATTATATGTTTGTACTTCTAACCGCAATGTACTATTTATCGATTATAACGAAACAATATTTCGATTATTATCGCAAATTTACCATTTACAAACTCTGTTACAACTCTAAGCCGTTGTAATTTCAAGAGAAACCTAGAGCCTCTTAGGAACGATGCTTCTATTTTCTTAGCCACAGCTGTATAGACGTATAAGTCGAGAGCTTTTCCAATACCGAAATCAGAATGGCATAGCGAATACTTAAACTTACGGAGAACAGGTACCACAATATTGTACTCAAGACAGCAGGTGCTTTTTTATTATTGTATAACTTAGAATTTCTAATAATCTGCTTATAAGTATATTAATTTCCCGTCCTGACGCTAGAGTCTTCTTTGCTAATTAGTTTTTCTTTTTATTTCTTTTAAGGTTTGATGTATATTGAATCATTTACTTGTATATATTACGACTTACTTTTAGAACAAAGCGATACAATTGATTTGTTATATATTGAATAAATTTAACAACAGTTATTGTATTTTAATATTGCTTGAAAATATTTGAAACCCTATAGGTATACGAATAATTTAAATATATAGTATACTTTACTATATGTTCAGTTTAAGCATCTGGTCAAAGCATTGTAAACAATATAGCTGTGTCATACCTTCTAACCACTTATGCAGAGCCATGGTCGTTCTAATTACATTGAAGCCAACTTAAAAGCCTTTAGCTCAGCTCACGGCAAGCTACTCTACCGTAGCCTTTCAAAACTTTACATAAACTATTAACAGATTTTGAACAGTGGATAATACAATCTTATACATATTGTAAAAAGAATAGCTTCATATTTATTTTTTCTTTATATCATGTTTACTAGGCTAATACGGGTATAATGTTATTATACTGTACTGATCTCTAGAGTCATTTATGAAGACAACCTTGTATATTATTTTATTTTTGTCTACAAATACCTATTTAGTAATAACAGACTTAGATATAAAATACTCTACTAGCTTAGTTTTAATATATCTGTAACGTATATTAGTTTCTGTGATAAAATTCTTTTATAATAAATAACTTTGTATAATTTATTTACTATATTCGTCGTAATAAAATCTATTACAATTTGTAAAATTTTATCTGCGTTTGTGTCTTAAAATTATTTTCACTTGAACTAATCTATTTCTTTCTTTATTTTTATTTATTTATCTGTTAAATTATTAAAATATTTCTTTTTGATATTTGAATGAACTTTAATTGTACACCTATATATAAAAAATGAATCCCTGTATCCCTTGGTCACGCCATCACGTGTGAAAGAGTAGACCGATTTCTCAAATTTTTTTGTTGTGTTTATATTGTCAGGAGAAAGCTTTTATGGCAGAAAAAAAATTAAAATATTTCACACACACGCACACTTTCAATATAGTTTACCAAGAACTCATAATTCTAAAGTGGCGTTGTATAATTTTTTTGCTTTAATTAGAAATATATGAGTCGGAAATAAGGACTACTAAAATCAATGGTTTTCAAAACTAACAATATTTTGCACTCAGGTCCTTGATCTGAATGATATCCTTGATATGACAGGGCAAATTCTGTCAGGTTTACTTATATATATATATATTAAATCTAACAAGTTGTAATCCATTCTCCAATTAAAACGAGTTAAATATAAATTAAAAAATACGTACATATTAATGTATATTAATCATCTCAATGTATCTTTACACAACATCTCTGTGTAATCTAGAAAAGTCAATATGGTTGATGTTTAGACTCATTAGGAATCTATCGAATTTAGGAGTATATTCTGTGCTTCGGGATCTCATTATAAATTTAAACAGCATCGTCACCGTGTTCTGCGCTAACAAACATTTGCTAGAACGATTAATTACTCACTTAAATTTATAAAATCTTAAGCACTGACTTGGCTGATACTTTATGGAATTACTGGTGCTGTATACTTTGATATTGTTTTTATAAAAAAAAGCCATGCCATGGATAGTATTTTATATATGTATGTATTTTAATTTGAATTTCCTTACCTCCTACTCACATTCAAATTTTCAATCGAATGTCAACATGTGTTAAAATATAGTGGACGTGTTATTGGGTTGTTACTGAGACCTATTAAAACTATCTATTAGACATTTTGAGCGGAATTTATCGCTTATGTTGACTAGTTTTACCTAAAATATGGCTGAATTTTGAAATTCATTAAAGCGAAGCCGCTTGCAAAATCTATCGAGGTTCCTAATAAAGGTGAGCAATTTGCATTAATATTACGAAATGGATGACACTTACCGAAATAAACACTTCTTCAGCTTGCTGTAATATAGCTATACGTGACCAGCCGAATTTTTGCATTAGCTTGATTCTGGTTGGATTGTGTACAGTTGCTGATGGATGAGTCCGAAACAGCGTAGGGAATCTTGCCCGATCTGATAGTGCCGGTGACGACGCCCCATAGCATAGCTGTATAAGACAAAACATTATACTTAACGTTTTTGTCAAATGACAAAAAATTCTTAACAAAAGACTCCATTGGGAACAAATACGCCTTCCTTTGAAAGGTTCCTTTTATAGCATGAGAGAATTCGTAAATTTTTGAAATTTTAATATTTAATATACATTTAATATATATATGATGGAAACCTTGATATTTTCCTTGTTTATAATATTCAAATACATTTCCAATTATTGATATTTAATCCTACTATATAATAAGTAGTTTTGTAAGTAAATATGGATAAAATTTAGTAGGAACGTTCTAAATTAATGTCTTAATTTATTCGGATTCTACTTCATTTTGTTGAAGTCGCATAAAAGGAGCCTCTCTGAAATATAAAGTCCAAAATGCAAGAGGCGTGGAGTAAGTCCATAAATTTGCACTAGTAGGTTAATTTATCACAAATTATTATTTGCCTAAAGATGTTATATAAAGTAATAGTTTTAATTAATTTCCAACAGAATTTCATGAATACGTTACAAGATTCGGAGTATACTTATTACTTACATTAAGTTCTTATACAGACAAACTTATGATAATCACGAGCGCTCTGTCAAAATTTAAATTAAATTTTAGATTGAATCCCAGCTTTGAAGCGAATTTAATAAATAACTTAACCTAAGGTAAGAAAACAATATTTTGATTAATAATTCTATAATATTATTGAATAAGCTTGGGACTACATTCAAATGTATATTGGACAAGGACGTAATTACACAGCCATTGTCATTTAAATAACGATTAGCATGAAATCTGACATAATTTAAAGTTATTAAGTCTTGATTTCTATTGAGACGATGTTAAGTCATCTATAAACATTAATTGTGATAAGGAATTGAAATGGAAAGACTAAAAGATAGAAAACATTAGTATTGAATGTAAAAGCCATTAAAGTACTTACAACCATAAGATTCCACATTTTTGCAGCTTCAGCGACTGTTGTACAGACCGTTGAACATCCAGCCAGGAGCAGCAACTTTTGAGGGGGATTGTACAGCAAATTGTACATTACACTTGCGCCGAGTCCCGGTTCACACTGGTAACCACACGTTTTATAAGCAAATCGTAGATAAAAGTCTTTATATATCCAAATGGGTAAAATATGGTATGATTTTAACTAATTTGTTATAAGATTTTTCCTCATGGAGTGACTTTAAAACTCAATAAAAAATCGATATCGTGTTTAATGGGCGTAGCAGTGTTGAATTTAAAATACGTACTAAATACGCAAACGTATTAAATTATTATTTAAATCTATAAGTGTTTGCCCATATAGTAAAAGTAAAGAAAGTAAAAATTTACTTCTATGTTTAAAATTAACTTCAAATAGTAATAGGTTAAAAATAAATATATTAAAGTAAATACAAAAATAAATTATTTTCAAATTCCAGCTTAAGTATTAAGTAAGTAGAGAAAGAAAATCTTATTTCAGTTCTTCATTTTCTCATACTTTTCACTCTTTAACTTTGCTTTTGTTAGTTTAAGTTGTAATAATGATTTTTCAGATCATATCTTATTATGCTTAATATTATGTTGTACAGTAAAAAATATAATTAGATATTAACTGTCTCTTTATAACGCGGATATTCCTCATGATCATCGGATCATTGTGTGACTATAGAATAATATATTTTCAATGCATTCGTATTTGTAATACCCAAGTGATGGTTTGAAGGTTTGTATAATATTATATTTTATTCAGATTATGAATAATTTACTATATAATAATTGTTAAAAGTAATAATTTTACCAAACTATTCAGTTTTAAACAGTTAAGTTTTGACCTAGATAAATTGAAAGGTTTTCGAATTTTGCTCAAAATTGCACCAAACGAACAATAGATCTTTATTAAAGAGTTTCCGCTCTGAATAAATACAAAAATAGTTGTAATTTAAAATTTTAGATTTTAAGTTAATTTTACGAAAGAATAACATATTGTTCATGTATTCGTCTCATAGAAGCACCAATTATTTGAGTTGAATAAATAATTTAAATAAAAATAGTAGGCTATTTTGCAATTCGTAGTTTCTTATTAGATACGCCTGTAAGTGCCACCTTTTGATAGTTAAATGAAGTTTTAAACATATTTTATATTTTAAGTCTCTTTTTGATGGGGATGGCAAATGAGCAGACGGCCTAATTGGTGGGTAGTTGCCACCGTCGCCCATAGATATACGTTGCCAACCTTGGTTGTTTAGGAATAGAGAGGTGCAACCGGCTTTCTATAATAATAACACTTATTAGTTTTAAGGTATGGGAGTCAATCCTATTAAGAGAGGAATGTCTGAAAATTTAAGGGATTTTTTTTACTAACACCTTTATGCAGTAGGTAGAATTAATGATTTATTTTTAATGCTTTCGGTACCCAAGCAAATTAGGCCAAGGTAGTATCGTGGCAGTTATTATTAAAACAGAAAGAAATTTTATAAAGTATTGACTTAAAACTGGACAATACTGTATTGATTTATATATGAACTTCATATTTAATTAATATTTATTAAAAGGTAATTAGTACATTTACCACATTTAACAAAAACGCAGTCCCATTTTATCCCATTTCACTTAAGTTGTAAATTAATCCAAGTGTCAGATTAATATATATAAATTGGAAAATCACTTCTGAATGAATCGAAAAATTTATCCGACAAAATTTTTGCCATGGACCATTCATAAATTTTCAATAATTGAATTGAGTGTCAGATTCACCCTCGCGTCAGCCTGAAATTGTAGTTTTTATCACAAATTCAAAAATTTTTGAGATTTCTTTTAATTTTTAATTTATTACGACAAAGTTAACTTTACAATCTGATCACAGTCAGACAAAAAATTTTAAAGCTTCTGTATTCTTTAATACACGTTTAGCTAAATTACCTTTGTGACGTGGGTTAACGTGTATCAAAAATTGGAATCCTTTACCGGAGCAATTTAGCTATAACGCTAACGGTTGCTTTGACGTCAATACTCATATCCTTTATCAAGAAGAATCATCAATTTTAATAGATTATACTCGTCACTATGAACGAAGACGAGGCTATAGACATTACGTTGATTGAAGTTGTTACTGAGATTTACGTAGTAAAGCGGCAAGTAGAAGATAGAATATAAATCTAATTCTGAGGACATTTGCTTTGTTTAGGGTTAGTATAATAATAACATTGGTACTTATAAGGAAAAACAATAGCAGTTTAATGGAGTGAATCCTCTATTTTTATTTATTTTTCAAGGTTTTTTTTAAGGAACTTAAGTATTTAATAAGAATAGTCGTGGTGGCCTGGAGATTAAAGGCTCGCCTCTCATACGCGAGGGTGCGGGTTCGAAACCTGGCATTTACCAATGTGATTTTTCCGAGTCATATGTACTTTCTAAGAGTATTATATACTAAATATGGTCTTATAATTTTAAATTATACAACTGAAATCGCCAACCCGTTTTGAGCAAGCGTGGTGATTGATGCTCTAACTTTCTCTATGTGAGAAGAGGTCTTTGATCAGCAGTGGGGTCCGATGATGATGGTGATAAGTATTTTATAAATTACCAGCAGTCGCTTTTCAAGACAGTATCATTATGAAAACATTGTAAAAAGTAAATGTTAAATTTTCAATGAATTATATTTCTTTAATAATATTTACCTTGCTATCGTTGCTATGAAGTAGCAACTTGAAACCAGATAGTAAATCTGATCTAGCGTTGACATCAGCAAGAGCTAATTCAGCAGCTGGCTTACATGCTTGCCCTCCTTGCCAGCCACCTTCTCCTTCCATCGGAAATATACCACCAATGTGCAGATCATTATCACGCTTTCCTTCACTATATCTACAAAATCCACTCAAAAGTAACAGAAGTACTATATTGTAGCGGTGAGCCCAATGACGCCTGACGCACACAATACACTTGGCAACAAAGAATAATTGCACTAGAGCATTCACTAATAACGATTTATAATCGCACAATGTACTAGTTCGAAATTCAAAATCACTCACAGCCGCTTTTAATTTGACCAGCGGACGCTTTGGAAAATTATAGTTCACGAGAGCTCGCGGGAATGCGGTATCGCGGAAATGTGATATCACCTTTAGAAACTGTAGATATAGCCTAATAAGCGTGATTTTCCATATAAAATGTTGTGTTGAGTGCGTGTTTAGGGCCGCGTGGTGGCTGACGGGCCCCGCCGACGGCTCGCGACCCCCGGCGCCCTGCAGGGTCATCGCTCGCGGCGGGGACATGCTGTCATTGTTCACCTTTCTCATTTTCCATCCTCTATCCTGTAACAAGAGACGTTAATAACTTTATACAATGCAGCATCATTAACACAAAGCTATTTGCAAGTGCACGCCTCCGTTACGTAGATACTTAGCATGTTAGAACTATTCATGGCTAGATGAATGGAATATCATATTTTATAAGTATCAGTTTTCATATCTTTTATAAAAGAGAAAATATAAAAGAAGATATATTTTTATATTTCTCGAATATATCAAATAATATGTAACCAATGACGTCTTTTCTTCAGATAATTGAAATCGATATGACCGTTTTTCTATTAATTTTATCTTTTCAGCATCGTTCGCATACAGCCTTATATAGTTATTAATCAAGTTTATAGTGAACTTTAACGTATATCTCCAAAGATTTACTTTAATTCCTGTCTAACTCTGTTATTATCTACATACGTTTACCAATAACGAGAAATTCTTGTTATCAAGTCCTGGATTGTTAATGTGGTTCTTAGTAATAGATCACACGAGATAAGATCTTACTGTGTTGCAGATTATTCATTATATTGCTAAATGCATACACAAAATTATTTGTTTATAATTTTTTTTAATATAATGCATTGATAGTTTCAATTTAATATAATGTATTAAATATTTCATGAATCATATGCAAGTTGGAAATTATAAATACAGACGATAGTATTAATCTTTTTTACGTAACTAAAATAACACGTATAAAAATATCTTATTTTCAAGAAAATTACGTCACGTTTATCAACTTACACGTGAGACAATACCTCTAACTTTATCCCGCAATATCCGATCGAAAACCGCATGTAGAATGTAGTATCAAAGGGAATTTGCGGGACAAAGAGCCGATAATCGCCTCTCCAGGGCGTCGCAGTAATGAAATGAACGGTTAATGATTCGTAGATTATTTTCCCCTAATACTTATCCGGGCTTTTGGCTTAGCACTAAATGAACATATTTCATTTTTTCATTTTGGTCAAAGTTATAAGCTTCATATAATAAGTTATTTTTATAAATAAGATAGGTAAAACTTTTAATTTCTCATCGGGCTATGCATTTTTTAAATTTTGATAAAAGAAATTATTCAGAATACGATTTTTATAATATGCATAAACAGAAAAAAACCTTTTCGTAGCACATAATATATCTTTTTTATTTATTGTATAACATGACTCGTAATTTTATTGCGGCTCTTATATTTAATGAAGCACATATTTTTTCATAAAAAATTTTATATTTATAAAGAGAAAACGTATACCGTAATTCCTCTATGACCTGTGACTTCCAGGATATCGCGTTCCAGATACTTTGCCTGTGAAGCGTTTGCGCTCTCCCTGAAGACGATGAATTAAGCATGTATGCATGTATTGTAAACATCTTTTCATGTAAATAAGTTTATCATTCTTTATTATTAAGAAAAAATAAACATTTTTAGTAAAGGTTAACATTGCTAGACTATCATAAAGAATAATTTTAGATCACATCCTTATTTATTGACAATATTTATTTAAAAAAAACCTAAAATATGATTATATACGCCTTTATTGGGTTAATTGATCTTCAGGAAAATAGTAAAATTTTGAATATATTGCAACTACGTGCAGTTTTCTTCTGTCAAACTTCTAAAACGATTGCTTGTTGTGTATCTTAGTTTTTTGTTATTTCGAGCACTTCAAAGTATATATATTATTTTTGTTTCCGTCTAATATTGTTAGGTGTCTTCCTATTATGCCTGATTATGCAAAAAATATGTGAGGAAAAGAATTAGAAATACAAACAGCTTTCCAAGTTTAAATTTAAATAATAATTTTAAATATACTTATCTTATCTAACTATACCAACTTAATTGGAAGTTTGAACATAAAGCAGTCGACAAAAATGTTAAAAACAAAAGAATTCTAGGAATTAGCTATTATCAAGAACGGGTGTCTGAAAAACTATTATGAAAACTTCCGCAAGAGCTGCTTGAGGGAGAAAATTTATTAGGAGGTGGGGAGGGGGAAACTGTTCAAGCGTGGTTAGACCATAATTTAAGTCAGCCAAGGAAAGAAAACAGCTTACCCTTTCCTTTGGGACTATTGACTAGATTTCAAAATGCTCGAGCGATCTTTATTCCGAACAATTTAAATTTATTCTGATGTTCTGACTCTTTTTGTCATCATCATCAATCGAGCGAAGGAAGAATTCTACAATGCCAGTAGAATAACTCAAAACTATATTCATTTCTTATTAAAAAAAAAACTGATAATGGGTGCTTCAATTATTTCTGTCAATCTAATCCTACAACATTTAATTCATCACAGTTGTTTCATGTAATCGACATACAATGTGTTAAACACTCAAACTGTAAAATACTACCGTAGTAGTTATTTACAACATTTAATTATAGGAACTTCTAAGATTAATTTCTATATCTATATAAAAGCAATTAGAAAGTTCTATGCAAATTGAAAGCGTCCCATTATCTTAATATCGCTACCCATTTGCGACTTCTCCGCCAGAGGTCATGATTTATGATCCTTTGTTAAAGAAGTTTACATATTTGTCTCAAGCTAGAATAGAATTCCTTGCAACTATCTACGTCATTCTAATATTTTATTGAATGATGTACATACAATATTATTTATGGAAACATACTTGGACTTGAGATAACAAATTTGAGTATTTCTAATAATGAGATTAAGATAATTTATTTATTTATACATGTTTTTATATCAACAGTCTAGGTGATTTTTTTAATATTTCAAATAAAAAAATATTAAAGTAATTTTTTGTTTCTTTTAAAACAAAGGTTAATAAACCCTTATATAAATACAAAATAAAAGATAAACTTGTTATATACAGCTGTGTGAAGTGTGTCGAATGAACATAAGAGGAGCTTCTAATTTATTTTCAATAATTTCTCTAACTACCAAGGACTCTCGCTTTACTATTATCTATTGACTCTATCTCTTGTTTGTTGTTTGCAGCTTTTATTTTTATTTAAAGGCCTCGACACATGTGCTATTCATTATTTTCTGAAGGATTATGTCTTGTGTCATGAATAAGTTTTTTATATCTGTTAGAAATATACTAGATATGTCAAAAATATAAAAATAAGTGAATTCCTTATCAAATTATGATAATATCTAGTATTTTATTGGAAAAATTCTTTCACAAATTAAATTTCACGTTTATTGTCACTTCTATCTCTGTTCAATTTTCAAACATCAAGAGTGGGATGAATGTGAAAATAAATTTGTTCCCTTTGAGGCAATATTTCAAGGTGGGTGAATAGGTTTCAATTTTCTATGATAAAAGCGTTAGTGAATTACGATCAGTTATCAGGAAGTCTGTCACAGAAACAGTTGTCACCATTCTTATTGCATTTCTACTTTTCCTGTGAGTGAGAAAATATAATTTCTTTGTTTCTATAGATATTAGTGAATTTTAGTAGGTAATTGTGATTTATAATTTTAAAGTATTGAATAAACAAGATTCATAGAAATCTATAAAAGTGCTGATTGACATAAACATTAAATATTTTGATTAATTCATTTAAACAAGTTAATGTTATGTAAATTATACGCATAATTGTTCTCTAATCTATTGCCACTGTAAACGGTATCGATAGGTAAAAAACCATAAAAAATATGAACTGGAGCACCTTTTAAAGCTCTCGACTGAAGGACTAATGCAATAAGTCCGACTATATAGGCAATTTTCATGGAAATAACACAAAGGCAGTTTACCTCTATACGTAATGGATTTATATGTATTTTTATTTTCCCGCTACTAAATTGATATTGGTTTTTTAATCTGTAACATGGGGAAAAGTTTTTATATTTTTAATATAATTATTGTACTTTAAGAATGTTATGTTCAAAATTTGTATAGAAAATTTTGTGTTTATTCCGGTTCTTCTTGAGACGCATAGACTGTTTGCGACACAGTTGCCAGCGTTATTATTTATGCGTAAAGTAGGATCGTATGTTATGCCAGGATGAGGATGAAGACTTCTTGAATAATTAATACGTAAGTGAATGTTGTGTTGTCGAAGTATATTTGTATATATTATGCTATCATATTTGATTGTATGACCACCCTTTGTTGGTAACTTTTCAGCCAACAATTATTCTTTACCAGACAAAATCATTACAATCACAAGGCCATTCAGGAAGTTTTATAACTCTATTTTATATTTAATTCTATGATAAGAATAAAATCGTATGGATAGGTTTTGTTTTATACTGGAAACGTATTTATTTGTGCAATAACACGTTTCCTGTTACCGTTCTTATTGCGGAAGGAAAGGTACTTGAACCCGCTCGTTACTTACGGAGATTACGTATTATATTATATGAAATTGTAATTTCGATAAGATTATTTTTAAAATTTCCAGACATTAAAGACGTGTAAACGTGCGCATATATTGAAATAAGAGCTTTAAATTAAATAGATTCAATTTTATGTAACGAACTAAATTCCTTCCCGTAAAAAGTATTCAATTCAACGTTTCCTTAAAGCAGATTTTTGTACAAAAATATTCGATTTGAACACCAAGAAGATATAAAATTATGGTTAATAACTTATAATCCGGAAGCGGCGAAGCTCGGCTCTTCGGCAACACCTGAGGGCATGCCTCTACGATACAGCGTGAAAATGGTCTGATGTAATTTAGCACTGTGAATATTGATATTGGCCCCAAACACCGAAAGCGCCAAAGAAAATTTGCTCATAATCTATAGAGCTTTCGGCTTTTGATATTTTCAGATTTAAAAATTATTTCTTTATTTATATTCAATAAGAGGAAAGACGTGCAAACTTACAATCTTTTCAACTTTATTTATTAAACGCAATTTACCACGAAACGTATCTGTAATATTTCTTTTCCTTGTCGAGAACAAAACGCTCGTCGTTAAGGAAATTACTGAAGAATATACCGTAATTTATTCCATCGGCAAAATGCTATAGGATTATATATGTACATATATATATAAATTAGTAATGAGGTTAACCTTTTAGAAGGACATCGTAAAAATTTATTGAACCCAAATTTTACCTAAAGAACCGTGTGCATTAAGAGTCAGACCTTCTTAACTGAGACCTCGAAACCGCTACACTCTGGTTGGCGGTTTAACAAATAAATGCCCTCTCATTAAACTCTCCACATGAAATTCTTAATAAATATTTTGCCCATTGGTTCTAAGTTTCTAAGAAAATCCTGTTATTACCTCTTTGTTGATATATCTATTAGTTTAAATAATTGAAGTCTAATATTGCATAAGTATAAATTGTAACTTCATCAGAAATAATATGAAATGAAACAGTTTTTATTATATTTATTTTCCTCACAAAACTTTAATGATGTTATATTGAAGAACCTGAAAAAATCTACATTGTTGAATTCATCCCTAATTCTGATTTGACTTGTTGTTCGCTAAAATCGCTTCCTATCTCTTTATATTGCCCTTTACTTACGGATATATATATATATATATATATATTTACTGATAAAATAAAACATTTTAATTTCATATTTTTATTTATTATTCGAAAATTTATTACAACTTGCCAAAAGAATTTTAATTAAACTCATTTTTAATAAATCAATTCATACCAATTTCATTAAACTATTAATGTAGTCAATTATTTCATAATTAAGAAAATAAACAACAATTTAAATAAGAAATAGATAAAATAAAAATAAGAAATAGACATTTTAAAAGATACTAGCATGATAGTGCTTTTCTACTTACAAATGATACATTTACATGAAACCATTTTTTGAAGTCAAGCATTTAATTAATTTATAGAAACAAACCTACACTTAAACTTTCTGTCTTTCTGTCTTTCTGGCTGTCTTAAACTTTCTGCTATTTTTATAAAAGTTGTAATAAATTTCAGACAAAAAACAATTGTACAAAATCTGAGTTTATAGCAATTGACGGCGGCTGTCTCGTGCAATGTCAGATACCGATGTTTGCTTTTCCATCCTCAGGGGGCGAAAGCAAATTTGTCGGATAAATACGTATATTTTTCTTATGATTGGAAGGGAAGATAGTGTTTTATATTTTAATACACATTCAATAACTTTTCCGTCCGATGATTCTGTTTAAAAGCTAAAAAACATGATATGTTTTTCAGCTCTACCAAATGATTATTATCATAAATGTTATCAACGGTCCATTTTAAGATCTCATCAGGTTTAATTTAATACAAATTGATTACTAAAAAACCTTCGTTTTTCTTTTCAGTGTTTCAATCAGAAAAAAAACTAGAAACCCTAAGTTGTTTTTAGCAGAAAGGCTTTAAACTGTATTAGCTATATTGTTTTTTTTTTCGAAATGAGAATTTAAAGTGTATAGTGGAAAAAATTCTAAAACCTTTTAAAATTATAAAAGTTTTCGAAACTTCCAGCAAGCATCTCAACTCCATAGCTGTTATTGAATTTTCAATATTTTTCTATTGCTTTGAAAAGAATGTGTATGAAATTTGACTATTTTTTATTGTTGACTAAAAAAGATTACCAGAAAATTTTTCTATAACGTAGACTACGTTATAGAAAATTGTTACTGTTAAGAAATGGGCTGTGGCTTTTTAAAGAATTATTTATGAGGTAGACAAAAATAGCTTAGAGAAAGATACGTTTGGTAAAATAATAGTATATCTGTCCTTTATTTAAAGGATATTGTATGAATATTTTATACCAATATTTGTTCACTGTTTCAAGAATTGTCCAAAATTATTTTTAATGTTCTGTAAGACAAAAATAATATATCTCAAACTCTTGGAGTAAAGGACTTGTCTATAAGATATATTAGACTGTTATGTCATTCAATATTTTGACAAGATGCTAAAAGCCGAGGCAGGTTAACTTTAGCCTAGTAAGTTTAGTGATATTCGATCAAAATTGTAATTTCATACACCTGCTAACATTACATCTTGAAGATTGTTTGAAACACCAACTTCCTCATTCAACTGGCATGAATAATAAAGATGTTTGAGAAGAACCATCACAAAATTCGTCTTTATAACTGCGATTGTACCACCCTCCACAAAACTTCATATATTAAGATAACGCGTCACATTATTAGGTAATTTAAAACGCAATTAAAACTTCTCTCCATGCTGATGTATTTGTAATGATCTCTGTAATGAAATGAATGTTCGCGTTCAGGTTAAATTAACATTTGTAAACTGTAAATAGACAATTTAACAACCAATTAATTTAATTAATGACGTTTTTCAACACCTCTTTTATACAGTACAAACGATGGAGAATAAATTTTATGTTGGCAAATCACACAGCATCAATATATAAGAATACAAGTTTATTATTTTGTATCGTTATATTTTTGGTATTCACTAAGAACGTAATTTATCATGCCTAATATTATTCGAAACCAAGTAACAAGAAAAGAATCAGTATTCTGTGATCGTAACATTTTTATTTTCCTTGAATCTTTTAATGATATTTTGGCTTAAGGAATCGAAATATTTACAGCACCGACAGAATTCTTATCGATTTTAAAAATTATATTGTTAAATGAAAGTTCTTAAAATCTGATACCGATATTAATACATTTACTAGAAGCATTTTCCTCAAGGAAATAAAACTTTGTCTAAGGTCCTTGTTGTTTGGCTTATAACATTGGAAGGTTATGAGTTTTAGGGGGAGGAGAACCAATTAGCTGAAATGTTAATAAAATATATTGTTATTGTGTGTGGGTAGCATTTGCATAGAAAGCGAAATCGGAATTCCGAGGAGCCGTGCTAGACCTATATTAGTTTCCGTGTTAACTTTTCTCATGTTGTTAGCTTTTATTAATTGCGTTTTTATGGTTAGTTTTATTTATAACTTGTTTGTTCGCTATACATCGGAGAGTTGTTGTGGGGTTTGGTGATTGTTTTTGTTAATAAAATTACAGAACAATTTCTATATCATTAAATCAACTAATTAACTTTAATTAAATATATTTTATTCCGTTATCTACAGCATTGTTGATTTTTCTGCAGATTTTTTTTTTTTGTACAAGGGTACGTTATATTTTCGGATATTTTATTTTCTTGGAAGCCATTTCTATTATATAATTTTCCACTTCCTTAAACTATAATTTTCATTGTTTCTTAAAGCATTAGAAAGTTGAGGATTCATAAACAAAATGAACTCTTAAAAACAGGTTTTAAGTTTAGTACTATTCTTTCACTGTAACCATCCAACGAAGAGGACAAATGAATACAACTTACTTATAACTCCGAGCGACTCATTATACCTGACATAAATTGTGGTTGTAAAGATGTAATTTGTTTTACGTAGGACGGTTTTTCACCATTCACGCTATTCCAATTTACGTGGTGCCATTTGAAGAAATTGTCTAATTAACCTGCCTATTCCACGATTTATTACTCAACCCTTGGATGTCTGAAGTAATTTGGTACAACGTTTATTGACTGTGGTGTTGAACATAAATTTGTAAGAGAGATACTTTTTCTTTTTAACATTAGAGTATTTACCTATAATATGTATGGTTTACCTTTCATGAGAAGCATACATAATGACTAAACGAAATAAAGTAAAAAAAATATTTGTCTTTTCAAGTAATCTATGTCCTTTTTATGTACCACCCAGTTATCAAGATAAGAAAATAAAAACTTCAAGTTTGATGTTGTCGAAAAAAAAAGATACTTATTTTTAGTAGGCACAAGGTATAAAATATTGAAATGTCAAAATATTTCTAATAAGAAACATAAAAACTTGCTTACTTAAGACTAAGATGTCATATGGTACGTTATACTATTGTAGAAACATTTAGAGAACTTAAAAACAAATCTTAAAGAACTAAATAAAAGTTGATAGCAAAAACGCTTTAACCATTAAAAATTTTAATTAGAAAGAAATTCTTGAATTGAAAACTCTTAGCTTTGTTTAAAGAGGTTTCGGATCTGAAGTGTTAAATACAGAAATAGTTTCTATATTCTTTGGTAAAAAAAAAAATGTTTTCGTCACAAATATTATAAATTCTCTTTCATTAACTGTACAACTTCCTCATACATAACTGGCAATATGGTACAGTTAAAATATACAAGAATACACATTAACTTCGAAATACATAAATGATATTGTTTTAAGCAAATATATTTGTATAATGCTTTTTAATTGCTTTGAACAATTATTAAGTGATTTGTTAGAACTAAGGACAATTCAATCTACAAATAAATTAAAAAGAAATATATTTTCTAGGCCACGTGTATTTGTTACTACAGCGAAGGTAAACTAATTTGGCACACGTTCAAACTAAAGACTATTTACAACTAAGCCTCTTTTTATCTAGCCATAGAAGATGGCGGCTGAGCCTGAGGGTAATTTAAGAATCAAGTATGTTTAAGCTTATTTATTTCTCGTGTTTTAGAACTTCAGAAAATTTATTAAAAATGTATGTGTTACTTTACAATATTTCAAAATATGTTTCTTTCCAAACTTTAACAATAATTTGCATTAAATTTGTAGAAAACAAATAAAATAGCAGAAACCGATACATAAATAATTCATTCAAAATGTACAAAGTGCAGTCTCCAGGTCTGTTAATTTTGTTGAGATGAAATATTCCATCAACATCAATTTGTCCCATGTGAAGGTAGAGTACGATTATATCTATTTCACAGGAATAGAGGACACTCAATTAAAAATTATATGGTCTCTTTGGTGCTATGAAACTACAAAAATAATAAAAGTTTTTTTGAAGAAAATGTGGTATTGATACTTAGAATTATATAATCTTTAGCAATTTTTTGTCATGAAATTTAAAGAATAAATATATCTAACTTTTATACGTTGGATAGAAACTTATTTTTATTGGATTGGATTGGATTTATTACTCATCAAGATAAAGACACTACTCATCAAGGTAAAGATAAAGACACTAAAAACCCAGATCCCAAAGATTTATCAATATCTTCAATTTCTTCATCGTCATCCTTTTCGATTTGACGACTTCTTTGAACGCCAACGGTTGGTGGCAATTGTTTAAATACTCTGCAGCATACCTTAAATCTGCTTGAACAACCGCTAACTGTTGCATCAAAACCCTTATCACTAGAGCAGTGTCTGACCTGTATACAAATGCCGCCGCGAGCCCAACAAGTCGCAGAGGTAGTTCCTTATGGGGGATTAAAGATGATGGGTTATGAAATTTGTTTTTACAATGCACAATATAATTATTATTTATATACAATGTAGTACAAACCGAGCTGTGGCCTGCCTCCTTTGCTCGCAATAAATATGTCTTTATAAGTTGGTGGTAATAATGGAATACTTTCTAGGGGATCTATAAAATCTCCCTCTATGGAAATAATAGGTATAGATACAAAAAAACTAAAGACAAGCAACATAGCTACGAAAAGAATTCGATCAGTTTGTGCTCTGTCAAATGATTTCAGTTGTCTATAAAATTGATTTCACACTCGATAGAAAACATTGGTTTAGATAACAATTTCTTGGCTTCTACATTTCGATTCACTTGGATTGTATTTGTTATCACTGAATAGACAAGTTTGATTTAATTTTATTTTGTAGAGTAACCAGTCAATGAGTCGAAATACAAGATAAGTTAGTTTACTTGACTACGAATTTTATTATTCTTGATATTCTCCTTTAACGATATTTTTTTTTCATAATGTTAATGAACGATATGTCATGAGATGGTAAAGAAAACAGTTATAATCTCTTATAGGAGTTTTTTTTAATTTCCTTAACAGTTGTACGTTTTTTCTTCTTAGGGCGCTTTGTAGTTATTTCTCGTATCCCTTCACCGCCATATTCATGATTAAGACTCCATGGAAACGCTGGATTTCCTATACCTTTATCTCTCATATCCCTTACTTCAAACTGATTCCATACAAAACAGCAAACTCTATGTCTGTTTTTACAGCCAGGTATTTCTGTGAGTTGTCTATAACCGGGACATAGTTTGAAGCTGATGCAGATACCGCCATGTTTCCAACATTCGGTTGTTATTAAAGATCCTGATTATTCGAAAATATATACATAAAAATAAAAATGTATAATGAAATAATCTAACTTACTTTATTGACATATACAGTTACATATTTTTGGTGAAAAGTCTATTGTAAGTCCCCCATCCCCATGCCTTACAACATTTTTTTCAAATTTTATGATAAAATAAAAACTACGACAAAGCGACGTCGTCTTTCCTAGCTCCAAATACAGTCACTATTTCTCAGTATAACCCATTAATATTAACAATTTAAACGCCAAAAAAAGATCAAATCTATTAGTTTTATAAGTGCTCTGATTTACGTCTATCTTTTGTCTGATGAACTCGATGTCAAATAAGACTGATGGAGGAAAAAAAATCGTTTTCAGTCTAATGAAAATATTTTATATATTTTTATCATAAAAATATTTTTAATAATAAACAGTACGATATTTATTTACTAAAAGATGAAAAAAATAGATATTTCAATAGTTAACGAACTGTGTGTTTACCAATCATTTATTAGAAAAAGTATTTTCCATTCGTTGTACAATTCAACTTGACGTTTCATTTTACGCTTATTAATTTTGAATTTACCTTACATAATTCATTTGCAATGATTTTTATAAAAGGTATCGGGATGGGTGCATATATTTAAAAGAAATTTTTCAAAACTAATTTCAAAGCCGAATTCTTTTAATTCTAAATGACTAGTTTCAAAGAAATATAAATTAAAATGACTTACTCCGAGACGTTAGTGAGGCAAGAGCGCTATGATAAGCTAATGCTTCCGCTCGCAAATCCTCATATTCTTCGTCCACAGAAAGATCTAGGTTGGCATCATTCCTCAAAGATGATATTAAACCGGTACCGAAGTCGCTCTCACTACCGGAATCTTTGTCTGCGAATACCGATCCCAGTCTTTGACATGAAATTATTAATAATAGCGAGAGAAACATTTCTCTTGCATTGCAATGTCGTAAAGAAAATATTTTACTTCGATCAGTGTTCGATTCGTTTAACAGAAAATTTTATTGTAAAAAAGTACATAAATTCCGATGATAAGCTGACTATGCGGGAGAATTCGCGAGTGGAACGCTGCTTGGATATCGAAACATTGTGCAATTCATTTAAAAGGATACAATTTTTATCATTTTTTTTAAATGAGTTGCATAAAAGTAATATCACAACCGAGCATTGTATTTGGTTTATAAAAAAATGATCCTTATGTAATTTTTGGTACAAATTTTTGTCTATTACTAATGTTCTAAATAGTATTGTTGATTTAATTCGGCGTATTGGATTAAGGTAATTATTATTCATGGTATAGTTTCAATTTACATTGAAACTATGACGGAATGGATAATGAATTCTTGCAAATCAATCCTTTATCAACCTCCGGGGTGTAAATATTAATTAGTCATTCATTGATTTCGAGGCTCAAGTCATATTTCATTGTTACTCAAATTCATACGAGGTAACGTTAAAGAGTTACTCAATATAATCAAAAGTATAAGTTATGGCAGAATAATAATAGATCACATTTGTGTGTCTCTAAAATTATAATTTAAGAAATATTATTTTTAAAAGTCACAACCGATTGAATTCTGAACTTGAATTTGGATACAGTTTAAGAAATTAATAAATACAGTGTATTTTTCTGATTAATTTTGGAGATTATTTTTAGTTTATGTCGATATTTGATAACGATGTACTATAAATGTATATCGTGTTTCTGTGAAAGTTTTTTTCATATTACAGGGGGCACACGAACAGGCGAGCCAACTGATGGTAAGTGGTCATCGCCGCCCATGAACACTTGTGGAGCCTGAAGACTCTAGAGTGCGTTGCCGGCCTTGTTCATGAGATTAGGTAATTTTCATTTCATTACGTCTAATTGTTATTTCTTATTTATACTTATTTATATCATAACATGTTACAACAAAAATACCTTGATTAAAGTTCTCTATAATGATAACATTTCAGTTATGCTAGCATGAATCAACTATTACATTATTTGATTCAAGGTATGTTATTACCGAGAAGTGAAAAATGAAAACTCTTTATCACAGTGAAAAATTAAAACTATGTGTGAAAAAGATGCTGCTGTATATAATGCTATGGCATACATTTAAACTATTATTATACATTTCAACTTTAGCAAAACGCCCATTTCTCTCAGTTATTTTCCAAGCCAGTATATAGACTACACTGAAGCAGTATAAAAGTCGGGGAGAAAAACCTTAGTTTTTTGTTATTAGAGCATTCTTTGAGTTATACGCACCTAGAGTGTTTGGGAGCGTGACAAAAACTTTTTGTTCGAAATTTAAGTCATGGACTTTCAACCTTGTCATGTCTTCCTATTTTACAAATCACGATTTGTGGGTCGATAACATAAAATCTATTGCTAATAAAAGTAAATAATTAGAGCCAACAATTGTGAGACCTATTTCATACCTAGATAGACTAATTTTAATAATCATACTTTGTTATTAGATATAACTCATCTTATTTTGTAATTTTAACGCTCTAAAAAGAATTGCATTTAAAATGTTTGTCAGTTTTTTAAAACCATAGAATATCTGGATAGTTTTATTAGTATACATTTAATCTTGTTTTCCGCGTGTATGCTCTAGTTTCTGTTTCAGTGGGATGCGATACGACATCCTCGTGAATTATTGAGGCCAAAATCAATCGGGTTCAATGTATGCCGAGCGGACGTCATAGTTTGCTTCCATAAAGCTTTTTTTATGAACACTATATATTCAAAGAGATTCAAAGGATTTTGAATAGCTAATACTCGCAAATATTTTTTTGTTATACCTGAGTTTTTTTGGTTTGACATGAAAAAGTCAGGAATTTGAGAATAAATTCATGTGTATTGAAATATATTCCTTGAATTCATATATTCTAATTTATAATTTTAATATATTATCATATTATATTTATAAACAAAATTGGATGACAGCGTCATAGTGTGCATATTTACAACATACATCGCAATATATTAACATAAATTTTGTATGCAATATAGTGGAAAGCCAACAAGTGTGTCAATTAAAATCAGAATCTATTTATAAACTAGACCTTATTGTGTATAGTTAAACAACATTAAGGACATTTCTAAACCATTCGTTTGTATATAAATTCAAAATAACATGAATTTAACAAAGATTTAAGATTACAAATTTAAATGCTATCTATTTTGACTGCACATAAGCTGATAGTAAACTTTATTGCAACTAACTAAATAGTCAGCCTACCAACTGAATACTCGCTATTTTCGCTTTATTAAAAATTTCACTTTTACCTGTTTTATTTTTATATTTACAGGGATAATTATATATAGCTTCATGCCATTTACAACTCAAGCGATGGTAACTAGTACTCAAACGGTGTCCTTCTACTAAGCGTTGATATTTAAAAAGATATTAACATCATTAAAAATATTTATCAATCATACATTTCTTCAAATCACTGTTCATATTTATTATCAATAATAAATTTGAAATGGTATTTATAAAAAAAAATTAAAACTTCAAATACAAAATAAATAGTTAAATGTATAATGGATTACCAGAACCTAACTACAAAATTAGATAGTGGCCTTAGCCGACGTAAAAGGCAACTTTAATTTTAGAAAAATTTATTCAACACTCTAGGGACCGCGCCAGGCCAGACCGACCAGACATTTATTATCTTTTGTCGAGTCAGAGCCAGCGACGGCAGCGCCGGAGAGGCCTCCTGCTAACGACATATTTTCATTGTCGTTTTCACGTTAAGCTGATTGATCTCATCATAAAAGATGATATATTAAAATATACTTGTTATTTTTATTAAAATATATTTTTATTTTATTAAGTTAATGAAACCAGTTTAACTATATATATATTTAGTATTTAAAGTATTTATGGTATCCGTCCTTATATTCGTGGATAAAAAATCAAAAGTATTGGCGTTTAGGCCTTCATTAACCTCGTAGGTTATAAAATGATTATATAAATTCAACATTTTCAGTTCAAACTGATTTAATACACATAAACTTTTTAATACTACAATTAGAAATGTACCTATCAATATTATTACAGATTTACTACTGAGCAGAATTGAAATCATTTGATTACAAACGGGTTATTCCGTGGATTCATTATTCATTATAGGACGTCGTAACGCTGTATTGTAAATACAGAGTGACAACTGAGTTGACCCCGTTCAGTAATTGAATAGACATGAGATGGCTCTTTGTATACCTCGTAATTCCAAGACATCTTAATACTCCGAGCTGTCTGGGCCTGCATTAATTATTCTATGACAATAATCCTTGCACTCTCTTCCTTATATTATTCTTGACTATTCCTTTTACCAGCACATGCAATATATATAATAAAATTATGTTTTCATAATTACTCGGTTTACAAAACGTGCCACATTTTTTTATTGAAAGTAAGTTAGAGCTTTTATATCAGCGAGAACTTGAGCGATCTTAGAGAGAAACGTCTTGTTAACGACTTGAAAAGCAAAAGTCTTGAGACGTACACTTTCTTAATAGGTAGGTGCAGTAAAATAGTTTTATGTTATATAATAGTGGAAAATTAATTGCGGAATAAATATGCTGTGAATAAACGAGTACACAAATGAAATATGTCTAAAATATCACGATGTGATATTAACAATTTTTCGACTTGACTATTGCTCTCAGCTCTATTGGTTTTGACAGCGTGCCCAGAAGAGAGAAAAGTAACAAAGACTCATGGACCATTATATATAAACAATGTGACAAAAATTTAAATTGCGATTTTAATTGAAGAGAAAAACATTTTTTAATTTCAACACTTAATATTTCATTAAAAATAGATTTTAAAAAGTTCTTATGAGTAAAAACAAGTAAAAAAAAAAAATTCGATCAATACTAACAAGGGTTCCTTAGTTCCTAACTCTCTAACAGTATCGAGGGATTTCTGTCGGGCACTTATACTTAAATGATAAACGGTAGAACCTAGAGACAAAAGACGAAGAACAGAAACGAGCGAGGGTGAGCTCAGTGCAATTAAATGCAAATACAGCTTCAACAATACATGCTTCCTGGCTGTTACAGACAGTTATTGCCTACCAATAAAGACAACGCTATTTAGTCTGTTTAAGATCATGATCCTACTCTGTGTAAATTTTGAGTTTATTCTTTCAGATAAAAGTTTGATGGCTTAACATAAATAAAATATATGGTGCTTATGACAGCCTTTTAACTTTTTAATGAAAAAGACTAATAATGTCTATATACGAATATCCGAATTTCATAATCATGAATGTTTATGTGGATGTGCTGTGGTCCGCAAAAGTGCAATGTTTGTTACTAAAATGCTTCAAACAAGCAAACAAAACCAGGGGTTGAAACTAGTGTTACATAAAAAAAAACTATCGAATAATTTTATTGTTAAACGTTTTGCGAAATATCATATAACACGTGTTATATTTATATGTATTTTATATATTTATGAAGGTCTGTTTATTTGATAAGTCGAATGTGTCACTTTTCTTATAAGTTGTATCCCGTAACTATTCTGAAATATTTTGTGACACCGCATTTCACATTCTTCTTACCGAATACCTTGCTCGTATTGTAATGTTACAATTCAATTTTATGGTTTATTTCCATCATAAATTTTAAATTCCTTCCTTCCACATTTAAAATGTCTTTCTCTTTTATAGCAAGACATGAAATAGCAATTTTAGGGTGATATTATTTTAAATGTAATTTCGTAGTGTAAAATATATATCTAAATTTAAAACAGCAATTCAGCAGGAACAATAGAAATTTATAGCCAATAAAAATAAATTGTCGTCCACAAAACAGGAATTTTAATAATCCCATTACTATACGTTTTTAAATTCGCTGTGAGCCTAGCTGCCCCAAACATGCTGAGATGGCTCATCTAAAATGTATCCACCGCATTTACCTGGTTTTAGGCTCGGGACACATGAGGTACCACACCGGATTTCATGTTATGTAACCCGGCCTTTGTTTTGTGGATATTTATTTCCTCGAAGCTATGGTGGAAAGATCTGAGAGTTCTATTCAGATTATATAAGAGGTTTTTGATTTATATGTTTATTATTGGTTTGCATGATATAAAATTATTTTTATTATGCTTTTCCATGGATTTTTAACACTCCATCAACCCTATACCTGTGGTAGTGACTGACTGACTAAACTTTTTATTTTTTCTTTATATTTTATCAAATCATTACGTCACAGACACAATGTCATTTAAGCTCTTTCAATTAAAGTAAAAACTGATATTATATTCGATAATTTTATTTTTGTAGCATTCTGCAGCTATATAAAATAGAAAGATGATTCCTATTTTGAAGGTTTTTATCCAAATCATCAAAGCAATTAATTGTAAGATCTATTTCTATTTAGCCGAATAACTTTCCTTAACTATCCAAAGTTTCTGTTGACTTGTAGTTTTTTTTTAATATAAAATAACTCGAAAATTGTACATGGATAATATAAAGTTAATATAAGTACGTTGTAATACATTATAATCTATGTACGTAAACAAACAGCTGCCATAAGATTCATTATTTCCTACACTCTTATTAACTTACATCCATAAGAGTTACTTTTGATTGTAATTATTTCAGTCACAATAACATTAACACTGACAAGTAATGCTTCAAATACGTCTTTTAATCATTTAATTTTTTTTATCTATACTATAAATATTGAGTAATCTTATTATAGAAGAAAAAATAATTTTACCTAGAGCTTGATTATGCAAGAATAGAGAATTGTGGGTCTTGTAGTTACATTCTATTCGACAGGTTAGTTACTTATATGGGTGAATGAAGCGTTGGTATTTGCGTCAATTTTGTGAACAGGCGCCAGCTTGGTTACAAGTCCACTCTAGTTTTCGGGTTTTGGGTGTTGTTCTTAAATTCTATTATTTTAGGGAAAATGAAACTGAGAAAGTATTTTAATTCGAAAGGCTTATCATGTTAATTCTTAAAAAATATAAGTTAAAAGAATTCAGATTTCTTTTTCTTTGTAAAACCAATATTGATATAATATGATATGATATTGAAATAAAACATTATTTTTTTTTCGGATTTACTACGCGTTTATAATTATTTCTACCAAAAAACTGCCCACGATTCGGTTACTTTGCAGTAACCATGATCACGGGCAGGCGAGATGTGAATGTCTGACGTTAAAAATAACTATAAACGCGTAGTAAATCAGAAAAATATTAGTTTTATTTCAATGAACACTCGCAAAGTTTTTAGATCTCATAATATTTTGTACTGCTGGTAAATTCAGTGATGTTTGATTTTATAATTTTAAACAAACACATTTTTAGTTAAGCTTGTATTTTGACAGCTCATTCTACTTTTAACGGTATAGAATTCTAAACAATTTACTTTTGTTTAGAATAGACTTTTCTGTAGAGATGATTATTGTATCTGACGAATTAAATTAAATTTAGTGTATTTAGACAATAATAACTTCTTAATGATGTACCTGAATACCTGATACTAAAAATTTATTTGTTAAAATGTTTAATATCTCGATTGCTACAATAAGTATCGTATTGTTGTCAAATGTTTGTCAGAAGTGAAATGTTTTAATTGGAGGACGACTTTACCACAACTACGGTTGAAAAGTGATCAAACATAACGAAACATAAATGTCAAAGAAGTAATGTTACAATGCATATATTATATTACCGAATTAACTTTAGCAAATTATTAGCCTAATGTTGTAAAACATTTATTAATATTTTTATACCATATAACGATGAGAAACATTATTTAGTTTTCTTTTGTCTGACAGAATTTTTAAAATATATTAATAATCATGAATTCGTAGGGTTTCAATGAATTTTGGACGTTTTCACTGATAACTGTTAAATATTTTGACTAACAAAACAAGAAAGATAACAACCGTCAAGGCTTTATAAACGAAATTTCTTGATCTTCTTAAACCTTTTTATAGGCAGAAGACATATTGCATTCTTTATGTGAAATTTCAAATAGATATTATGTTTTTAATTTAAAAAAGTAACATAAAACTCAAGTCTTTTTTCTTAATTAGAAAACATAAACATATCTATAGCAACTTGTTTATACATTTGGATTTCGTGGCATATCTGCAAGTTTTTGGTTTTTTCAAGAAAAATTAATATTTCTTAAAAAAAATGTTGTTGTCCTAAAAATTTACTCCGGTAAAATTATAAATCCTAAAGCTGGCCAGGTCTTATAATATTTATAATTTAAATTCAAATATAATATGGAATTTGAAAAGTAATCATTGTAAAGGAATGAGAAAGTATTTTTGTAAAGCGGTTTATTTGTAATATAATAAAATTGAGAATTTTAATTTATTAATGAAAAAGAATTCGGAGAATTTAAAGCTGCAAAATTATTGAGTACTATATCGTAAAATTTATATAAGACACAGGTGTAAAAAATTAATAAATAAATAAATCCCAATATTTATGTATCGTGGAGTTTTTCAAGGATTGTAAAAGGCAAAACTTTATTCATTACCTGATAGTCATACTTTTTATGAATTCGCTTTCAGTAATTTCAGGAACGTTGCTTGATTGAACAAAAAATTTGAAGTCACTTTTTGCGTATCCATATATGAACTCAGCCTAGTTGTTTATAAAAGAACTTTTGAATTTATTGTTATAAATACGGATAACTCCAAGTTCAATTCATACATTACTTAATAATAACTGTTATATAATGTTTTCAAAAAATACCGGATTGCTCTAAAATCTGAAGAATTTCCATTTAATAATATGAATTAATTTTATCAAATCATAAATAAAAACAAATTAATCAAAATTTAAATATTATTTTATATGATTTAAAATTGAATATTGAGCATGTGTATATAAGATGTATAATCTTTATAAAACCATTTTTCATGTAATATTTTTTTTCCGCTTTCATTTACTTTTCTTCTTCATAGGTAATAATAATCAATGAAATTATACCCTAGAATACTGTGTACATTGAGCCCATATATAAAAAAACATAACGTATTAATGGACAACATAATAAAATTAAAAAGCATTCTAGAAGATTACGACAAAGAATTTGATATATTGCGTTGTTAAAATCAATATTAATGAAGTACAGATTTAAATTATTTGTCAATTATTATTTCTGACCCTGGGTTTACACATTCCATCAACAAGAGATATAAACTTCTGTCTAGTCTTTACACGCCTGTCGAAATTAGGAGAATCATTTTTTAATAAGGAAATCGAAAAATGTTGATAGAATATGCTTGGATCTGAGTCGTTGAGTTATATGAACATATAAAATATTTGTTTTTATAATTGCTAAACCGAGGTACAGAAAATGTGTACTTTGAATAGTACGATAACAAAATCCCATACTTTTTATTTCATTGAAATTTCCGTCAACATTTTAGATTCAATTTAACTTTAATGTGCCTTCATGAGGCTATTGTTTTTTTAACTAATCGGTCACCCTCCTCTTTCCCACTAATGCAATACAATGGAATAAATTTCCAAACATACTCGGATATTAAGATTATTGCATTGAAATATATAGAATTTACCTACGTACATTCTATATGCTACGGATAATCCTCTTTGTCTTGTAGTACATGTATTAAAGTGTTGTAGTTCGCTTTTGTTGTCTGTTAATATAAGCAAATTTTGTATACCCGTAGACTGAATAAGTGTTAGCGCTTTTGAAATTGCTAGTTATTCTATAGATAATAAACAAAAATTCTTTTCAATTGTGATAGGTTCTTTATAAGTATTGATTGGTTTATATGTAGCAGCACCAGAAAAGTCAAGGATTTCGGATCCATAAATATGTAAATAAAACCTTTACATAATTCATGTAAGTCTTTTTGTACATTAATTTAATCACTTTTGGGTCATAGTTATTTTTGAATAACTGATACTTCACATAAAATCTAATACAAGTTTTAATATTCCTTCTTGGAAACCAAATGTCTAATATTTCTATATTTATATATATTAAGTACATTACTTTTGGCTACAAGGTGACCCTTTGTCTGTGACAGCTGGCTGACTTAATAAGTGACAACATTAAATAAAAGAGGTAACACCTCACCATCACCTTATGTTCTTTATTAGTCCGATTTGCTAGTTTTTATTCCTTGGTTATATTTCAATTTACAATCTTTTCTTAATATGAATTAACCATAAAGATTTACACATCTGATCATTTTTAAGTAATTTATCTAAAATCTTAACTGATTACTGAATTACTCTATCTATATTAACGTATGTATTTTCTGAGTTTAGAAAGCAATCTACTAGCCAATCTAAACACGACTTTCTTCGAAAATCTGTTAGTAACAAGTGATAAAGTCTTGTTTTTCCGTGAACCACACCAACTTTTTTGCGCTCATACAGTTAAATATTTTACAATTTACAGATACAATACATGAGTTAAATAGGAAAAAACTGGTTCTACATAAGTGGAATCTCCTTTCATGTTTTGTTAATTTTTGGATACTTCGTCATTGCTTTGAAACGACACCGGTCAAAAAAAAAGTAAGTTCAATTCACGTAACAAATGTTCTTTGTAGTTTTATAGCAGTTCATTTAAAATTAAATGCTGTCGAACTAAAAGCAGGTTGCGATTGATTTGTTACATATAAATCAAGGTAAAATAGTTATTCCTCTTTTTGTCATCAGAGGTATGAAAACTCTTTTTGTATTTAATATCTTCATTCAGAAAAATGCATCAATCGAATCATTAATTATTTATTGTTAATGTAACTCTATTTTATCTATATCATTGAGGAACTTTTGCTAAGTATAACATTTGTCTTTATATCGAAGTGTATAATAAAATAAAATTTTCTTCTTTACGCTTAAGACTATGGAATGGAATTTCTTCTAAACCTACTTAATGCTAATATATTCTCTGTAACTGCTTTAGAAAAAAATACATTTCAGAATTGCCTAGTTGTGAAATTTGCTGTCCGGTCTAAAGGTACTTTTACTTCAATTTTTAAAAAAATCTATTTTAACATAATTGCACGTAATTGAATAAAAATGACGCATCAAAGCATTTTTAGATTCAGGCTGTCATATCCCCAATGACCCAATGAGCCATGTTATCACTATAATGTAAATTAAAATTAACGCTTAAGTGACCGTTGCCTCGATTCTCATTGCTTATATAGGTATGTCATTATCATCATCATCAGCCTATATTGGTCCACTGCTGAACATAGGCCCCTCAAATTGCACGCCAGTGAGATCGATTTTCTGCTACTCGCATCCAGCTCCTGCCAGCCATCTTGCGCAAATCGTCATTCGACCTTGCCTGAGGACATCCTACACTACGTTTGCTGAGACGCTGTTTCCACTCAAGAACTCGTTTACCCCAATGGTTGTCGGTTCTGCGGCTAATATGGCCAGCCCATTGCCACTTCAGCTTGCTAATCAAGTGGCCTATTTCGATGACTTTGGTTCTCTGCCGAATCGCCTCATTTCTGATGCGATTCCTCAGAGAAACGCCGAGCATAGCCCTTTTCATAGCTCGCTGAGTGACATTGAGTTGGTGAACTAGCCGTACCGTTAGTTTCCACGTTTCAGCACCGTGTGTCATTAGGGGTAGGACGCACTGATTGAAGACTCGTCTTTAGGCATTGTGGGATCGGCGATGTTAAGACTCGACGTAACTTCCCAAACGCTGCCCAACCCAGCTGAACTCTTCTACTCACCTCGTCCTCGAAATTGTTTCGAGGTATAGGTATAGGTATATATATGCGTATTTTCATTGCTTACATAGGTACAAATAAGTAGGACTTGTACTAGGTATTACAATTTAAAGTCATACTTTTTGTATATAAGCAATGAAGACGTAAAAGTAATATTTGGAGATGATTGTTGAAGAAACCTTTTAATAAGTTTCAGTCGAGTTCATAAAAGAAAAAATTCTTCGGTTATCATAAATTTGCAGCCTAAATCTTTATTTTTTTATTCTTGACGACTTCAGTTGCACTTTTGTCTGAACTAAATTTTAATGGTATTTTATAAGGGCAATAGTAATTTGATTATTTGAATTTCTGCAGCTCTCGAATACTTTTGCATTTCAAACGCCTTGGTTAAGTCTTTGTTGGATATCATACAAAATTCGAATTTATCGTGACCTTGAATAGGATTTAGTTTTCGTCTTCACGGAATCACTTCTTATGCAATGTCTAGCTTTCCCTGTGAAACCGTAATAAATAGACCGTTATTATTGTTTTCATCACTACCTTCATAGTGTCTTTTATTCACCCGTTTCTCACAAATGCTATTTTCCAAGAGTACATTATCGTCGCTTATATCCGCATCACTATCAATTTCGTTGGGTATATTTATAAAAATGCGCAAAGCGTAAACAACACGTCCGGTCACCACAACGACATGCACTCGTCCTTCATAATAAAATATTCTATTTCCAGAATATTATTTTCATAATAATAATATTGAAAGAAAAAATCGCAAGCTACAAAGTGAATGGGTCTGTATGACCCATGGCGATCAGTTAATCAGTATCAGAAAAATAGTATATTTTCTATAGGCTCTAACAACCGTTAACGAATATTAGGTTTGTTCTAAACCACTGTTAAATGATTTATCAAAAGTGGAGTGTGCTAATTAATAATAATCATTAGGTTGTGAGAATTAATAATTAATGAACAGAGGTTTTAGTTTTCATTTGTTTATATTTGGGTATTCAAGTTCGATTGTGTTCTTAAAAATTTGAAGTTTTGAGAGGTGTTCAATACAGTAAAATGTCACGGTATATTCAGTTATCAAATATGCACCAATTACATTCAAACATCTAAATATTCAAACAAATTTAAAATACGGCTTCCTAATCAAGCTTTAAAGTTAAGAGTGACGTAAAATTATAAATGTAATAAATTTTATGTATAAAAAATGTATCAAAATTACAGAAAAATTATTAAAAAAATAAATTGAAGTATAATAGAGGTATAACATACGTTATGACAAAAGTCACATGCCGAAAGGAAACGAAAATAAGCTTATCGGGTTGACACAGATTAAAAATTACAACTGTGGGACTGGAGATAATTAAAATTTAAAAGTATGGATAATAAACCAGGTAAGCACGTCGGGTATACAAAAAAGGTCAACTAACAAAAAAATACTAGTAAACACCACTTTGTATTAAAATATACATTCTGTTGGCGCAATATGTTCCTAACTTTTTCTTTTTTCCATTTATTGATATCTCTAGAAACTTTCAAAATATAGTGAAATTTTCATCTTTTTTTTTATACACTTAGTTAGCTATAATATTTTGTTGCTTCGTATTCGGTTTGATGACTTAGTAAAATATAAAAGTATTTTTATGCTACAAATAGAGAGATACGATTATAACGTCAATCCGAAAATTCCTTTTTTTAAACTGAAAATGGTGCGAGTTCATGATTCTAAACTTTAACATAACAATTCTAGTCGCCGTTATCGAAAGCCATATCAATTTAAATTATAAAATTTTAAAAGCAGAATCACTATAGAAGTCTCTTCTAACACCAATTTTAAAAATAAATTGATATCATAAAAACGAGTCCAGTCATTGAGCAATGTTTAAGAAATAATTCACAAAATTCTCATTATTGTCATGAAATAATATTTTTGGATTATAATACGCGTATTTTATTATTTCAAAAACTACATACTAACGACGTTTCGGTTACATTGCAGTAATCGTGATCATGGGCAGACGAGGTGCACAAAAAATATTAGTTTCATTTTAATGAATACTCGCGATAGTCTTAGATCTCTTTATTTTAATTTAACTTTAAAAAATATCTTTTAAAGTGTAACAATTTGTTAATTTTATGCAATGGCAATTAAGGAAACAAGGAATATTTATATATCAGCATGTAATATTATGAAAATGATAATGATAAGTTTATTTTGTACCCCCATTTTTTATCATTATTTTTTGATTATGAACAACCGTACATGTCCAATGAACTTAGAACAGTATATACACATATATGTAACAAAGATTAATTCCGTTTTAAATTTTCTTTATATATTACTGATTTTGTCATATAACTAGATATAAAGTGGTGTTGTTTCCTTGTTTTATTGAATAAAAGGCAAACTTTTCAGTTTATTTTAGCCTTAACAACAGCTACGACGTAAATCCAATTTACTCATACTTGTTACTTAATTAAATATACCTAAAGAAGCTATCAAAATTAAAAATGTTTAAAAGGCATTATTTTGTCAGGATTCCTATTTTTCTAAACATAATATAATAAACAAAATATTTGCACAATATTGTGAACAGTATTTTCAAGAATTTTGAAAGGATAGAGAGAACAGAGATAAGTTTATAATGGGATTGTGAAGTTGGGTTTAAGAATTTAGATAGATCAGCAATAAGTATATGATATGATATATAATTATTGCTGGGTTCAAACAATTGAAACATTAAAATCAGGGTCTGTTACCGGGCATAACTTTTATTATCTCGTAGAGTAATACCGTGAAAAATTTTGGTTTTACGTTACATCAATATCTAATTATAATATTAATAATAATCGGATTTCTGGGGTTCTCATATAACTGCGCAACTTTCTTCCGATCTCTTCTAAAATCTAACTTGTACTAACTCTCTCTCACCAATTCTTGATTACTCTGATATATGCCACCTAATCAGCAGTTAAGAGTTTTGAACAAACTTGATTGCCCACAATTTTTTTGTATCCATTTCATATTTGTTTTTTCAAATATGACCACGAATCTCAAACTCGCATTCTACTCAAGTGGATGAACTCTCAATTCGCATTCGAAAGAATACTTATGTTCCCAATAATCTTTTTCCATTCTGTTTCTTCTAATTCTCCTTATCTTAAGATCAAGACTAGTTTTCTTGGGTGACTCTCATTTACAATCTATACGTTTTAAGAAAAACCTTATCCTAGACATTCCTGTATATTTCTCTATCTATTACACATTCTTCTATAGTGAAAACTGCTCGACTCTGGATCGTATTGGGCTGGGGCTTCTTCTTTGACATCTTAAAGGAGATTTTTTTCACTCGAATCCCGTCCTTAGCTATTTGTCTCCATCCTAAGAACCTAACTTATTGTATATATTAAAATATTTGTGTTCAAGTATATTTACTTATTTATTTCAATAAACTTAGCACTACTATTCTAATACATTCTTTACCATATAGACGTATAAAGTAGATACAGTATACTCCTACACTAGATACTATATTTAATACTGACCTTCCATAATACTTTTTATTTGTTAACATCCAAATGTGATAAATATCTTAAATCCAGTTAATATTTTTTTCTTTCCCTTAGTTTTTCTGTTTCAAAAAGATCTTTATGAAAAGCGCATAATTATATGAATATTTCACATAAAAAAAAGGTTTTTTTGAAAAAGAAATTATTCTTATTTCCCTGCATGAAGTATACACAAAATGAAATAAAATATTTTCTACTTACTAAAAGAATAAAATATAATATAATTATAAATACATCTGTAACCTGGTATCGAAGTAATTAAAAATATATATCTTTCATGAAAAATATATTTTGTTTTTCATTTTATATTATATCTAAAAGTTTAATTCCATACTGATTAGTAGTATAGCAGAATGACAGGGACATCTAAATTGTGGGTAAAATTGTAAAGACATAAATTACCACAATGACTTGCTAATTGGACCTCATGAAGTTTTTTTATGTTATTAATAATATCATATACGTATTTACCATAAAATTATAATATATAGCAGTAAATAGCAGTCATCGCTCGTATAAATAATCGTATAAATAACATTCCATGTTAATGGAATTATGTATATTTGTATACGTGTCGAAATAGTAACGAAACACAAACATCAATTACATTTATCAAGCACATTTCATAGCTGTAATAGAATCTTTTAAGTAAAATAATTACGGGTATAACAAAGAAAATCTTTTAAAACGTTAGAATTGCATTGCATGAAAGAATTTTTATAGCATGGTAGCATTCTTGTTCGCACAAGTGACTCCCGTTAGTGATGTAGCTTTATCGCAAATTCTTTATTCTTACAATGCAGCATTTGGATAATGCATAAATTACTCATAACGACGTGTCGTTCATAGCAGGTGCAACCTACATCTATGTAGGTTAAGTAATTAAAGTTGATACGCGATCAGAATTTTATAAGTGTTTTTCATTATAATTCAAGACTTTCAATATAAAATTATTTGATCTGTATATAAAATTGTTTGCTACGTAATATATATTTATCAGTTACTGGGCTTTAATACCAGGGAATATGTATAAAAGCCTTACTGTCATACTTATCAGCTATCGTCGGGATGCGGTCCGGAACTTTGACTAAAGAGCTAAAACTCGCAAACAACAAGAATTCAAACTAAATTTAGCGTTTATTTCATTTATTCATTTAGTTGAGAAGTTAAATTAGTTGCTTTTACTGTTCCCGTGTGGTTTCGGATCAGCATGTGTGAAGCGTAACTATTCGGTCAACTGAAGTGTCAGTAAACGTCCATTTACCTGTAGCCAGATTAATGTTGACTTTCGCCATTTAGCGAGTTCTTTTCACTATAACGTAATTAAGTGGAGGTTTTTAATTTACTGAAAGATATGAACGAATGTTAGCTAAATTACTATTGATACTGTGATTAGTCTCTCGTTCACAATATGTTCATATTTTAATACGTCTGAGATTTAGAAAATTATCTTTCTTAAGGTTAACATAAAAATACATATCTGCAACCTAATAATGTCATCAAGAGTGTCTGGATTCATGTAAGTTTACTTTTAGTTTTAGAGAATTTGTTATTATCATAATTGGCACATCGTTTTTAAAAATGTTTTCATCACGTAGTAGAATTATAAATTAAAGTAATATTCGTTTTCATAAAGTAAATAAGACATAGTTTCAGACGTGAAAATGGTAATTTTTCAGATAAAATATGTATGATTTTAATAAGAACATATTTCGTTTGCAACGTGTGATAAAATTTTATTTTTAATATATTTTGTTTATTTCAACTTTTCATTTTATTCATATATATCAGAAATGCAAGGCCTCCAACATAAATAAAGGTGATTTAAAGTGGCTTAACTTTATCAATAAAACAGAACGAAGGTCCGATTCAATTGGAATAAAAAATTTGGGGAACTATCATGAAGAATCATTTCAGTGAAATTGGGAATTTTTTTGGTAATTTGTTTTATATTTTTCATATTAATAAAATTTAAATAAAATTAAACGTGTACCTACTTGATTTATTTGTTCATACTTCGAGGAATATAATAATTTGGCATACGCTAATCTATTTTATATAGTTTTAAATAAAAATTACAATATTTATAAAGTATATAATTTTCTTTCGTTGGTAACTATGGAGTTAAAAAAGACATTTTGCTGTAAGGCAATTCTGGATGAGAAAAGAACTCACTCACAATTATATTAGGAATACGTCAGATCAATTTATTACAGGCGTTACTGAGAGTGTTTTTAAAAGGATCCCCAAAATGGCACACTCAAATTAAATTATACCTTGCTTGTAGTTAAAACAATTACAAAGCCTTTCGTTACGTTTTCAAAGAAATTGTCGCAAAGGAAAAATATTGTTTTTCATTAATAATTTAGATAACCGTTTGTAAGGTTGTATGATATACAGAGGGTATAATACTGGTGATGTCATAAATATTAATTTATTATTCTAGCTATAAAAATATATAACTGAATGATTAAACGAAAAAGTGAATTAATTTTAAGTCGTATACATTCCGTTCTTTTTATAACGCTACAATACTTTTAGTCAAAATACATCGTTACAATTTAAAAGTATGTCGTAGCACAATTTCAACTATATAGTTTCCATCTTAAATAAAAGAGAATACATTTGTTTTAAAACTGTATGTAGTAACCATGAGTTATGTTTATTCCTAAATGATCTAACGTTACATCGAAATTTGTTGCTTTATATGATGGATTTAGTTTAAGAAATACAATTACTTTAAAAAATCAGAATTGAAGTTCTTTCTTGACTGTTTTGACTGTTGGTATCTACATACTGTCATAAATTAAGACTCAATTATATGTACTTTTCTCGTTACCGTTTCGATTATTTTGTATTTATAAAAGAAATTCGATTTATATTTTTTTTTTTTTAGCTAAAGACTTCTTAATAAAAGTTTTGAATACTTAAATGTTGAATCTTAATTAAAAAATTGACATATAAAACCGAGATAATCGATAACCCCTGCTCTTTGACCTTTATAACCCAATCCTTTGAAGATTGTAATCGTTTAAGACTGTCACTGCTCTTTCCAAGTCATTATAACTTAAAGTGGCTACAAATATAAAGTTAATTAAAATTATGATTTATCAAATTATCAAAAAAAAGTTATTGTGATAAAAATATTTAAATTAATAAATATTTCAACTAATATATGCAAATAGGGATAATTTAAGATATATACAATTCGTAGCAAATGAAGAACATAAAAAGAAAAGAAGAAGGAAACTCATTAAAACTTGTAAAAATCAATGTATTTTAATAGGTTCCATATACACACTTTAGCAATATATATTTTATTTGCTTTTAAAATAGAAAAAGTATGTATATATATATATATATATATGTCTTTAGAAAACTCAGAAATGTTAATTAAAACATATTACGGAATTAACAGACCTCTCAATACATACATGAAAAGTAATTGAAATATGTTGTAAAAGGAGAATCTACGATACCGAAGTGCTTCAAGTAAATTTCGAAAGTTGCACAAACTGTGATAGTACGCTCGAAAATTGTAGTTAAATTATACTGTTTCTATTTGATTAGTGAAGTAGAATTAATATTCACGAACTGCGACACGGTCCTTGAAATGTTAGCGGTTTGATTTTGACGGCACATGGTGCGACTCCGGCTGATTAAACATTTTTTTTTAATAAATACGTTCAAAGAAATCTGTTTGTATGTGGATAATTAAAATTCCATTTTCAGACCACGTCTTTTAATATAAATTTTGAAATCCTAAAATAATATGAAATAGATATAGTAAAGAATTATTTGAATGAAACCTACACACTGTAAGTATTTATTGTCATGTTCGTGAGGCCTTCATCGGCACTGTAACATATTTTAAGGCGTGACCTTCACTGTATTTCATTTCATTAAAGGACTGTATTCTATTTTTACTTACCTTATAATTATAAAGAAATGCTATGCATTTCTAATTCACTGTGAAGTAAACTCCTCAATAGAATCAATATGCATGGGAGTTTCTCGATCCGCCAGTAGAATTTCATTGATTGTGTTACTATTAGCTTTATTTGGAGTAGATTTTACCATTTCCGAAGCTCTTACTAAAATTAGTTTCCAACTAAGAGCTGTTACTATTTTTGGTTTAGCTTATTCTGGTACCGAATATATTTATTGTAAGTTAATACAAATTTGCGAACGGAGTAACTTTAAATGTCAATTTATATTTAGCTTTAGCTTCGAATCACGTAGTAGTGCATTAAATAGTATGCATGATGAATCACCGTGGATGCTTAGTAAAACAATGTCAGAGTTTGAAGCACTATCTGAATGGCATTATGCTTTAGATATCATAGTTCATACCTTCTTTTACCCTTTCTGTTTTTTAATGACAAAAAATTGATATGCTTTACTTGATTGATTTTTTTCTATGATATTTTTTGATTAAATTCTAGTTCAATGAACTATTTTATGATATTCTTGTATGATAAATTTTGGATTTAAAATCTATTTCATCTAAGACTTTTCTGAATTTTTTTAAAATATTTTTTGCAACACCCAATTTTTATAGTTTATCTATGTAAAGAACTGAATAACAAACGTTATTATGACAATAAAAGCAAAACATTTATTTACCAGTACCTTTTAACATAATATTTCTATAAATCTAATCAAACCTGTTACATAACGACCATCGATCATAAAGAGTTATTTTAAGGATACGGATGAGTCACAATATGTCATAAAACGTTGTATTTTGAGAGATGGGACAAACAAATTTGGACATAGTGTGATTAAGAGGGAGGCCTTCATATTACAAACTGATTGATCTTTCACGGTTCAAGTAAAACTACCCTTAAAATGACACACCATAATACCAATATAAAATAACTATTTATTATAATTACAGCTCTAAAAGATTTCAAAGTAATCCAAAACATAAAAAATGTTATAGGCCAACAACAGATCGTATCTAAGGGACACTTGATCTGGGTTAATTTAATTCTCGGCTACACCAATTAATCTAATACCGGTTATATCATTATCTTATTTGTCTTAATTAATAGGTAGAATATATAGAATATATTTCCTTAAATAAGAGTCTGTGATATATGTATATTTTTTGGGGAACTATTGTTATAAATGTGAAATAGTAAATATGTGTAAAATGACATGCCATTTCTAGAATTTAAAATAACTTTTTACAATCAAAAACAATCATGAGCGCCCATCGAATACACATGATTTATTTAAAATATTTCAATGACCCGAAGTCAATTACTAAATTATCAAAATATTTTTTTGTTTTGAAACCGATAAATGTTTAATGTAATTTAATGTTTTCAAAGTGGAAATGTCACTTTAAGTCCTTATTAATTCCTTAAAAAATTTATAACATTGCCCCTAGACTCATACGTCTAATAGGCGTTAGAAATAACCATACTTTATATTATAATACAAGCAAATCAAACTAAAAAATTGTTTGATTACTATGCGTATTTTATTATTTTGAAAACTACATACTCCTGACGTTTCCGTTACTTGGCAGCAACCGTGATTATAGTTTTTTAAATAATAAATTACGCGTTTTAATCCGAAAAATATTAGTTTCATTTAAATGAATACTCGCGAAAGTCTTAGATCTCATTATAATACAAGCACTCTAAAAAATTTTCATTAAATACAGCAATAGTCTTGTATACTACGATTCAATTGGTGATTTAGTAAACGTCCTTTTGAAATTTGAAGACTTGGACTTCTTCTTAATATAATTATTATCTCAATTCTCATATGCAAGAAGAAGTAAAACTATTTAAACTTTAATGCTATTGTGGAAAACTGATCGATTTAGATATTCTTCTCCTGAATAAATATATTGTTCTGATAATTATGTGTTCACATAAATCAAAATAATATATTTTAAATAGAACAAGGGTGTAATAATACGATTTTAAAACTCACATCAAGAAAAACTTTGGAGAAATATTTTTTGTATTACTGGCATTTGTTAAAAATGTAAGAGAAGCCCTTGATAGAACAATGGTAATATGGCGGTTTCTTTTGAGATATACAAACATATCAATATCAATTTATTACATTTTTAGATATCCCTTTAGCCTTAGCGGAAAACATCTCCCTAAAAGCTCTTCACTCACTTCTTGGCACGCACTGTCGATGTTTTTTAATTTTCATTTTTTCCCTATAATTGTTATCCAAATATTCAAATACCGCTTATTTTTTAAAATATCTTTATAGAATATAACTAATTTAAATTATTTAGTCTGTTGGTTATATTAACAATAGAAACGGTCTATCTATAATTATATGTAAGTAAAAATACTTATGCCGAATTAATTTGTATGTGAGGTAGTTTGTGTACAGGACACTATAGTGCGATAATGTTTTGCGAGCATTTTGAAATTTTTATTATTTTCCACCAAATCATTTCAAATTAAGTCAAGATCTGTTGATTATCGTACTTTTAGTAAAAGAGATCACTCGTATCTAGAGCTGATCCTATCAACAGCACTATATCTTATTATTCTCTAACAATATTACACTAATCATATTTTTAGTTTCACTGCATACTCTTTAATCACTTGTATTTTAATTCATTAATTGTTTTTGTTATTTGTACATAGTTTTTAAAGAAAATGTATATTTTTCGTACTCACTTAACTATGAAAAAGATTAGTTGGGATCACAATGTGTGCTTATATTTTAATAATAGTTAATAATTATGAATTTTAAATTTTTAACTGTTTATTATATCAAAAACTTTATATAACTTGATATGTTTGAAATAACCAGAATTTGTCCTCTAAACATTCCACGTAATGCCTGTTCATGACACAAATAACCCATTATATATACTTACTAGTGTAGAACTGTCACGCAAAATAGAAATTGTCCTAATTCATAAATTTCTAGAGCTTTAACGAAAAACTGGGTCACTGTCAAAGATAATACTATTTATATTGAAAATAACATTCTCACCTAAAGTAGCTTCATCATGGCTACAGATGAATGGATGATTGATGAAGCCAACACGTGTGATTCAAGAATGTTTAATATGTTGGAAAAGGAGACATATTTAGAAAATTGAAAAGGAAGCTTGTTATATTTTAGAAAATTGAAAAGGAGAGCTAAGTGTTGTGCAATTACATTAGAATGGTGTTTGGATCACTTATTGCTGACAAGACATGTTAAACTTTAGCAAGAGCACTTTAAAAGGCTTGGGATCCTCTTCCAGAGAAATAAGGACATTTTATAAGTGAAATCTATATTGTGGGTGGGAAATAAAAGAAATAATGATTAAGTATAAGTGAAATAGTAGTCAAAACATTCAGTGTTTGTACTGCTAGCGGCATAACTTTGAAGTCTTCTTCTAATCCTACATAGAAGTACCATCACTACAAAGAACAATTTTATAGAACAGGATTTTAAAGTCGCTTTTATTTCAGTAATTATAGAGACCATTTTGTATAAATATACTGTTCCCTAAGGTACCTTCAACTCAACATCTTGCTTCAGGCCACTTATTGTTTCTGAGATAATTCTCATGAAATTAATTAAATTGTTTTTTATTCTGAACTCAATCTTCTTATTTATATTTTTGTACGCTTATTTTTTCAATTTTTTCCTTACTATGTTACGAATTTGTTTAAAATTTTAGAGTATAATACAAGTAAAATAAATCAGGAAAATATAATAACGATGTTAAGAAATAGAAAATGTATAGTAACATATTTCTTTAAGTACTTAATTGAACAAAAGATTTACAAACATAAAAAAAAAACAAATAATATTAACTAAATTACAATAATCTTCTCCATCTGTTTTGTTGTGACCAAAATTCTTACTTGCAGCCGGGCCAATATCGCATGTCTAAGCCCCATATTGGAAAAGATTAGCTTGAATACTTCCTTATCTCATAGCCGTGTTTCCTTCGTCCCCAGATATTGAAGTGATATGTTTAAGTAAGTGCCGACCGAGCGACTAACTGAATTATGAATTTGATAAAAAAAAAAAGTTTGTGCTATTGAGATATTATACAACTTATTGCCCAGATAAGTTTTTACAAATAAGGGTCTGCAATTTTAAATCAGTGTAAAGTCAGCAGTAAAGTAAATAATTTTATTAATATTTTATCTTGTGTTCAGAGCTGAAAATTTAAGTAAATACCTACATAACAAAAATGTATTTTTTTTAACTCTGGACATACGATAATTGGGTTTATACAGTTCCATTTCATTAAAAAACTTACATAGATTGTATTGATTTTCCAATCATCTGTTCTAACTGTGAAGGGGTTGGAGAAAGATCTGTGCCATAACATCACAAAAAATACTATGACACCATTCAATAAATACTTGCAATTGAATTAAGATATAACACATTCGGTTTCATAAATATATTTTGTCGGCGGGATTCTTCTATTTCTTTTCAAATTCAATTTTCTTAGGGTAGAGTCATTGTTCGCTGTTTTTTCTTGTATAAAATCCTTCAAGACATTTATTTTAGTGAAACGGTTAAATAAATACTTAACCGTTATATGTGTATTACAATGGTTTGTAAGTCCTAGTTTAATTTTTTATAACCTTTGTTATTGTTATGTATGCTAACAAAATATTGCTTTACTCTTTGGATTTTACTTCCTAAATTAGCTTTACATTGCTTATATATTAGACTATTTAATTTATTTTTATATTCTCATTTTCTGTAAGACCAGGATTAAATTCACATCTTTACTTTTTAACTGTAAGGTACCTTTAACTATTCTATAAAAATATCAATACAAAAAACCTGCTCCATTAAGTGTTAAATTTTATGAGTGTCTTCCAAAGATTCACTTTATTGAGTTAACGTTTATCATTCCACTAAAATGTGTATTTTTTGTAGTATGAGTCCAAATAACTTAGTTAAAGAGTTAACAACTTTCTTCCTACTTTGGCAAAGAAAACCTTCATCCTTGCCAAACATTTATTATTTTTTAATAACACAACTAGCTTTTTTTAAGTTCAACAAAATTTACTTTGCTTGCACTGCTCCGACATAAATACATTTTTTTTTTATTCCTACGTATCAGTTAAGTGAACAATACTTATTGAGACTTTGTTATTTTTATAAAATTATGGGTTCAAAAGTAAATTTTCTGTCGAATTGCTTGTCTATTTATCCAAAAGATATTATGTATATCTATTTAAAAATGAGACGAAAGTTTTTGCACATCTTTTAATGAAAACGCACACATATACTGCAAATATGACGTATTTAGTACAATATGTGTGTTTCAAAAATGTTATTCTTATGGAATTTACAAAAAATACATACATATATATACCAGCGCAGCTCTATTGATCTGTAAAATAAAGACGTAGTAGATAAATAACTATTTAATAATATACAATGTTACCTCTACTTCAGATTACCGTTACTATAGCAAGGTCAAACTTATAGGTTAAAATGAAACTGGTCTTTGCTATACGTTATTTTATTAGTTCAATGGTTGAAGCCTAATATTTCGATATATACATATAACATACAATTCAAACCATCAAAATATTCTATTTAGGAGATGTATCATTTGTAATATTAGCCAGTCTTGGTCGTTACATAAATATGAGCTTTCTATGATATTCAGCTATTGGGAGGAATGCCAACAGTTTTGAGACTTTACTTTGATGAAATGAAGAGGATTTTTTGCAATTTACTCCCAAAATTTATTACGTATTACAAGTAGCGTATTTTTCTCCATGAAATCCTAATACAGTTAAAAAAAATTATAGAGTCGGTTATTTTATTTGTTTCTTATATGTAAGACGTACTTTTTCCTTTCATATTATTCTATGAAAATTACTCCATTATCTTCGTGTAAATATGGCTTTTCATAGTGTATTTGCCTTGAGACACATTGGAGACTTAAGTTTAAGCAACAACTTAACTACTTAGGAGATATATCCATCTGAACCTCCCAAGTTTAACTCAGGGTAATCTAAGTTTTACAAGCCTTGTTATGCTAATTAACCGTTATAATTTCTCAGTCCATGATAAATTTTGTAATTATAACATGTACTTTCTTAGCCGTAAAGTTGCTGCTAACGTTGTACAAAAGACATTATTTACTAAATATTTTATAAGTTTGGCCATTCATTCATACATTATACTGATAAAAATATTTATAATCAAATGATACATGTTACAGGACATAAAAAAGTGTTACCACAAAAAATCGGTACCTTTTATAGCATTTTTTTGTTAGCGGGGTAAGAGGTCGAATTTTAACCTCAAATTTCGTTAACTTCTATGGAGCTATTGAAAGATTAAGCCTTTTCAGACGGTACCTGTATAACCAGCAAATTAAGAATTTCCAAAAAAGTTTCAGGGGCTCCGGTCGATTAACAGAAAGCATAACGAAAAACGTATTGAAGAGAAACAATTTGATAAAGTTGCTTTACAAGGTTTGTAGGTCAAGAGTATCCAATATTTGAAACAAACCATAAAAGATATTTCAAAATAAAACTTCTGCTTCCAACTACCGGTTAATGAAGGAACTTTGACTTTTACTTTCAATCTAAGCTAAGATCAACGCAACCAAGACATTTGCAAAATAATAAGATATTTAATGATTTTTTCAGAAAAATACAAAACAAATATTGATATGGATAAAAAATATACAAATTCAAATGTTTAATTGGTATTTAAGCAATAGGTAAATAGTTTTTAGAAATATTATTTTTCATCAATAGCAAACATAATACAATTAAGCTATTAGTTTATTACTTATGTCCTTGCAGGAATCCGCACTCATCTTAGTGGTTTAATAATGGATAAGATTCATGTTAATATAAATAGTTATGAACATAGGCCAGCCATTATACGATATAACCTGATGATATACGAAGCAATTAGCCAGTGACGGAGCGGAGACAATTAGCGATGTTACCTGCACCGGACGAGACTCGATTATCCAATCAAATCGCATCACGGTCCAAATGTATCAGTAATTTTAAATTGAGAATAATTCTAGTGTAAATGCAGACTTTATTTCATACATTTGTCATAATGATTTGGAAGTATAATATTTTGCTTATATTTAATTTATAGAAACGAATCTTAAGTGGAAAGCTTTAAGCATTATATTTCAGCAACCATAAAAGATGTCGTTTATTTTACTCGATTGATTAATATATAGAAATAAGTTTATCAATACGTATACACCTAGAGTTCGTTCAAATAAATAAAATCATTCTAATAACATCAACATAATTGTAGCACAGAGCTGACTAATGAGTACGTATTTACTTTGCTTCGAGCTTTGGAAGTGTGAGAAACTGCTAGTCCCTCCGTAATATTTTCCGGAGACTAAGAGAAACGCATTACTCAGAGATATAATCTGAGTCAAAGAGTATTGAGACCAAGTAAGAAACCGAATATCAATGCAATGCTTTAGTAATTAAGAAATGAAAACAATAAGTTTTCTATTGTAAATGATATATTATAAATACAGCTTTTTATATTGTTCGATCAGTTATATTTGTTTTTCGCTGTTCCCAAATTTCACAATTTTTCCCACTTTTATATTTCTTAAATCTAACAACACCGACAGAAGTGGATTGTGGTGTAAAAATTTGCCGGTTTATTTTTGTTTTCACTATTTTCGTTCATTAATTTTAGCCCTTTTCTATTTTGAAATTCGACAGGCACAGGAAAGCTAAATACGTCATACAATATCTCAGATAAGCTATTCAAGCCTATTTTAGCTACTAATATAAAATATCTACTTTTATTCTGATACATCTGCTTTTGCAACAGAAAGAGGATCTAAATATATAATTTCACTTGAAAAGGTAAAGCTTTTTCCGGCACGTTTATTACACTGACTATAAAATTCGAATGAGGTTATATAGGTACACGAAGAGTATGAAAAATTTAGACAGTAATTCCAGCTAGAAATAAAAAGCTTTGTCGGGTGTCACCTCTAAAACGTTTACATTTTGTTTAAATAATTCTTACAGTATTGTCGACCTTTCAGAATAAATTATTTGGATTGTTGAAACTCTAACCCCTGATTGCTAAGTTATTTTATAATAGATGTCGTGCACTGGTTCGTAATAATAGAAAACGAGTATAACACTGGAATGACGTCAGTGGCGTGTAACGTTCGGTTTCACGCTACGTACAGTGGGACTCACGCTACGCTGTTTGTATGAACGTAATAGCCGGGGAAGGATATAAAACCTTTTGTATAAAATATTACGATAGCACTCTCGCTTATAGCGCCTAAAATGTTGTACCGCTGGGAAAGTCATCTCGAATGAAACATCTTGAGCACATTTCTGACTTATTGTAATATTATGCTTTCACTGTCGTTTTACAGACTGTTTAAAAATGATATATTTTTACTTAAAACTTGTAACATTTTCAACAGTTTGAAGTTTTTATAAGGCAAACTCAGTGTAAGCTGTATTTTTAAAGCCTACAATAACATTCTGGTTTAGTATAACTCTACTTTTAATACAAATTGGAAGTTTTTATTATTTTGCATAACAGTTACGGTGACATTAATATAATACCATTAATTTAAACAAAAAAAATATTTGATCTGTTTTCGTAGGAATCAGCATTTATGCTGAAGTAAATTTGATATTAATTGAAATAAAAAACAATAAACCTAACGATATAATACTAAAAGTTTTGACGTTTCCACACCACTGGGTCTAATAATAGCTCGGGATCTGATCTGGACTTGTATAGAAAAAGTAAAGGAACTTGAGATCATTAATCTTGAGATAAGGTGTTTTACTGGTTCCAGCTGGGAAACTTTCTTTATTTTAAAATATTTACTGTTACATTCAGTCATGTGTTGATCCAAAGATAATTTTATTGGATTATATTATAATTTGTTTCTTTACATAAGTTTTTTCTTGATGTCATGTTTGATTTAATTTCATTTACTTAATAATAATAATAAATATTCTCTTTACCCAAACAGAATGGTGCGTTAATAAAATTTGAGTATAGAGTGGAATAGATGAAATTTTTAAATCATTTAAAACCTCCACTTCACTATAAAGCCCATGGTGCATTGTTTGGAAGGCTCATTCACGACTGACCATAAGCCTTTTATTAAAAGCCCGATACGTTGAAAAAAAGTTATGTATTATTATATTTAAGGTATGGTATGAAGTTAAGCTCTTAATTTAATTATCACAAAAAAAAATCTTTTCGTCCCCAAATTCTTGTTGCTGAGCGAAATATTTGAATATAATTATTCAAAATCTGTAACAAAGTATGTACTTTAAAAGACTTTGGGAGAAGGAAAATGTTGACTTTCTTTCCCAACGGTAAAAAACTTTACTGTTTTATACTGAGAGCGTCTTAAATTCACAGAATGTTTGAATTACTAATGAATCCGCAATGACATATTAAAATATTGAATACAATGAGTAATAAAAAAAATCAAAGTTACAATGTTATTATCTCGATGTACTTTATAAATAATATCATTAATTAATAAATCTAAATTATATGAAAACATGAATTTAATTACAAAACTTGTTATATAATCCGCGCGCCAGATGCGACTTCTAAGGTATTTAAAATTAAGTTATATGTGATTATAATGTATTCTATGATAAATATTGGAGTATAAGAGATACTGTAATATCATCAAGTCTAAATTAATTACTAAGATAAGAGAGGGAGGAAGATCCAATTAATGAAAATATATCATACATCCACAATTATGATCAGCAAACTTTTGAAATACAAACAGTCACTGTGGTTTATATAAAAATAACTACCCATCAATCCTGACATAACTTTATGTAATTATTAATTAAATTGAAATGTAAATAATGAAATTTATATCATTATTTGGTATCGATAATTTCGGACATAAAATGACAACTATGTAACGTGACTGTATCAAAAATTTTAAAATCTTTTACTTAAAACATCCGTCGTATAATTAAGTTGTTACTATTCCCAAGTAAACCAAAAAAGAAATTAACATTTTTACTCTGAAACGACTGAAAACATACTAAATCATTGTTTTCTTCTTTATAAATTTTTGTTACAGATATCTTACACCGTCACAACATACCTAATTATAAAAATAACTTATTCTAATCCTCAAATGGTCTTAGACTTCAATTTAATTAAATATCTATGTATGTCAAGAATGAAAGATCTCGGTATCGTATCGAGGTTACAAGAAAATTTATTATATATTACTACTAATCGTTCTGATGATACCTATGGATAAAGTTATAAATCATCTGACGTATTAATTTTTACCTTATTGCATAAAAGAATAATTTTACAATTAGGTTATAAGGTTTATAAGCAATTATGGACAGTTTCCATTCAATTAGATATCAATATCTTGAACAGTAACTCATCTTTTCTGTTGTGGTAAAGAAACTTTGGTAATTGAAATCAATCGTAGAGTTTTAGTCATTTTTAATTCTTAACCCTCGTTTAATTTAGTTATTAATGGATAATTAGCGGGGCCTTAATAGTTTTATTAACAAAAACATTAGCAGGACTGCATTAATGGCACAAAAAGCGTAACAGTTTCTTCCGAGAAGTTCAAAACCAAGCTATTCATTTTACATAATTTCTCACTTATGATAAAGTTTAAACAAACTAGTTGGCGTTTCTATTAAGGCGAATTTAGCACTACATCCAAGCTCGGGTGGGTTAAATATATGTGACCTTCATATATCGCCGTGGCAGGGGTTTAATGGAAATTATGAAGTATATAAGTGCTCCGATAAAAGTTACTTCGATAGCGGTTGCTGGATTTTCTAGAAAGAACTCTATTATATCAAATCTAATATATATATTTTGTGAATAAATGAATAAAAAATATTTTTGTTTTTTATTTTTAATGATGTTGAAAATATATATATCTTGTATTTATTATCCTATTAATATTTTAGGCTGAAACTAATAAACAATATACATACATGGAATACCAGACGAAGGAAATTGACTTAAATTTTTATTAAATATGTACATTCTTATTTTGGAAGCTTATTCAAATTTATATTTACATTCTTAGTGCACGCGAATGTTTGAATTGATTCCAAAAATGGTTCGACCGATTTTAAAATAGTATTTTTATTTAAACGCTTTTTGCTTACAATGGCGACTAAATTGATAAAAAAATCCTATAGCCTGAAACTGCTTTTAGTGACTTATGTAGTAAAGGTTATAATAAAAACAGATAATGTTTGCGATAAACTTGAGGACTGATTTGTTTTAATCACTGAAACGTAACGAAACATCTTTAGCTCCAGACTTTTGCAAGAGTATAGAACAAATATAAGATATAGAATAGTGGAACGCGAACGTATATGTGACATTTATAGAGTTATTTTAAATGAAGGTCATAAATATTCATCAGATACATCATTTTAATTTTGGAAAACGGTTATAGTAATGTGTCAAAAACTAAAGTTTTCTAATACCTACCTTGTCTAGAAAGTCACAAGTGAGGGATGTTCACTACTCTCCTATTTCAAATATAAATTAATTTGATTTATAATTCTTAAATAAAGAGTAATTCATTTTACAGCCAGCCATTTCTAGTTCCAGACTAAGATTTTCCAAGAAAGAAAACGAAAAAGATTACAGCACTTACATCTTCTTTTTTATTTATATATATGTAATAAGCAAGCGACACAAGTAAACAAACGGATCAAAAAATATATACGTATACCTACGGCTTCTATTGTTCTTATCATGACTATTAACCTTCCATGCAGTACCCAAATCAATTTCATTTCTACTTAAGTTTTTTTGAGTATAAGAGATGATCCGTCCCAAAGAATTTCTTTGGGGACACTGTTGTTTATGCTTGCATAAGGATATTAGGACTGAGCTCTCTTTTGTTAACCATTTTCAATAGATGGAATTTTTTCCATCTGTAAGAAGTAAGAAAATGCTGGATTGTGTTCATTTATTTGTAGCCAAATCCATTAGCTTGATAGTAACCTCTAAATCGCCCTTTATTACTAAGCAATAAAAACTATGATAGTCACTATAAATGTATATAGAGACAGTATTCAAACATTTTGGAGGGGTACGTATATATCATATCGTAAAATATGGTTCATTATTTCAAATTTATATTGCGTTTTCACACCCGTGCTTTAATTATTTTCTAAATAAGCAACCGAGAATGAAACTGTAAGTTACTGTCCGGTATAAACCAGGTAAAACTCATTAACTTAGACAAAAATATTAGTTACATACCTAATATATTTAAGGCAATAGAAATATAAGTTACAAAGTCACGCCACCCTTTAAAAATAAAATAATAAAAATAGCTTTCGTTATAAATTATGCTAACTTCAATATCCGTAATTACCGGCAAGTCTTTACTCAACGGATAATAGAGCAAGATCACTAGCTAATGGTTTCAAATTCTATTTCCGCTGAAACGTTGGCCTAATTTTAGCCCTCCCCGATAATGTATCCGCAAGGAGTTGGAATAAAAACTAAAATGATGGAAATTAAACATTATATCAATAAAATACTAAATTAATTGAAAAATATTTAAAATTAATTAATGAAGTCATTAATAAAATTAACAACTTTTATGTCGTCATTAAAGTATGTATTCCTTATTTCTATTAAAAGTAGTTTTTGTGCATTTTCAGTTTACAATTAAATGAGACGTAACAATTTTTTCATGCTGGTCATTTGTGTCTCTTTATCTTGTTAATTTTTGCAATTAAGACAAAACTTATTAAGATTTTGAACAAAAAACTTTTAACAAGGATAATTTCTGTTGCTATTTTTAAAAATTCATCGATGCTGAAAAATATGAATGATTAATCTTCAATAAATAGAAAAAGTTAGTTAAAATAAGAACCACCTTGCGCTTATTTATCAAATCTTACAATTAAATGTTCACATTAGCTTAGATATAAAAACTTTATATCATCATTTGTTGTTTATTTATTTATTTATTGGTTCGTATTTTAAACAAACAAGCTTTATTTAAATTAAATATTAGCCATCAATGTATAAAATCGCTGCATATTTCTTACTGCTTTCGAATTGGCTTATGTGAGATGTCGAAAATGTATCCAATATAAACTTCAATTTATACTCAATTGGCAAAACAAATATATGTCAAGTCTTCACTGCTCCTATTGTTCAAACAAATAGTCATTCTAGTGCGTAATAAATATAATTTGGTCTTGTCGCATATGGATAAATAATAAACAGAAAAAACCATTTATAAAGGCAATTACATTTCTTCTTGCGCAAATAGAACTTGAAGAATTTTATTTCATAGAATTCTTAACGACAAAAATTGTGCAAAGTTTCAGATGTAATTCGAAATTAATCCTTTTAAAGCATTGCATTCTACTAGAAAGCAGTTTGTAGGCGTCTTGAAAACCGGATCACTGAATAAATCTCCGTTGGAAATAAAAAGACAATCCTGGTATAAGCTGACACACAACCCAATTAGGAATACCAGTCTCTATTTACTTAACATCAACTTTGATGTTACCTAAGTAGCTGCCTTTTCAGTATATTAGCGAGAAAGTTTTTTCCTCTGGGAAACAGTAGAAAGTTTTTTTAACGAATTATATTTAAGCAACATGCTCTTCTCATTGTGTTTCTGGTTTTAAGATACATTAAAATGTTTTATATTTTCTTGTAAAAAAATATAACTCATGTAATTTCATACGTAACAAGACACAATTTATTATAAAATAGACTAATGCTGTTTACAATTATAAGTATTCTAGATTTTTTGATTGGCACTGATAATTGGTCATAATCAAATTTTATTAGGTGTAGCTACGTTGACCAATCCCTAATTCACTTTGTGTGAATAGCATTTTATCATTCCTTTTAATAGTGTATTTAAGTCATTTCATATAAGACATATTTAAATGTAATATTTCTAGAAATTAAGAGTTACATAATTAAATTGATTTTTATTTTTATTCTCATTCATTTACAATTCCTTTCTTGATTTCTGATCTCTGACAACTCAAAATATTTTTCTTTAAAAGTATGACGATTATTTCAAATGATTTTGCAGAAAAAAATTCGTGATGCAGTATTTTTAAATTATAATGCACCATAATATATATATCGGCGCAAGCAGCTTCAATGACGGATGCAACATGGAAATAACTGGCACCAATTATTATAACACCTTATTGGTCGTCGTTACTATTGTTAAAAGTAAAACGAAATCAAAGAGAATAGAACTATGTTTGAATTCTGGTTTAAATATGACGTCTGGACGCACGAGAGAGGACTGCAGAGTTCAGCGAGTGCCGAGCATAAAGAACCTTCGAGAAATACAAGAACATTTAGAAGAATTGAAGTTTCATTTTAGAATATCTGGAACTCACTGAAACAAGTGACATTAGAGACGTCAGCGAGGCTGGCGTCCTGTCTTTAAAACAATGAATTTGTAATAAAATCCGATATCAGAAGTGGGATCGCTCTAGTGATCAGTTACTGCCGGTCTTAGTGTATTTGTAAATCCTGATCCAGCTCAAGAAAATAATCATCCGGAGAACTTGCGTAATGAAGAACGCTCCTCAGTCTTTCATGCAAATGATGTCAACAATGCAGAGCGTGACCGAACGTTTGCTACTAAAAAAACAAGGGATACGATTAAAATTACTAACAAGATCATATTAATTTTATCATCTTTTGATCCCGGTGATAGTGTGTGTGTTCGAGATTGATTCAAACGCATCTTTACGGCTGTAAATACGTACCAAATCAGTAACTACGACATTCGAATTAAAGTCTTTTAAAGGAGTGAGCTAGAAAGTGTGCAGACGATTGGTTAGTTGCAACATCTACACAAGAGGCATTACGTGAGACCATAGCTAACATTTGTTATTATCCTTTGAGCTAACCTCGTGTCCATGATGTATTCTGAAGAGAACCATGAGATTCTGTAGGGAAGGCTTGTGGTACCGTGACAAGACAATTATACACCACAGATCTGGAGAGCGTGACCTCTGAGCTAATCGCGTGTTACCCTTGAGCTAACCACGGGTCCTTGATGTATCCATAAGAGAACCATGAGATTCCGTAGGGATGCCTTGTGGAGCCGTGAGAAGACAAGTCTACACCACAGATGTGGAGAGCGTACCTCTGAACTAATCGCGTGTTACTCTTGAGCCAACCACAGGTCCTTGCTGTATCCTTAAGAATACCATGAGATGACGTAGGGAGGCCTTGGGAAGACTTGAGTAGAAAGGTACTCACTCGATCTATAAGAACTTGCATGATTTTAATATCAAACTACTAAGACCATTGCTTTATTTAAATACGACAATAGACATACTCTTCACAGTAATATTTGCAACATGTCTGGTTAACACACGGCAGTGCCTCTACAAAAACGATGCTGTAATTCAAACGAAAGCATACTCGACTCCAAAATCCTGATCAAATACATCTATTGCGAATATAACTAATTTCAGTTCCTTTTGTGCTAACCGTGATCATGCGTTTGAATCGTGTTTCCGACGAGAAAAAGAAGATGACGCCGAATTTCAATTCAATATCGACTGGTAAATGTACCCTAAATTAAAAGCAAGTTTGCAGTGGTGCGTATAAAAGAATCAATTGCAAATAAAAACTCTGGGAGTAGAAAACAAATCGTAAACTATTTGCGTGGATTGAGATCGGACCTTACTATTTCCATGAATAGTTAAATAGTTATTAATGTAGAAATAATTTTCTATAGTTCCAGGTTTTGAAACGACTACTGATATATGACCGGAGCAAATTTATTACGTGATAAGAATACATGTGGAAAATTTAGTATCCTTGCCGATGTTTTGCACATACGAACAAGTCAATTATGCTTTGACAGTTTAGATTACAATTCAACAATCAGTCCGTTTAAATCGAAGTAATGCACCAACACATTCAAAACAGGATGGTCGAGGCGGAGAGAAGATACAAAGCTAGGTTTTTGAGAGGTCGAGCTACGATTAAAAGATTCCAGAAGGGAGATATTGTAATAATAAAAATATAACCCCAGAAATCGGATATCCCTATATTTAAAATTTTGTGAACTATACAAAATCCAGAAAATAATTGAGAATGATTAATATCTTGTAAAGTGATTTTAGACCGTGGATGACTTCGAAATGTGGCACATGACCAGCTACGAATGTGACACATGACCAGCTACGATGCGACTTCACAGCATCTGAGGGACGACACAGAATTACTAAGCAAGCAGTTAGGTGGACGGTTCGCCTATCTAATAGTTATCCGGTGAGCGTATTTCATTTTGTTCAAATTGCTTCATTCAAACGCATTACAATTAATCATTGCTAGCAATGTGATTGTCTAACACTTAGTTTGAGATATATTACTATAAAGATGCATTTGGCGTGCGGATCCGAACCATAACAAAAAAAAAAAAAAAAAAAAAAATAAAGAAATAAATAAAAAAAATAATAAAAATAATAATAATAATAATTAATAAAAAATAATATTGTAGACGGGTGGAAACGTCTTACAAAAAAAAAAAAAAAAAAAAAATATTGTACATGGGTGGAGACGTCTTACGCCAAACAAATAAAGAAAAAAAAAAAAAAAAAAAAAAAATTATACAAGGGTGGAGACGTCTTACGCCAAACAAATAAAAAAAAAAAAAAAATTGTACATGGGTGGAGACGTCTTACGCCAAACAAATAAAGAAAAAAAAAAAAAAAAAAAAAAAAAAAAAAAAAAAAAAAAAAAAAAAAAAAAATTATGTAGACGGGTGGAGACGTCTTACGAAAAAAAAAAAAAAAAAAATATTGTACATGGGTGGAGACGTCTTACGCCAAACAAATAAAGAAAGAAAAAAAAAAAAAAAAAAAAAAAAAAAATACAATCATGTAGACGGATGGAGACGTCCTATGACATATGTTATGAATGTTCGTGTGACGCCCCAAAGCCATAAGTAGATTAAATAATTGGACCTGATATTATGATTTCGTTTCACGATGAGTCGTAATAAACAACGTAAACCCATACGACAACAACAAATTTGTTAACCATAACTATAACAATATAAAGTTATCTAGGTTTACTGTGGAAGTACCTAGACTACATAAGTATCTCTCTGTTATCACAGAAAACAATGCAGAGCACGCATCAGTATAACCGTATCGGCATGACTTCGGACGATGAAGCATCAATTCTTGAACCTGGCCCATACTCTACGAGACCTGCAACGGGTACGAGAACATTACGAAAGCTAAGCAAGAGAGAACACATCACCAGGCAGGTGCAGAGCACGCACCGCCTGCCAGAATGGCCGTATCGGCGCAAGCAGCTTCAATGACGGATGCAACATGGAAATAACTGGCACCAATTATTATAACACCTTATTGGTCGTCGTTACTATTGTTAAAAGTAAAACGAAATCAAAGAGAATAGAACTATGTTTGAATTCTGGTTTAAATATGACGTCTGGACGCACGAGAGAGGACTGCAGAGTTCAGCGAGTGCCGAGCATAAAGAACCTTCGAGAAATACAAGAACATTTAGAAGAATTGAAGTTTCATTTTAAAATATCTGGAACTCACTGAAACAAGTGACATTAGAGACGTCAGCGAGGCTGGCGTCCTGTCTTTAAAACAATGAATTTGTAATAAAATCCGATATATATAAAGCAATAATAAAAAAATTGTCAGACAAACAAGAATAGGCTAGTTTCATTTAAAAGAAAGGCTACCTAACAACTGCTACCACCCATGGACACCGGTAGGAGAAGCTTCAGGATAATTCTGGAAACTACGAGTATAAAATCTCATGATCGAATCAACCGTAATGGCACATCTCTATATGTAATGTTTTACTTCTATTGGATAAAAAATACCAGAAATATAACAGAATTACAAGTTCTTATTTATTATTATTACAACTTCTTGTGAACATCTCTAACCCAAATATTTCACCTTTTTAGATCTCTTTACGTTTTAGCTTAATATTATTAAACAAAAAAATAAGTAAAATATTAACAAACATGTAGTAGTATATATCTTCTTATATAAATTAAAATTTGAAGTTTCTATAATCCCATCTAAGGATATATAGGAGATTATGTAAGGTATATTATACGGGTGTCATTATATTATTTATAGACCATTGAAACTGGCTTTGGCAAGCAACATGCTACTTATCAGGTTCACCCTTAAATCTCAACTGATCATATCCTATTTGGTGTATTATTTTATCCTAATTGTTGTTTTTTGTTCTTTACTATTTGAAAAGAATATTTATTCACATAAACTTCACATTTTTACACACTGTAGAACATATTCAAAAGCACTAGGTAGTATTCATATATAAATTTTTACTCAAATTTCATGCACTGGAGAAATATTTAGTACCCTATTGAGTCCATACACTCTACTCATACAAATGTTATGAAAAACAGCATATCGAACGAGTTGGTTTGACAAAAGTTTCAAAAACAATTTACTTTAATTGTTTTTATGAATTATTACAAACCGTATCACAAGAAAAATAAATTTACTTACAAAACTACACAACTAACATTATAATTGTCAATCAAAATACTTTTTTTACTAACGTTCTGTCGTTTATCAATTGTGTGATAACAGCTAAATTGATATTTCCAACCGAAAATAGCTGTCAAAGTGACCGTTAATATTTAACTAAGTTGAACTAAGACGTTCGTATTTCAATAGCTCTTGAGAATTGATGAACTGATCATTTCGGTGGCTGAAGTTTTAGGTGACCATAACTTTGAGGCTAAAGTATCACAAAGTCAACCAAAGGGGACGAAGGACTCTTGTTAACGAAGCTAATAAGAACCCCAATTATTATAGTTAGTTTCCGTCAGCAAGTCTTATTTATAGCAATCACGTAAAAATCCATTCCTTGTGCTTTTGTTAAATTAAATATCTTTTAGGTAACCTTTACCACGCAACTTTACACTTAAAATGATTGCATTGAACACAAAACTATACTTCTTAAGAAATCTTTACCATATGCTAGATAGTCAAATATGTGGCGATTAAGTCTTAAAAGTTTTTCGTAGAAGGATATTATGTTAAGTCCAAATCAAATTCCCATCCGATTAGAAATTTCTTCAATATTGTATCAAATATAAAATTTTATAATAAGATATTTTTAAAGAAATACTATTATAATTCTACATAATTAGAAAATTAAAAATTAGTCAAATCCCATAAACTCGTTTTCTAAAAAAATTTAAACTATTAATTGACGTCACATTTTACATTGTTATAAAATTTGTTTATACTGGTCTAGTTAACTTATTCTTGATTCAAACTGTGGTCGGTGATGTTTACTTAACTGCGTGAAAGTAAAAAAGTGTTGCCATATTTTACTTGAATTATTATATAAAAATAAGGTAAAATAGGTAACATAGAGGCATTAAAACGTAAACGTAACGTATAAGTGTTGTCGCGTCTTCATACTGCAGGGGCAGGCAACAACCACATTGTATTTAATCTGCCTGAACGGAATCATTTATCATAAACATAATAAAATATGCTTAGCAATTTTCTGATACAGAAATATATTCTAATAATACCGTAAATTATTATTATTGTTTTTGGATCAACAGACTTTAGACATTCAGAGATATTTACAACGTATCAAAAGAAATAGTTGAGTAGTCAGACATGCATCTCTTCCATCTAATGTCGGAGACTAGTTTACATTTGTCTGGTAAATCCTATACATTTACTGTATGACAAAGTAAATGTGAAATGGTTGATATTAATTTTATTAAGTAAATAATACCTAATTTCACTTATCCTCTAAATTACACATAAAACCAACCACAGCTGCATAACGACACTCTATGGATGTATATAAAAGTACCTTACGAACATTCGAATGTAAATTCAAAGATTCATATTTTCAGAATAAAACATGGTCAGTATTAGACATGTTAGGATTCGAATTATTGAAATGAAAAAATTCTAACCAAATCATCCTCAATATAGACAACATTAAGATTAATGGACATAATTTATTTCGATTTGTATTGCCACCAGTAGTACAAGTCATGCTATTATACGTTTAGAAATGTATATATACAATGTACATACATAGATAACAATGATGCTGTCTGGTTGTTAGATATTCATTTGCAAGTTTTTTTACACACAAAATTACTGACAGTAAAGATTGCAAAAGAAAAACTAAAATTTTCTATATAACACAAGAAATATAACCACGCGTCTCAAATTTATTTCATATTTGTTTTCAATTTTATTAGTAGTAATGTACACATAAAAACTGAAATCACAGTTCGGGTACAAATTTAGGGCCATAAAAATGAATAAATTATTAAATCTCATAGCAAACACATAAGAATGCGTTTGTACAAACATGTAGAGACAAACCCAACGATAACTCAGCTGGTGAAATATTAAAAAGAAAGGGTTGCGCGTTTGTTACGAGCACGTCGTCGGTCACAAGGAATGTGAATTATTGTGCCATTCGCTTGTGAGATTATGAGCGCACAGACTTAACTCTGGAAACACGAGAAACAACATTTTTGAGATTCGTTTGTTGTTTGATAAACTGCAATACTTTAGTTATTGTTCACAACAAACAAAATAAAACTTTTAATTTTATTATGTATAATTTTATTAAGCTAACAAAAATATTAATACGGATGAAACAAAGATAAAACATATACCCCACACATGAAAGAGCAAAGCAGTAAACATGATAATTGTAATTTAACGCCCTCAAAACCCTCGCTAGCTTCAACCCTGTTCGCATCAGACCTGCCGACCGTGAACAGGTCAGGACGCCAAACGACCCTTTTAAATTGTCTAAAATTTAATTAAAATGTTCCAAAAGCGGACTGAATTCAAAATATTATAGAATGGAAAAATAAAACCTAGTTAGAAATTAACAAATCACTTTAACATCACAAAATCATTGTCAAAATTGATGTAAATAATTTTAATGTCGTATTGGTTTATGCAAACGCGTATCTAAAAGCCGGCAAACCCACTAAAATATTTATGATGTTTCTGATATTCATTTCGTAGTAAAATATTGAAATGGAATACGCCTTTTTAGTCCCTTTCATTTGACCACCATATGACAAGCTTTCGTTTTGGCTTTAAAGCATTCTAGTATATTCTTATAATATACACATACAATATTCAAATATGAAGTATACAAAGTTTTTTTTTCAAAATAATTCTCAAAACTAGTGTAAAAAAAATTAACAGTGGAGTAAAGATCTACTTAGCTTATCAAATAGACTTTTCTTAAAACTCCCCAAAATAATGGCAACTTACGAAAGCAATACATCGGTACTATGTATTATCACTAAGCTATGACAATTTCGTAATTTTATTCAACAATTTATATTCATATCAATGAACGTTGAAATTATGTCAAAAGGTAACCGCTTGTTTAACCGTCAATGCATACTAAAAGGTTCCTTACATCCAATTCATCAACGTTATAGTCACTCGTCCTCGAGATAAGCTTCATATAAACAGACGGACGGAGAGTATGATGTTGAGTATTACGTACGACTATACGGTTGTATAAAGTACGTGACTGAAAAGAATTATCTCTGTTACATACGTCATCTTAATGTGAAATAACTAAATTTAGTCAGCATTTACTTGAAACTTATTATATTTATTGTGTGTTAAATGATTTTATATTAACATTGTTGGACGTGGTATAAAAATCATCGAAAATCATCATATAATATATATATATATATATATTCTCCTATTTTACTTTTAACACATAAACGAAATTAATTTCATAAAAAATATAACGTGTAGATTAACCTTATTGACGTCAAAGTAAATTTAAATCATTTAAAACCATTGTTATGATAGCTTTCGAACATCCTTATCGTAGATTTGGCTTTAATTTGGTTTACATTTCCTTGATAAATTAATATTTCTTGGCAATGATGGACTTTAATTGTAGCTCGTTATATTAAAATAAACGGTTTTCTAAAGCGGCGTACAAATTGAAACTGTCATAAATTTAATAACTCATTCGACTTCATTTTTACGTATATTTTAAATACTTTTATAAAATTATATTTTATAAATTTCAACATAAAATAGATCATCTCATAATAAAAAGTGTGTTAAATTGTCTAGCTAGCTCTGACATTTGCTAATGACCTTAATGCTAAAGCTTTTTTCAAGATACAATGACTTAAAACAATTTGTTACCGAATTTTTGAGGATTCAATATATACATTCCAATGTACATCACAGCAATCTTTAATTTGTTTAAGAACTATGTACAAAAGTCATATTCCTTAATCAAAAAAAAAGTTGATAATATTATGTTAGATCTTTAAAGAAAATCCTCTTTATATAAGCCAAGGGCTCAAGGAACTGCCTTTAATCTGAACTTTATATTAAAAACGTTCAATACTCTTAAATAAGATTGACTTAGAGATTAATAAAAAGTAGCAAAGGGCTTTTTCTATTTTTGATTTTCAGTATGTATAGGCTGTCTAAGGTCGAATATTTTTTGGGGTTTGCAATAATTAATTTTATTCCCAATCTAGAGTTTAACATTTTTACTTGTTGAAAAAGTTTAGCAAGATTAACTTTTAAAATTAATTTTTCCGTCATATAAATATAAGCTGAAGTAAACAACGTTTTCATTAAGCGTTAACAAGTTTCACTTAGTTTTGAACAGTTAAATTCATAACTTTAGTTGTAAGTGACAGCCGGTACCGACAACAAGCTGTATCGGTAATTTCAGTTTATTGGTTGCGTTGTGGACTGAACGATAACCCCTAGCCCGTTATGAATACAGATTCCCCTGTAAATGCTTTTTGCCCAGCATTCGTGTTACGAAATTCACTTTACCTTATGTTTTTAGATAAGATGTTTTGAATGTTATAAAATGCTTGTCTCTTTTCGATATCTAGGCAGACAATATCAAATTTATTATAATTTTAAAGCATACTTCTTCCTCAGCTGCCAATACAGAACCTTCAAACAAACTATTTAATAGCCTTTGGAATTTTGTCTCCTTGTATCGTTTGAAAAATACTATATTTATATAATGAGATCTAAGATTTTCGCGAGTTTTATTCATTTAAATGAAACTAGTATTTTTCGGATAAACCACTCCCGACGTTTCGGTTACTTTTTAGCAACCGTGATCACGGGCAGACGAGATGCCGTTCGTCGATACATCTCGTATTATTATACTATCTCGTATATTTATACTTCCAAGTAAGTTTTTGGGAGGTTTTTAGAGAATTCGCATATAAATTTAGTGTTACAAATATTAATTTACTTAGCATGAATTTTGTGTATTTTAAGATGCCGCAGTTGTTGTGTTGTAAAATTCTAACCGCGATAAGGAAGTTCGAATAAGTGTGATATGAAACCAGATCAAATATTTTATTTTATTAGGCCCATATAAAAATTAATTTGTTGATTTTCGTATATTATTCCAGAGAATCTCTTTTGATACATATATGCTTCATTGGCTCTTCCACTGTATAAATAGATATCTTTATTACAAAGTTAATCCAAACTCTTCGTAGGAATTTAAACTTATTTCCCGATCTAACTCCGTGTAAGTTTCTTGCGTCATTTGATATTCCCCACACAAGTTAAACTGAGACCGTAACATTTTTCAGATCACACGTTACTTGGTAAATCAAGTCTTTGCTGAATGATGTTCGAAGCCAGTCAACCTTTAGTGAGCGTTTATTTCTAGTTAATTTCTACTTACCTATGTTACGATGTGAACGAAAATTATATTAAAATAGAACTAAATTTTATAAATTAGTAATAATTAAGTTCTTGCATAATTTTAATTTTCACAATCCTTTATTTGCCTTGATGGTATCACAAGCGACAAGTAATTTCCCTCATTAAAGTTTTAAATATGCAGAAGTATTGATTGTCTCCGAGAATAACGCCCATTCGTTGGGAAAACCAGAAACGGGTAGCGTGTAAATGTTCCACAGCTTAAACTTTGATAAAAAAAACTCGACCCGGGTATTTTAAAGTACACTGTGATTCAAAATTAATTTTAGTTATGCGAATTTCCTAAAAAAGTTGTGGCTGTAAATATTGTTTCAACTCCTAATATACGCTACAACTATTTTATTTCTATTCCACAACCAAGAACCCGTCACTATATATCAAACAGCAAAATAAATTTTATTTCAGAAATTTATAACCCAGGAATATATGTTTCAGTAGAGGTTAAAGCATGAGATATCGATTTTAAGTTTCCAATTGCATGTCATTCCAATATTAATACCAGTGAATAATAACCATTACAACATAGCTTCAAGCTCGCTAGAATCTATTTTTGTAATCTAACGCTTGCATGATAGCAATATCACAAATCAAATCATTCCGAATCGAATCACTTCCGATGTTGGCACTAAAGTATTAGTGTTCAATTTCACGCGGGTGACATTTGTTCTTTTCGATTCTTTTGGTCTGTTTCTGTTTAGTCAAAGAACACAATTTTTCTTTTGATATACATATCTATTTAAAAATGTCAGTGAAAGATAATAAATGTCTGAAGCCTCTTTAATCCTCTAAAACCTTAAAATAGTTTGCAAAATACAAGTGCTCTATAAGTACTTATTTCAAAAGATGTTTAAAATAATAACTATTCTTTTTTTATACATCCTACCACAGTTTTAATTATAATTTCATTTAATAAAATTAACAAACGTTTGTTACACATCAAATAGTTTGAATGCCGACATTCAAAATCAGGTCGATGGTTTTCATATTATGCAACGAAACTATTTTAATTTAAAACTATTATAATTCAAACCCAATTTTATGTTCTCAATGTGTATAACCATGTACAACAAATGAAATCCTAGTATGAAAAGGGATCCCGCAACTAATCTTTTCCCCCACTCATTCGCTAAGTTTATTATAAGTATGGACCCTGAATTTCCTCTCGTTTTATTAAGATTGTGTTTTCGTACGTGCAAACATTAGTTTCGTGGGTAACGTCGGTTATGACAATAGCTATATTTACTCCGGCTTTGGATGCAGGGCATAATCACGACTAAAACCAAGCGCGCACAAACTGAATTCGGTTGGTTCGTCAAATTTTATTTGTTCATATATATGAATAAGGAAAACTGTTTCTATAAAGAGAAAAACTATTAATAATCCTATTAAATCACCACAAAATCGTTTTGATGGCTTTAAACTTGAACGTAGTTCAGATTTTTGGTGTAATTAAATATTCACTTCATTCGATTGTGGTCGCTCCACATAGCTTCAACGTGCCTTGGTAAGCGTACATTGGCGACTGACAGCATAATCAGCGGTTTGCTTAATTAACCACTTAATTATAATACACCTATTTTATTACAGAATTACTGTAAAAATATACTGTAAAAATATTTTAAGCATGTTGCGTGGCATAAGGATTCCTTTATTGTTGGTACTTGAACAATATAAGCTTTTAAGTAATTAAAACTGTTTTTTTTTTCAGTTAATTTTGTTTAAGCTGCCGAGTAAGCCTGTAGGAATATTTACCAATATGTTTTTTAATTAATTTTATATGACTAGAAAAAAACTTATTAAAAAGATAGAGTGAGACTTAAAGTATTATTTAAATTCTCTTAATATTCGCTGTTGTTACATAATAACATATAAAAGTTCTTAGATATAAAGCAGAAACACGTTGCTGGGAAGAATAAAAATTGTCATATCTATCGATTCGACGGACATACAAAACCTTTCGACCCCGTTAGGTACCAAGTTGTCGACGACAAAATCGATTCGGATACTCAAGCGCAAATAGGCCATATCTAAAACATCTTTAAAGAGCTTAAGTTATGGTTAGATTTGAATGTATGAATGAGGCAAAGCCACAATTCATTTAAATTAATTGCAATAACATTTCAGTAACTGACGTAGAAGTATATCTCTAGCATTATTAATTACATCAGTTCAGAAATTTCATAATACTGTAAGAAACTTTAACTTACAGACTTCACTGACCTTATGCAAAATACGTTTTACTGCTGACAGTTCATTTAATTTTGTTTACTAAATGCCAAACTATATTTAGTAATTGTAATTGTGAGCCAAATTGTGATAACTTACTTATTATACGTCAGATAGAATGGAATATTAAAGACAGTATATTATTTTCTTTTTTACGTGTATAGAAAAACGGGACCTTAAAATTATTTATTGTAATCCCTGTGTTGCTACTACAATATAAATTTAAATTTATCAACTATAAGTTGCACCTACATGCGTTAGTGCCTACTGAGTATTGTGTACACCTTTTGCGTACTTTTCAAAGTTACTCGCTGTTCTCATTTCTTTAAGTTTGCCGAGGCCGCCTGGGTAGTTTATTTGCAAAAATATTTCTGCAACTCTACCTTTTGTAAAATCTAAAGCTTGAATATTATATTGTATAAAATCTTTTGTTCATGGTTCTGTATAAGGTGTTCGCGTTGAAATTACAAACATATATTCTGCCATATATATAGGTACGTATGTGAATACGAGTGCATGAAACTAGAACCGCCATATATTGACCTTACATAGGATATATGAAATTTAATTTTATGGTGAGAATCAAACATACCTCTGGTATACCAAAGCATGTATTGTATTGGTCCAAATGCCTAATCATTAAGTTGTATGTAATATGCAAAATTGCCTTAAATTTCATAATAGCACCGATAAATAAAACCTAACAAGTTTAATAAACGTTTTCATTGATTTTATGCCCTAGTGTGTCCTCGTTTTATCGAGCATACATCCACTTAAGTTTTGTGGAAAAAAAAAACATAGGCTTAAAATAATAGGATATTTTTTAGCAATTATTAATAGTAGCTTACAATAAATCCCCTGTATACTGGATTCAGAAAAAAATGTATTACTTAAGCCATTACTGATTTATAAAAATAGACTTTTTTTAAGTAATTATTACTTTAAATTTGAAAATCATTATCCGATAATTTTTAGTCCATTAGGACAAGTGCAGAATAACATTGGCGCCCAACGTGCGGCCAAGGTTATCATGAAATTTGTTAGAGGGAGTGAGGGCAATCTTATTATAAATCGAGGAAATTATTTTAACTTACCTTTATTGAGCTAAAAACATCATGTTTTCTACTCTATAACGTTCCAAAAATATCGATTCACAACGAATCCAGCATGTCGGCCGCCCTCTAGGGCAGACGGTTCTTCTCTCTATGTACACATAGGACACAACACGTCAAGCGAGATATCAAACGGTTTCCCGCCACTGGTATTTTAAGATTTGTACGCCTATAAAGCTAAAATAAAATTTTAAAATATATACTATAAATTTTATTAACACACAATTATTTTCAATCTTTTCTTAAGGATATAACCGAAAAACAGACTTAAAGTTTTATTTTACCGTTACAAATAATGGCGTCTTATGCACCAACCTCCCGCGCGCGCTTGACCCGACTGACTGAGTTTCCTACGTTTTCCCCGGCGCAAGCCTTCACCCCTTGTAATCGAGCACGTTCGCAATACGTACATAGACGTATATATTTCTAAGGCTGTATAGATATAAGTACGTAACGTTTTAAACTCAGAGAGTATTATTAACAATTATGAGATCTATGGAAAATATGAAAATAATCGATTACTATTACTTATTTTTCATGTCAATCATAAAATGACGATGAATCTTCAGATGTTCTAGAATATACCCTACAAGATTATAAAAATCCTTTAAAGAAAATGTAACAGAAGTTAAACTCAGTGGTAAAGACGCTATCGATTAATATTACCTATCTTGATATTCATTAAATTCTATTTACTTTTTTATCAAAATTGTCTTCAAGATACAAAAATATAAGACGATTGATGGCAAAGGACTGATTATGTTAATAAAATAAAAGGATTGATAAGTAGTTTTTGTAATTTATATTATTATAAGAGCTTTTTATTTATTTTTTCACGATATTAAAATTGTAATCAACAAAATTTTTGAACGCAGACGATAAAATGTCATGACTTTTGACAATAAATTAAATGTCAAACGTCGATAGCTGCGTTTGTTTGTGATTTTCTCACGAGTTAGCGTATACAAATAAATTGAAAAGCATATTTATCACAGTTTTGTAATGGCTCAGAATGAAGATACAGAACTCAGAGATTTAGTATTAGACGCCTTAGAAAAGAATGGATCCCTTGCCAAAATTCGCGCTTTGTTGCGGGCTAACCTTTTTTTGGTTTTTGAAGATGAATGTCATATAAAACAAAATGAGGCTCTAGATAAAATTCTTAACTTACCAGAAGGGAAACTATGCTTTTCTATAGTTCATGAGTTTCTAGAATTCTGTAATCTTAGAAATACTTTATTTGTTTACAAATCTGAAACGAGACAAGGCAATGAATACGAATACCAGAATGAAAATATCCTCAGAGAGAAATTATATCTATCAAAATGTGACGACGTCAAGGAGCCGATTTTACTTTCTCTTATTAAAAGAACATTGAATTTGGAAGAAAAAAATGAATATCAAATAAATGATAAACACCATAATAGCCAAAACAAAATAAAAAAAAAATTTGGAACTGAAGAAAACTGTACTTATACTGTTCAAGAAGATTCGTGTGCATCTAGTCAATCTAACTCCGATAATTCCTCAGAAAAACTTGATCTCAGATTGCAACTTGAAAATTCTGATACAGATACTTCATCTTCATCAAAAGGAAAAAGTTGCTCGGAATACATACCTAATAAAATAACAAAAAAATCTGTAAACATTAACAAAATAAATATAAAAGAGCAAAAGAATAATATAAATGAAACTACAACTCAAAACATAACTTCTTTTAAATTTAACAATGAAAGCAGTCAAAACTATCTTCAAGACATCAAAGTGGCTAACAATAGCAGTGATTCCACATCATATGCAGAATTAAAACCCTTTAACTCCAGAGACTCAATACTTCTCAATACAACCGGGTTACCTTTGAGCTTGGAGAAAGAAGTAAACCAAGTTTCTCCTCAACACAATTCAAACTCCACAAGCTCTAAAATAGAAACATTGTCTTTAAACCAAACATTGTCTAGCCGATCAGAAAACATAACGAAATCAAATAACCAGAATTCCAGTAAAAACAGTATTAAAAAATCACCACATCATGAAATAGAAAATAATCCTACAGAATACAGCTATGACTTTACTTCACCATTATCGGATCGAAAAGAAAGCTCGGGAAGAAATATAAAAAATCAGGAGATTGTGAATAATGCCATCAAGACGGATACTCATAGTCCTAAACAAAACTCAATGAGTTCTCAAAGTTCAGTTTCCATATCTGATGTTGCTGATTTAATAAGTGAGAACAACAGTAAAACATACCATCTCGAAAGGATGTCGGTACAATCCAAAACTTCTAACAGCAACATATATAACAAGAGTCCGAGAGAGGGTAAGACATTTAGTGATGACTCGGGTGATTTCTCGGAATCTCCTATACCATCACTGTCTAATCTCAGTTTGGACATACATAGTGAATAGCTATAGCTAATACACATTGTTATTGAATATTATTTAAATATTTCTTTACTAATATTACATTATTAACTATTTTACCCGTGTTAAATTCCTTATGTAAATGATGAATTAACACATTTTAAAGCATTTGCATTGTAGTTGTAAGGCCTAGGAAGATCATGACATTTTTTTCACTTGTGGTTACGAAATTAAGATGAAAAAAATTAAAATTGAATTTATGGAATTTTAGAATGAGAATAATCTATGTTGAAAGAACCTAAATTTAGACTAATGGCCTTTACAAAATCTAGCTTAGTTCATATTGGTATATAAGCCTAATTTATTCATATGTAAAATATGTTTTTTAAACTACATCTCAATATTCTAATAACTATCTTTGGAATATAGATAGTCTCTAATTGTAGTTGATTTTATTTATGCTAATTAGAAAAATAAATATTAACAAAAAATATTATCTCAAATAGCCAATTATTTTATTAATCTATATATATTTAAATTTGTTCCTATTAAAAAACTTTATATAAATAGTTTTGATTAGTAAAAAAATTTTTTTCACAAATGCCTCTCATATTTATTAAAAAAATATATATATTGTCTAGGTAAATGTATGTATAACTATCTTATTATATTAAAGAGTAATAAAATTTGTGTTGTAATGTAAGATGTCTACTGAAATACCATGTCTTGTCAGTTCCGTGGTTTATATGCTGTTACAGAAATAAATCTTTAGTTGTAAATTTTCAAAACACATCTAGTATTAGAATTTAATATGTTTTGTGTTGCTACTGGTTGTGCCTTAATTGATTTAAGGAAATTCTAATATTGTTCCTCTGAAATTCAGTGAAAGCTAGTCCTAAGTTCTTGAGAACACCACAGTTCCGTCCAAATTGCTCCATATTTATTTTTGTTCTTATACAACCTCTACTGGACTATGTTAAAGTTTAATTTCACTTTCCAAGCTTATAATAAAAATCTGCTCTATTATGAGGGATATAGTAAGTAAAATTAAAAATTAATATAAGATGGAAAGAGAAAGGTTGCAGTGAAATGGCAAGGAGTCATTGTGATGTCCTCGTAACTATATAATTAATTTTAAAATGCTTTGCTTTATATCTATAATCGACATTAAATATTTGTGTCTAATGGATGTTGTTTTTTTAATTCCCTCCTCGAATTTTATATTATATTTGTAAAGAAATTCGATATGAACACTTTGTTTTATTTTGACAGTTCAATGGTAAGGTGAAAAGTAATTAAAACAGATAATAATATAATCAATGTTTATTTCACAATATCTGTAAAGCATAGATTGTAGATATCACGTTTCAGTTATGCACACAAGTAAAAACATACCGAACACAGTAACTTGACGTTACTAATTTCTATACAAAATTAACGCTGTATAATTTATTGCAAATGGCGGTTAGTGAAGTCAAGTAGAAAAAAAATATTAAACAATTTTTATTTACAGATTAATATTTGTATTAGGTACATGAGTTTTAATATGAAAATGGTATAAAAATTACACTTTCATAATATATTACATATAATATCATAGTAATACACATGTTCGTATCCTAACTTTGAAAAAATATAACAATAGTAAAAGCCACAATGCTTCAATATAACATCAAAAGTTCTTTGCTGTTCGAATATTTCAAAAATGGAATACCTCGCTCCAGGCACTAGTAGAATTTTCTCGAAAGATAGATCATCGTATTAAATTTTTTAACAAAAATGTTAAAAAGTCCATATTAAACATTCATTTACAGAAAGGCTGATACTCTCGCTTATGATATTTGCTAGAATTCACAAACATGCAGAGCAATTCCTTTCTAATTAAAGTAATATAATATTATTTATTTTTCAAAAAAAAAAATCAAGGTTATTAAGCACCTAGGACGTAAACTAAAGCATTTTATTTTGATAAATAAATATAAATAATGTACATATGGCAAATATTTGGCTTTGTAAAATAATTAAAATTAAAAAATCATAAACGCATCTATGAATATTCACAAAACGATATACCTCCTAGATATTGAAGTGCATGTAAAGCATTTTAATATACATCCAAAATTAAAGGAACTAGAAATTATTCGTGAAAGATGTCACTTAAAGTATAATCTATACAAGTTGGCCCAAATGTGTAGAAATTTGGGCCAAACATTAGTTGTCGCAGACAATACGTCATTTATCCTACAAGGAAAAAACATATTATAATGTTTTGTGACCCGGACGTTATATCTTAAAGCTCGTTGCCCATGGAGCTGTCATGTGTTAGATTTGAGTCCATGCTAGCGTTGTCGGAATCCTGACTTTGGTTACCGCTGTAATTAGCTGCTTCCTGTAGCCGCATTAGCATATTCAACTAAAACAAACATTTAACAGTCACGAGCTGTAAAAAAATCTAGCAATTAACATCATTCGACAAAATATTATATATTTACCAATGGATCTTGGTTGTTGGTAGTAGTTACATCTTGATTCGATTCTTCAATACCTGCTTCTTCCACTGATATCGGTCGTAACGTCTACAACATAAGTGAAACGAGAATATCTATTATAACTATCTTGCTATATATGAATCGTTTTTATAAGTTAGTTATGTTAGAATTGAAATCGCCTTACAAACTAGAATGATTTTATAATGGGAAATATAACTTTTTAAAGTAATTTGCTAAGAAATGCTAACGATAAAAAAATATAGGTTGAGACTGTTTCTTTATGTATATATAAAAAGTATTTTAATAGGTTACTTTATATAGAAAACTTAAAAACGAGTTACTATTCTATAGGTGGTAGAGCCAAACTGCGGTCAAGTAATTACAGCTCGAACATGGGCTGGCTAAACCGGGGAAATACCACCCTCTCACAAAAGATCGGCGTGAAGTAGTCTTTAATGGCTGCGTTTCGTCCGATGAGTGAGAGAGCCAGTTGCCCTTTCCCTGTTCCCACCTTTTCCGACCATTTCCCTATTCCCATCCCTCCCTCTTCCTAAATAACTAAATTGGCAACGCATCCGCAACAGAGATGTTGCGGGTGTCGTATCAAGTAGCCCGTCTGCTCATTCATCACCTTTCTCATAAAAAAAATATCATACATGTGAATGGTTTGGTTCTCTCCATGGATAGGTTGTCTTGACGTGTTGTAGAGGGTCCACGGCGGCATGTCGTCGTCGTCCGTACAGTGCAACTCCCTCGCGTACAGCCTCCGATGCGTACGGAACTATACTGTAGTTCCATACATCCGCAAACCAAGCCTTTACAGAAAATATCTTGTAATCAATCTCATGCAATTTTTCTATATTTCCGGAATAAATATATTCTATGTTAGACGTATTTAATATGTCGACGATAAATATAATGCCTACAGTACCGTATACCTAAACACAGTAAGGAGGTATAATATGTTATTTTGAGTTCAAAAATAGGATTTACCTGGCTAGCTTCTAAGTCCATGGGACAAGCAAGGAACAGCCGAGGTCCGACGGTAACGTCACTCGAGGAATGCGCTTCCAGAAAGGCATTAAGGGTTGACCACACACCGGGCAGCCATTCCAGAACCGCTGCAAGGGCTGGCTCGCGGCGACCCAGTCTCAGTTCCAGAGAAAATAGTTTTCGACGAAGATATCTAAAGATAACCATATTGGATAAAGCTTTGGTGCAAACAAAACCTTAAAATTTTAACAAAGAATTCATCCGGATGAAAGTATGATACACAAAGCTACCACAATTATATATAGATTAAAATTTAATAAATAAAGGAAGTTACGAGAAGAAAATATTTAAGAGATACATTTTGCATTTGTTTCCAATTGAACGCTAGATGTGATCAATATTTGATGTGAACTTCGTACCTTGCTAAGAACCCTTTAACTGGCTCCATGTGGTTGGCGGTCAGCAGCCATCTAAAGTTATGATGTAGCTGAAGATTTGTCGTATTGCATGTTGCTTGTGACATGGTACCTGTACATAAATATTAAATAGGTTAAAGTTTTGTTTTCTCCATTTAAACTTATTGTAATGAACTTTTAACTTTTAAATACAGCTTTAATATTTTCTTCCTTATCATGTCGCGTTTACACAATTTAAGACAGATTAGCAAAACTTTTATTCAACAGGCTCAAAAAGGCTCATAGTTTTATATTTTAAGTGTGAAAAAATTACATCATAAAACAAAAATAGAACTAGGAAAGACATTCAATGACAGCAGGGCTTCTGCTGAAAACATTTAACCTTAATATATCATTGCCTCACATGATTATATTAGCTCACATGAAACTTTTTAAGGTTTATGTTGTTGTTTATTTTAATGATCAATGAAAAGAAAAAAAGTCACCCGATGGAAATGTTTTTACGTAACTATCTATAATATATTAACCTATTTAGTACATCACATAAATCTTATTGTAAACGTTAGGTAGCAACCGTCAATCAGTCACCTATAATGACTGGCATGTTCCTGTTGTCTGGCGGCAAAAGACCCGCAAAGGCGTCCCCGAGAGCCGAGGCGTGTTGCAGATTATCGAGCACTACAACGGCGGGCAGCGCCTCCTCTCCAGCTGCAGCTCCACTGCACTGCTCTGCGATGTTCCCAAGGTACGCGCGCAATTCGTTGCACGACTTCCGATCCACGCTATTGTTGGTTAAAATATAGAAGAATAACTATACATTGTTTATCTGAATATTATCTACGATGGAAATATGTATATACATATATGGTGTTGCAATTATTTGATGAAATTGATTTACATTTAAGATTGAAAGACGTAAAAAATGGAAAAAGATGTCAATTAGTTTATAACTATTAATTAGTAAACAACTATGTAGGCTTGAGTTAAATGTAAGATATATTTATATTACATACGAAAAGTAAAGAGCGAATTGAAATTCCGGTACAGCCAAGTTCCGGTCGAATGGCAATATACAATACAGTACAATGTTATAGACATGAATAAGCTCATTGTTCCTTGTAAAATAAAGAATTAAACATATATATATATATATCCAAACCAGATAATAAGTAAATTGTGTGAGTCGGTTAAAAAAATACAATAAAATATAGAAATTCCGGTCAAATATGTAAAGATTTTTTTTGTTATGTTTAAATTTTAACACTCATCATGGATGAATTTTATTTATATTGTAATATTTTTTAAATGATCAGAACAAAACAGTCTGAAATCATTTAAATAACTACCTTGAATGACTGTAAAATGGAATTATAAAAATGAGTTTGTTATATCCTATACTACAGGAAAAACAAACAGAAAAAGAAACACATACTTGAATGTAGCTACGGCTTCTACTGGATTTCCTCTTCGCTGCGTCCTTTGTACATAAAATTCCGCCAATTTAGCTGCCAAGTATGATTTTCCAGTACCGCTCGGGCCGCAAAGAATTACCCTCCGGTGTTCCGACAAAAGCGAAACGTATCTACAAACGAAATAATTAATTAATATTCCGTTTGATCGTTGACCTTCACTAAAAACGTCTGCTGTTTTTACTTCGTACATACCTATAAACTATATTTTTTGGTATAAGGCTATCAAAAGCTAAGCTCCCTACTCCTTGCAGACAAATGTATAGAGTATTTACAGTTCCAATTATATAGCCACAAGGCAGTAGTTCAGGGAAACATATCTCCGGACCTCTCGTCGCTTCTCCCAAATGGTAGGACGTTATCGAATCGGTGTTGAGACCAAGATTCGTGCCAGGATCTATCCTCGACAGGTAGTCTTTAAACGTTTTCCTAACTATATAATCTAAATTCTGCCAAGTTGTTTTGCCAGATATATATGTAAACGCAATAGTAAACTCATTGCAATTTATTGTCGAATCACTATTATATACGTTCTTATAGGAATTACTGTGCGTAGATTTATTGCTTTTGAGGCTATTGGTGTTGGATTTGTTTATAGTTTGTTGGTAATCCAGCGTTTCTATTTCCGGACTGTGATTCTGTGACATCCTCGGTGAATCGAAGCTGGGCTGTTTATCGAAATGGTTATTAAAAGCGTTGGCGCTCTGTTTCGCGTAAAATCTACATTCTGATTCGGTTAACGTGTCTTGCACTTCCTCGAAATATCTTTGGAATGTTTCTGGTTGGCCCAAATACACAGCTATCGCAATTTTCTTACCGTCCGTTGTATCGCCTTGACTATCAGCGACACCTGAAATGTGACATATTGCAATTAATACTTCGACAGATTAAATAATATGCTTGCTACTGTTTTAACAAAAAAAATTACTCACCGATATCTGAGTAACTTTCCCCTATCGCCAGCTCTCGGCTCTTGGGTGGTGGTAAAACGGTATTGATATCATAATCTCCGCTTATCCTTTCTCCGCCGCTTAAACCATTACTAAACATATCACTAGCACCATTTAGCGCTCCAAGTAAGGCTTCACTGTTTTCGTTTAGTTCGCAAACAGCTTTATTACCGTATATTGGTTCCATCATACTAGACTTGGGTGATCCTTTTTTAGATAGATCACGAGAAGGTGTAGACGTCATACAGTTGAAATCTAAATCTAAAGGTTGTGAGTGAATGTCCATAGCCGCCTGTGAAATGGAATATAAATTCATTATGATAAATGATAACCAATTTGTATTTAAGTTGACTTTTATAGTTACGGTTATTTATTTGTTGATAACTAAGTGATTTATGGTTATCAATAAATAAATCATCTAATAGTAATAAAATTACATAAGTACCTGATGCATGGTGGCCTGGTCAGCCAGACTGAACCGTCTGGGGTCCTCAACCGCGGAGCCGCCTGTACCTAACGAGCTCTGACTGCCGGCCAGCGACCGAGATGTCACTAACCTTTGTAACCGCTCATTGTTTTGTTTCAGATTCAGCATTTCGTTCTGTTTAAACGTCACAATCTCTAAATGAATAGGTATATACTATATTGCTCTACTTTCATGACAATAAGACAATTATAATTTTTTTTAATCAAAAGATCTTCTAAATGTTAATAAATACATAGACAGTAAATATAAATAACACAATTTGAAAAGCATGTGTTTAAAAAAGAATTTAGTTCATGTAGATTGCATGAACAAAGCTTGACTAACTAACAGTTTGAGCAAACGTAGCGATATATCACAATGGCACAGTTTTAATATTTTTCATATACACATACCCTCATTTTGATTACGGTGTCCTTGAGACTTTCTAGTTGATGCGCTGAACTGAGCGCTTCCAGTCTTATATCTGTTAACACCAAGTCTTTTTCTCTTAATTGCCGTTTTAGTTCATCCACTAAACCGGCTTGGTCAGCTTTTTCTGCAATTAATATTACATGTAATAAAACGAATTGGGTACAGTTTGTACCTGGCTCTCTCTATATGTTTTATTATTATAAAATTACTCAGATTTACATATGACCTATTAAAAACAAGTGGTTTATTATATGGTTACACTTAACCTAATTTCTCAGGCAAATATAACTGCAACGCAAATAAAGCCAATGCATCGAACATATGGTATTTTGAGATTAGCAATATTAAATTCTCCGAAAGTTTGTTGAACCGGCCTCACCTTTGGTCTGTTCTTCGACGGCTGGAGGGCATGTAGTTTTATCTTTGCTATTGTCAAGAACTTCGTGAGAATGTTCGAGACTATTTTCGTTGCTTCCTTCTCGGATCGTGTGCGGGTCATCATAATGGTGTGATCCCGATGAGCTGTCCTGTGACGACAGCTGCCCGAGGGACGAATGCTTTGCTGTTTTTGATATCTTGGCATTTCTCGAAAATGCTTTCGTGAACGACGACCGTAACTATAATTATTTAACATAAAATTAGTAACATTTGGGGAAACATCAAATTTCTTTTCATTCCTTATACACGATCAGCTGTGTTAACATGTACTCTATTTTTTATGCTTACCCATCCTTTCTTCTTGTGTTTCTTATCGTGAGGAACTGATGAGCCGCTGCTCAAACTATTAATACTGGAGACACTATCTGTAGAGAGGTGGCGGGTAATAGCACCATTGCCTTGAGCCAATCTCTGTGGTGATGACTGTTGAGTTTGATTTTGAGGTGGTTCCTAAAATTATTTTCCTGATTATTAAATCCGATAACAAGTTACATGTACTCGTACATAAAACATTTTGATTAATTAATAAATTTCGTAATTATAATAAACATTAGATGCTCCATTAAAATAATAATACAGCTAAAAGTCGAACAATCTCGTGGAAATGTTGTCTTTTTATTTGTACTAAAGAACAAAAACAAAATATATGTATGCTAGCTATAATGTATGTTTTGACTTTCACGAACACTCGTAACCGTTTGGTTTTAAATATAAAAAGAACGCTTGTTACATATGAGAAATAACTGTTACTTCTCACGTCATTAGAACATTGCCTACTTTTTTGTGCATGAAAGTTTTATTATATTGCATGCATTGAATGTGAAATTGTTAAATATGATGCTACAGTTTTGGTACTAATGATTGTATATTTGATCTCATATTAAATATGTTTAATGATATGACGCAATGATTGATGGTTGACCCACATAACGACGTTAATTTAATCACGAGGCATATTGAGCAGTGCCGCAAATTGTGTGCTCACGTTGTGTACCTAGCCTAATTACAGGTAAACGTGACAAAATAAAACAATACTGATACATTCACTGATGTGTACCTAGCCTAGTGACAGATAACGGTGACAAAATAATACACTACACATAATAATACATTCTATGCCCTTCACTCGAATATTTAATTACAAATAAGATATACGACTAAACAAAAAAATAAGATATATGAGTACGTAATTGGAGAAATAAGCTGATCTATATTATATTCAAAAGACATTAATAGGAATTTAACATATCGCCATACGTATTTTGCTATGTTATATATTTTTCCTAGTAGATTAGGAAACAGTGTGACAACTAATAAATATTTATGTAGCAAATAATAAACAGGTAAATAGTAAATTATCTAAAACATACCTGGCCGGTAACATTGACGCCATCAGCTCGGATGCCCATGGACTGCATGTGCGCCGTCGTCAAACCCGCTTGGATTGATTGCTTCCGAAGCAGTTCAATTGTTTGCCGAAGCTCAGTTAGCTCAGAATCCTGATTACAGTATGGGTCTTTCAGTATTTTTTATAAGTTAAAGTAAAGTATTTATCATGTTGCAATCATACAATACATTTAAAGGAAGTAAGAAAACTATGTCTATATTTGATGAAGTTATTATAAATCATTCCATAGACTCAGTATTTTATATAGGCTTGACATAAAAATAAATTACGACGATAATATAATGAAAAAACTGTGTTGTAGTAGTGATATAAAAAGAAATTTAGTATAGTAACATTTTAAATAATAATCCTTGCTACAAAGCTAATAAGCCGCGCATTCTGTGATTGAACAGGAATTAACTGTCATACTTTTTATCAAGTATGGAAGGTAGTCTCTGGTTGAAATTCGTTTCGTTTTTACTTAAGGTTTGCTTTCCTTTATCGTCCGAACTTTTTCATACAAATAAAGACCGTTTCTTATACCTGACTTAGAAAGGACTAGTAAAGTAACTTTAGATCCAGTTCCAAGGTTGGAGTTATTAACTCGTCGATGATAAAAAAACTTTCACTTGTCATTCCAATAATCATGTGGGAACAACTAGGAATATTTAATATCATAAGTTATTAATAATAAATAACAATTATATATATATATATATATATATCTGTACCAAATAAATATTTGCTGAAACGTTGGTTTTTGACGGACTAAAATAATTTATGTTGTATATGAATATTGTTGGATTCTTATTTAGGATTTAAGAATGAAAAATATTAAAGATTTAAGGATGAAATCTTAGTGAGGAATTAAGACTGGGATGAAATTTCATATTTATTATAAATATTTATATTATTTATACCTTGCGTTCTGCAGTTGCCGTCAGCTGATGCAGCCTCTGGGTCATATTCGATAAACTTTGTTCAAAGGCGGACACGACATGAGCCTGTAACAAAGAAAAAAAAAATACTGATAAAAAATAAGTTGAAACCAGACACCTAATATGGAATTTTTTGTTTTTAACACCAACAACGTACATACAAGCATTATAAGGTACAAAAAAGGAAAAAATATATATATAGGAGAACAAAAATATACTTAATATAAAACTGTATTTTTTTAATGTGGTGAAAATGTAATAATACTCTTTTAATATTGAAGATTGTCAACATTGAACATGTTAATACATTCCTGTTAACATATTAATTCTATTGCATTTTTTATAAGTAATAATATAAGCGAATAAACTAAATGTTATCATTGTAAGATCCTCTATAAAGCTAAATGGTGCTTTAATGTTTTTAGACCTCTGTAATGCCTAACGTTTTAGGAAAACATGTCTAATAAAATTTATAAAAAGTATGTCTTTCAAAAAACACGATAGTTTATTGATAATAATTGTTATACAATTTTACCACAAAATTCTTTTCTATATTATTACAAATGTCAAAATATTTCAAAGGTAGATAATTCTAAAAATACTCTTCCCTAAAACAACATCACAAAATTGAACTACCTTTTGCAATCACGTTCAAAATGTATCTTTGATGTTTATGTTTGTTTAAGTAATCAATTCTAATGAGCATTTTAGGAGTGTATGAATGGCGTATTTACCGATCAATCAAGTTCCGTTTTCGAATCGGTGGCATCTAGGCAGTTACGAAATTAGAGATCACCAGAAAAGGATGAGGTTTTTTTTTTTGGTCAGCTTGTTCGTTGATAATTTATAATACAACAAACGCATAAGAACCGGTTATGTAGATGCTATGATGGCGTAATTACAAGTAAAATGTAACCATAAACATGAACCCAAAGCCGTCGTTCCGGTTCAATAATATAAAGTAACATCACTATTTTAAATATGACTTCATCGAATCAATCTCTGTAATTAGTTAAGGAGAACAAAACACGTGGGCGGATTTAATACGAAGCAATTGGATAGGTAGCACTACGCTGTCCAAGTGATTTATTTTAGTTTGATTCTCTAAATAGTAGCAGAAAGTATGTACATATAACAATTATATGACTCACAGGAATTACTATACGGTTACTTTAATATAGCATGGGTGCAGCTGAACTCAGGGCCCTTTGTTTGCTAGTCGCAGGGGTACTCACCTAAATTAAATGGGGATTAAAGGGGGGTTCGCGATCCCTATCAATATTTTATTAACTTAAAATATCATTCAGAAAATTCACTTTTAATATCCAAAGTCACGACAGGCCATGTATCGAATTAATATCACGCTATTAAGTCATAAACGCTTAAAAAATGTTCTGTTTGCGACACTTAACGAATGAATTGCTTTTTCATTTAGATACATTTTGATATGAAAATTATTGATCAATTAATTTTAACACAAAAATTAGTATATCAGCAGCATAATCTAACACTGATTTTGATTTACAATATAAGTTGTACTCTCTGTATCAAAAGTATTAATTTTATCAACGATAAAAATGTCCAACTTACGAGACGAAAATAAAACGCGTATGCTATAAAACTTTAACTGTTTAAAATAACATTTGCGACTTGCAATGTGGCCATAAATAAAAATCCAACTATTTTCTGAACGGGTCATTTCACCTGCGCATGCGCATGATATTTAACCAATTACTGTGTCTCCATTGATAGATCTCATGCCATGCGCGTGCCGGTTTAATAAAAACTAAACATGCGAAACACCTGTAAGAAAACTATTAACAATACGATATAAAAACAATAAAAGTTGGCTGGGCTATTTATTCCGTAATTATATCCCTTTCAGTCTTGCCGTATGAGCACCAAGGTGACGAAGTTAACGAAATGTGCAAAACCACTTTAAAATGTGAACATTTACAAAAAATTTACGCGCCTAATTTAAAATTGAAACAGCCATAAAACTCACATAAATAATTAGCTTTATAGCGGTCTTCCAGTAAAATCAGTTTATCCATTAACATAGCTATGTTATGGGGTGACAATACAACTCGCAGGTTGCATGACAGGTGAGATGTAATTACGTTCTTCAACAGCTGTGCTCGCGCTTTATAATGACTCAGTTCAGCGATTAGTTTCTACTATTAAAATGTGCTTCAAAGTAAAAAAAAAACATTTCTCACATTTCTGTCAATTAAATAAATGAATAACTGTAAAATTATTTGGAATGCCATTGGAAACCATTTTCGTTTAAGAGTAATGAATGTAGAAATATGACAGCCGATATTATTCCAATGAGTCAATAAGCTACATAATTTAGATAATATACAAGACACGCGGGTCACCTACATAGCACATATCTATTCATATACGCAATATGTTAGGGCAGGGAAAACAAACTGTATAATGTGAGGCAAAACAATTAACTAATACATTAAAGCAAAGTACAATGCCCTCTAAAACTCACCTTTATGGACATCATTCTACACGTGTTCTTGGTTACATTGTGTAGAGATATGGGGGACTGTATTTTTTTTATATAATAAAACAGAATTCTAAGGGAGGAGATAGATTAATACATAAGGAAAATACACGATGGATAATATAAGAAAAAGTATTTAGTTTAAATGAATTCGTAAGTTGATGGTACTTATGTATTTAAAACAAACATTACTGACGATATAAACTGTCTGTTATTTAAAATGTTATTTATTATAATATATAATAGGACCTGCAATAATGAATAACGTTACATACGTTACCTGTAGTTTGGAAAAAAAATATTGCTTATACTTTCCGTTAACTTATAATTTTAAAACATGTACAACTGTAAATCAGAGTTTACTGCAGCGATTTCTATAAGTCTAATATTTTCAATTCGTTTTATAGAGCCATCTCGTAGAATTTTCACATAATACTTTTTATAGGGTACGAGACTTGGCTGCCCTCCAGGAGCTGATGTTTAAGGTTAGATAGGACAATAACAGTAATATAAGTGTAATATCGTCATAAAACACGAGCAACTTTAAGCGGATACAGCTTTGTAAGGAATGTGTGCAGCCTTAGAACGGGGAGTATGAATAAGACATCTAATAAAGGAGAGATAAAATTTTAGATATCGCACTTTAGTGCTTATTATGGGGTATTCTTCATTGACTGTATTAGACAAATAAAAAAAAAAACGTAAGTCTAGACGTCTAGATCGAAACATACACTATTTTACTATAAAATTATTTCATCGTCCTCATCATCATCACCGTCGTCATATGATGTAATCTGTTTAGTTTAATAAAATTGCTACCGTAATTACTTGCTACTACAAATATATAAAAAAAATAAGTGTTAGTAAAAATTGTATTTCACATATTTATGAAAACATTTTTTAAGTTTAAAAAATATTAGTTATCTTTGTGTATTTATAAAAAAATTGTCACCGCCTACCCAACTCTTACACATATCTATTTTATTTAAATACCGTGAGAAAGTATATTTTTAAAAACCGATGGACTTTTATTAATCCGAATCTCAAAAATCACCTGTCCTAAAGCGTAATACAAATCAGGTAGTCCTTTTTTTACGCTGTATTTTTTTTGACAAAAGTTCAAAGTATACAGATTTAAATCATGGTAGACGAGACAGCGATGACAGGCTTACTAAAAACTTTTGATTAATATTTCTTTTTAGTGGCAACATTTAATATTTGAGATTTAAGCTTTTTATATCTTGCTTTTCACTAAATGAAGATCTCTAAGAATTATTTAACATGTCTTACGAAATCATATACTATTAAAGGCTTTCAAAATGTATAAATCATATTAAATAAATATATATGTTACCAAGGAATACTTAAAACCACAGTCTTTTTGTTTTATATACCACAAAGTAACATAGCTTGAAAGGCAGATGTAGGTGATTCTTATTGGAGTATTATTTAATTTTTCAACCTGTACTCAAAACTTCAAAGAGTATATTTACAGCTGTCAGAGACTACTTAAGACATCTGAATCAATTATATTTTTTACGGCGCATGTCAATTATCTTCTAATGTCTATTCAAGCTGTATTTAAAACAAGTACTACAGCTGCCAAAGATCTTTTAGTCCTTTTTAAATATAAATAGTGTGATTATCTTTAATATTAAAGACGTTCAACTTTGTTTCTACAGAAGGCTTAATTTACAAAAATACATAATTTTTTTAAAGACATACCTCTTCTAAAATAGGACAGCTCTTGTAGCGAGATTTTTTTATTGCCAATTCCCACCAAGGCACAGGCGGTTTCGATCTAAGGATTGTTTGACATCCAACTTTTGGGTCTTGAGATTCGTATAATGTTCCTAAAGTTCTTGAAGTTTGCGAAGTATCGATATCATCTTCTGCTGGTACGCCGGTTACACATTCACAGCATTTATGAGGTCGTCTAACGACAGACTGTGGTTTGTAATCTGCACTGAAGGAATGACGATAATTTAATCGTTTCGAGAAACCATTTGATTCGCTAACAGATCTTTTAAAGCCATTTCTATTATACTGTAACGGCATTTTAGGTATTTGTTCAACTCCACTTTGAAAATTTTTAGTGTCGGTGAAATCATTACTGTCTCCAGATAAAGGAGTGCTTGGTTCTGAGTGATATCCCAATTTATTTCGATGTAGGCTGCCGCAAAACGGGTTATCGTTTACTCCCGGCGGCTTAAGATCTATAAACTTTGGCCGCCTTAAATTTAACGTCGCATACTTTTGGGGTGATTTATGAAATCTTGATTTGCTCGGTAATTCCTTTAATACGTCTTCCGTGTCGGTGGATGGTATCGTAGAATTATCACTGTAACTTGATATCGGTCTGTCGTTATCGGTTACGTATGAAGATGATTCCGAGCAGTTATCCCGGTCGCTATTTCTCTTTCTATAGTCAACGGATGATCCAGTAGTGTTCGTGCGGACGGAATGTTGTTCTGCGGTATCCTGGTTAGCTATATACATTTCATACGGACTCACTTCGCCGTTATTCAAGAAACTAGCAATCATAACTTTTTCCTCATTCTCTTGATCTGTCTCTTTCGGTAATTCTAGGCTTTTTAATCTCCTACGAGGCTTAGTATCTATAGAATCATAATGGCTTTCTTGTCTACCATTAAGAAATTTTGCCGGAGACGTCCTATTTGAAGGCGGTGGAGATACTTTGGCATAAATAGATTCAGTAAAACTTATTCTTGAAGGTTTATCTACATATATACTTTGTGACCCATTAGTTGCATACTGCACTCCGCAACTGCTCTCTAAGAAGTTGTTTTTGGCTGATCTATTTAATGTAAAATATTCGGAATGCCTTTGAGGTAGGTTAGATGTGGTATTTGGTTCAACTAGATTTCTTATCTTTATTCGACTCCTGGGTGCACGAATAGTTGCAAATCCATCGTGGATTGGAGATCCATAAAAAGTCGTTGGAGACGTTGTCACTGCCATAATGGCAACACTATGTTGTACCATGCATTATATGATACACCTTTTCACACTACTCTAAATAAGATCATAACATCTTTATTTACCTAGAGCATCTATCAATGAAGTAATAATGATAGTAATGATAATAAAAATATATTTGGTACATTTGTGTTTTATATAAAAAAACATTGATTATAATAGAAAGCAACTGTATTGGATTAGACTTTTTTTTAAAGTAATGAAGTTAAATATAGAACAGATTATTATCTCGAATGTCTGCTTAAGAGTATATATTCAGTTTGTATTCCGAATAGATCAATAAAGCATCGGCTTGCTTCAATAAGGGCACTTGTAAAAACACATTGCCGTATGACTTTAATAGATTACTTACAATAAATGTATTTATAAGCCGAAGGGATTGCTTCCCTGCAGTAATGCATTCAGGAAGCTTTTTAAGTCAAGAGAATATTTAATGGTAAGAAAATGTTCATTAATAATTATTACGTACTTTATGTTTTATGATTATTACTTTTTTTTAAACAAATAAGGATTTTTTAAGTGTTAACATATGATATAACTATACCAATTTTCAATAAATAAAAGAAATGTATCAATTGTTTCCATAGAATTATGATCGTGTACGATTTAAGAGAGTGAGCAAATAGTTTCTAATTACTTTTATCTTTAAATCGAATGTCCATTATCTATCTTAAGACATGAGAATCAGTTGATCATGTTTAAAACTTACTTTCACAAAAGTAACATTTCATAAGAAACTTTTCTACGACGACATATGAAAACAAAGCGATTCAGTATAGAAATTGTAATGATAGTAGTTTTGTTTACTTTTTAAATTAATTGGTTTTGTTATGTTCAATTAAAGATAAATTCCTGCTAATGTTTATGTAATCGTTATAGAACTTGCATTTAGATAACTTTAGTCATTGTTATACACAACCTGTTTAAAATCAAGGCCCGCTTTACTATTTATAATATTTCAAGCGGAATATGGGAAGTCTGCAATGGAATATTGTAATTGTACTTTGTTTGTATTGTATTTGTATTTCGTATTGTAATTGTACTTTACTACTCCTGGGGACTTCACTTTTTTTCAATATTTAATCGTTAACTAACGTTTTACCCTATTAACAGGTAAATATATTTAATATATTTTTAAGGAGTTTCTTTTCATCAAAAGAATTTGTTAGAAATTTAGTTAATGGCGACTCGTGTATTGATATTTTTTCCATCAAATATATGATTCATCGGCAATAAATAAAGTCTAAGCTCGGGAATTACGAGCTTTGAATTATTCATTTATGAGACAAACAATACTCGATTCGGTATGCACACAAAGTAAACGCATAATTTCAGAAGGAATTATTTAGCCTTATAAACAATTAACCGCGTAAATGACAAAAGCCTTTTAAGAATTATTCAGTGAAACTAATTTCTTTGTTTACATTTACAGGCTTTTTCCCATGAGCTTTATTAGTATGCAGACAGAATCGGATACAGGGAGCTTGCCTGTTTTTTTTTAAATTAATAATAATAATATGATTTTTAACATACATATTTTTTTATAACACAAAGAACATTTATTGACATATTAAATGTGATATTCAATACGATATCATACGGGTTAAGTGATAAATTATATAAGGGTCAACTACAGCTACTCTTGAAGGGGAATGGGTCCATTGTAGACCTCGAAGACATCATGTTTTATATTTTTAGAAACATCTATTTCTTTTTAATTTAATGCAACGCTATAAACGAATCATAACATAAACTATAAATAATCAGATTAAAGATTTTATTCGTACTTCAGATTTTATTTCTACACTAATTATAAATATTTAAAGTATCGTAAATCATATGATATATTATATCTATATATTGTAGTACGTGCATGTATCTATACTAAAAAAATTAAGTGTGTTTGTTTTTCAAATCAAGTTGAACTTGGTTTGAATAGCTACTTCGAATGTTGTCCGTTCTTTCGCAATGTAGAGCACTGCATTAAGGGCTAAGAGTGAGGAAGAAGATTGTTTTTATACCCGTCCCGTTTCTACTAGCGGATGGGGCATGCATCGTTGCTTGATTCAACGACCTGTACCCTGTACCCTCATGTATAAATACATTCAACATTATTTCTTACTATAAAAGAATACGGACTATTTTGCTATGCAAGGTAGAACGCTGTTTGAAATAGTGTACGCTTTTTAGTAGTGAGTTATAGTAACAGAGGTTCTCATAAATATAATTTCACAGTCTTTCTCTTATATTCTTAGTTATGTTTTGGTAAACAAACAAAGATTATGATTTAATACAGTGTGTATAGAAAATCAATACACACGCTGTCGTTACAATATTAAATTGTTTTTTTGTTAAATATAATTACATATAAGTTTTTTCTTTGTTCTTTATAACTTATAACTCAACTAGGAATAATAGTTCGCAGCATTTTAATTCCCCGTATAAGGATCTCTATCGCATATAAATGAATAGACAATTGCAAAAGAAATTCTTAGAATGAATTATCCGTTAAGCTGGTCATTACAAAATGAACAAACAATATTTTTTTCTTTTATTTTTACATTTAAATTATTTGCCATATTTAAATATTATGTTATCGATGGACTATTAATCTATTGTACATTTAGGTAATGTATTTAAGGTGTACATAACACTAATTACAATGTATATCCTATTTTATAAATTTATAATTTTCTATTTTGTTTTATAAGCCTTTCATTTTTATTATTTATGCAAATAAACCAAATAACGATGTATGTACATGATTTCCGATATAGGAGAGAAAGAAATGACATGTTATCATCTTTACTAATATCATTGTTTCCTAACTAAAAAATAATCCTCTAACGATGCATTGTAAAGTGATCATACTCAAGACATTATTATTATTTTTAGTTCTAATATTAAAACGACATACACGGTTCTTTTTAACAAACAATTTGATATAAATTTTGAAAATTATTTTCCAAATCTTAAAGAAAGATATTTGTTATTCTAACAGAGAAGTCCGTATTGAGATAAAGCTTGGAGTCGGGTTTTATCGTAGAAAGATTTTGATTACCACAGGTCGGAAAGGTCAAATTGTTAGCGAGATATCTTTAACACAATGAAATATATATAATATCTCATATCCCATTACTTTGATCTCATTATATTTTGTTCTACATTTTCGGAAGGATAATCTTATAATCTAATTTATCTTTTTTAACTTTGTCCGAACATGCAATATTCTATTTAAGTTGGTATCACTAGATTACGAAAATATAGGCATTGTCTATTTCATAAATACTCAACAAGAGTTATCTTTTGATACGAGTATTCGGATCTATTAATTGAATATTTAAGGAAAGAAAATTTAATAAATATTAATTTTATTTACGTAACTTAATTCATAACATTCGCATTAAATCCTTCCATGTTTTAAAACTTCCTATAGAAATTATTTAAACAGGTTTAAACTGTGAAATAAAAAACGTTCCCATGTCTAATGTATTCCAGTTTTGGATTTTATTACTCAAACATACGTTAGAATTTTACATGAATATTTTTTACATATGAAGTTGCGGCTCATATTAAAATATGGTAAGGAAGCCGGCCCTATGATCGTACACATGTTATGTATTCAAAGTAAATCTTCCGTAGAATTAATTGCATCAATCAACCGCTTACGCAGAGAAGATAATAATGATCTTAATACTTATAATGCGACCTTCACACTTGAGGAAAACATGTCAATTATTTAACGGCAGGAACCTCTATACCATGTCCTTGCTTTAAAAAAGATAATACTGTTAACTTTGAGCGGAACTACGCTTGGTTCAACATAATAAAAATATAGTTATAATACACTTATATTGAGGGAGTAAAGTAGAGCGATCTCGTAGGTTCAAGGAGCCCATCTGCGCTGCACATGGCCGTAGACATACGATCGTATACTGCGTCACAGTATTTTTTTTTATTCATTTTTATAAGGCGGTCAAGGAGCTTAGTTTACCGAAAATAACGGGTTTTCAGATTATATTCGGCTTTTTTATGACGTTTAATTTACCATTACATTTTCAATTAATAACTGACTCACTATGATGCAACTGAAGGCGACTTATTACGTCTTTTTTTTTTAAAGATAATTATAAAATCATCCATAATAATAACATTTACATTTGGTATTCATCGTACCAATTTGCGTTGTAACTTATTTAAAAGTAAAATACTACAATATATTGTCTCCCATTAACATAAACGTTGAAATACATGACGCTTGAGACGTCCGTACTACGTCTTCGTTTAAAATTTGTCCGGAATTGCTATAAACGTAATATGTACTGTCATACCAGATGTGTGTTGCGAATTGTGATGATGCAATGACAAGGTAGACGTTATTAATCTTAATATTACAAATTTAAACGGGGTCGAAAGATACGCTTTAACGATTTTAACGCATGTGAGAATATCATGAATATATCAGTATTAAAGCCAAATGTACTAAATATTAATTTTATGGGTCATATGGTAAGCCAGTGAAACGGAAACCATTGAAACGAGACAGTGTACAAATATAGATCTAGACAACGGTAACAAAGAGCAAATATCGCGTGGGATGGGCATTGTCTTCCTCATACTAAGGCAATAAGTCTCAGGTTCATATCCGTAACCTATGACATCCATCGGGGTCTATTGTTATGGTAATCACGAACTACTAATCTTAAAATTAAAATTTGCATCATTCAAAGCATTTCGATCACATTTATTTTGACTTTAGCTCCCAGGGGTGGACAACAATTTTATTTAAAATTATCTTAACCATATAATCAAGAAATAATTGAAAATTTTTATGTATACTTCGTAATGTTTATTGTTGAATAGATTAAAATAAAATCTGTAATCACCAAATTATGGAATTCCATGACGAAACCGAATAAAGATAACAATACAAAAGAGTATTATCATTGTAGATACAATATGATAAAGGTAGTATTATAAATACGTTGAAGACAAAACCGACCGGCCAAGAGACGCCATGTTATCTTTAACTTTAAGCCGATTCAGTAAAGACCACCTCGTCCTACAAACATGTCGTAAGCAAAATTATAATTACGCTTACAAAAAGATCCCTGCTTATCTTGTTTAAGTGGATACTCGACACTTCCCGGCTAGATATCTCTTGATCCCTAGTAGAGCTTCCTTCCATTTATACTAATATTCTACCTCACAATGAGACTACTCACGGATGTTCCTACAACATCTGTTTACTCCATAACCTGTTGGTAGCCTCCATATTCTCGGAAAGTCGTGATGTTAATAAGAGCCCGTTGGAATACAACCTCAAAGACGCTAGTTAGAGCCAATTACAGTAATTTTGAAACCCCATAACGATTTGTCAAAAGGCTTAATATTATAACAATATTTATACGTGTTTGGTAACAAATGTAGTGGTCGTTGAATTAATATATTAGCGACATATGCGTGAAGACGGTTAAACGTGAACATACACTTGCTTTTGGGAAGGCCGTTATGAAATAAGTATCCTGTCAAGGTTAAAAAAGCAAGCTATAAAAATATGACGCTTTGTAACGTACTCTGTTACGAAGTATTCATTGAAAAAGAGAGAAGTAAGCACTAAAAGTACATGTCTTGGTTTGTTGTTGAATTTACTTCTTCTTATTTATTGTGATTATCGTGTCCTTAAGATGACGTTCCATTAAAACGTATCACATGAAAGTTTTAAAATCCATAAAATTTTTAAAGAAAAGCAAATATAGTCAAAGAAGGCATCCGTCTATTCCGATTAAAGTTCAAGGATTGAACCGGTATCTTACGTATTATCCAATACAATAGTAATTTGAAATTATGATTATCTTAAGGCAGGTTTTTTGATTGGAGTATAACCTTGATGACCTTAGGTAGCTAGAAATAGTCAGCTTAATAAATCGTCGGACTGTGGATTTCATTTAAAGGAAGGGTAAATTTACATAATAATTGAAAAAAAAAAACTATTTATTTATCATGTTAAGTGTCAAATATTATATTGTATCTTTATGAATAAAATTAAATCTATATTCTCTGAATAATGAGATCTAAGATTTTCGCGAGTTTTATTCATTTAAATGAAACTAGTATTTTTCGGATAAACTACACGTGAGTTATTTTTGTAAAAAACTACATACTCCCGACGTTTTGGTTACTTTAAGTAAGTTTTTTACAAAAATAAATCACCCGTAGTTTATGCGAAAAATACTAGTTCCATTCTTTGAATAAATTGTCTTAAATATCTAAAAATTCTATAATAGTAGAACCAAGTTTGATTACTTCAAATGGATGGAAGAGATTGCTATTGCAATGTCAGTCGCCATTTATTAGTGCATTAGTAATGGTTAATAAATACGGGCGGTATGACAATGTAATTGAATTTTATCATACAAGGAAATTCGACAACGTTCGCTATGAATTTAGATTGCGACTTGATGCATGCGTTCTAAAGATACTTTTATAAGTAACTTTGAATTCATGATCTCAAATAAACTTAAATTGCCAGAATAATATGTCAAATGAAATTGATAACAAAGCTATTGGCTATCAATTATCGGTAATGAGACCTTCAAATTATAGTTTATTTAATAGTCAACAAAATCTGATTATATTCCAGTATCAGTGAAGTAGAAAGTTACTACGACTTGAGTAATAAACACAATTAATTTTGGATTTCCGTTACATTATTCTCTAATGTGAGCAATTATGGAATTAAGGATGCCGTTTGTTAACCTTCGATTTTGTTAAAATGATCTCAATACTAAATATATTTTCATAAACCGAATATACTTGATAATAACAATTGATTTATCGCATCATTTATAATTTTCAAAGCCGGCGTGGTCTTATGCATGTGTCAGCGAAGAAACTAGCGAGTAGTTTTAATTATTTTACATACATTTAACGAGTTCGTTGTCTTTTGTCGTGTAAACACTGGCTATATTTACAGAAATAATAGACAACAACCGTAGTAGTATACTGAGACACACCATTATTTGAAATAAAAAGGACGAATTCTAGTTTTTTTGAATTTTGATTATGTGAGTATTTCCCGGTTATAGCAGTAGCATGCTCATAGATATGTTTGTTTATAAAGGAACAGATCACCACATAACGTCCTCAAATATTAGAGTTATTGTTTGGAAGATTCCTTCAATAGCCTTAAAACCTATTGTCTAGATATCATAACGTAAATAACATTTATGAATAGGCCATTTAACTTATTGAACGTATATATAAAGCAGGGGCGCTACATATCTCTGTCTCCGTATAAATTAACCTCAATTGAAAATGTAGAGGCGCTTGCTTGATTGAAGATGGCGTATTCCAACAGCGAGTAAGCACTGTTCCTGTCATTTGTTTGAATCAAAATATAAAAGAAAGTCAATGACAAAATTATCGGCAATAAAACGCTATATTAAACTACAAAGGGAGTGTTTTATATAAATGATAAGATATATCTGGCAGATATTTAAGTATCGTGCGTTTCGATAAGAATTTATAAACAACAAACTGATATTATGACTAAACTATTTGTAGGGCAAATTGAATAATCGGTATTTGGACTTAATTTACTAAGCGGATGAAACGGATGAAAATAATAACAAAAAACATTAGCATTTCTTATTTTAATTATATTTTTTTATTACAAAACGTATGTATACCCATTACGTAAATGGAACAGGCTGTTCCATTTACGTATATCTGATACGACATCACTACGACTGAAGCACATAACTGCTATCTCGGTTTGTTTAATTAACACTTATTTTAAGACGTAATTGTTGATACATTTTTAATGGACTTGTATTACTATTATAAAGTATGAAATAATATTTGAAATATAGTATTAATATTTCTTAGTCCTTAATGAAAAACAATCTAATTAATATTTTTGCCCATTGTTTTTTGCTGGAAAGTAACATAAAATTATTTATTTATTTAATGATTTGACAAACTGGACAGGGACTGGTTTTTATTGTAAAATTTGTTGACCTTTACAGCACGGTTAAAGAAACATTAGGTGCTATTTCATAATGTTATTTTTATAAACGTTTTATGTTTTACATGATATCTAAGAAAGTAAACTCGAGAAAGTTAATTATGTTTTACAACAGTTTGCAGCTGGTTAATAGAGACGCTTATTCAATTTGTCGTCTTAAAAAACCTTGCTTGATTACTCCATTCATATTACCATAAAACACATCAAAAGGTGTTGATTTCAAAGTAAAATGTAAAAACTATTAACAGTTACTTTGATGTTTATTTTTATTTCAACATGTATGCGTGAAAAATTTTGCATGGGCCATGTGTTAAATATTTTGTCAAACTCAATTTAGAAGTGCTTATTTAAAAATTAGGTATACCTAGAAACACATTATTGAATCTCACAAATTGAAGCTTTCCTAAAAACCCGGTAAATGGACAATGGCTGTTAGAGAATGAGACAAATGAATAAGTCTTGCCCGTTGAGAATTGACTAAATAGGGACCCGTAAATAGCAAAAAAAAACGGGATGCCAATACCTGCTTCTAATGTTTAGGGATATGATTCAACACAAAATAAATGCCGTGTATTTACTTCGCCTAGTCATAATATCATATAAAGTAATTATATCAACACGACATGCTACTAAATTAACGACTAATAGTTTCTATTATTATAACCAATGCTTTTCTATTTTTTTTGAAGATAGAAGGAGACTTTTGTTAAATCAATGTAGACATCAAGACTCGAATGTCTTGGTAACAAAACAACAAGCACCAATCAAACATGTTACGATCCTTGATATTAGTTTAAAACATGTACCAAATATATCAATGAGCACGGAACACGTTAAATATATCCAATACGTAACACTTATCACAATTAAACTCACTGTCAAAAGTTCAAGATTGTTTTTATAATCCGAAAAATCGCGCATATAAAACGGAGCGACGCGCGCGCGTCCGTCCCAGACGGGGTTTCAAAACAAACTGGTTGCGGTTACTTCGGACAAACACAAGAACTGAATAAAATTTACTCACGGAACCATGTGTAACCCGGACTGATCACTATTCATATTTCTACAATCTATTGAGCCCGTAAAAAGGGGAACGATGATATAGGATTTGGACCCAATGTTGAAGATATTTTTTTTATTATACGCTGTTATAACGTCAGACTTTAGTAGACGGAGTCAAATTTTATTTAATAATGACATAATGTTACGTGATATTATTTATTTATATTTTTAAATGAGCAATTGATGATAGTTTAAAATTGTCGCTCTAACACATTGTTGCGTAAGTGCGGACCAGTTTTAATGATTATAGGCCACGATCGGGTTACGTTTGATAAGTTTTTTAGATGTTTGTAACACGACGCTAGAACATTTCTTTCAAATATAAAAAATAAATTCACATACAAAAACAGTCTTTTGAGTGGTTTCATGTTAGTCGTTATTTATTGTCAACAAAAGTAAACAATATCTTATAGAGTTTTACGGTTTACACAATGGGCCTGTACAGAAAAGTATTGAATAATAAAAATATTTTACGTACACCTTTTTACGGATGGTATATTGTAGAATTAAAAAATTTACTAGCGAAAATAAGCGTGTCTTCTTAATTAGGTAGTAATAACTGATTACGACACTAAAGTTTTATGTTGACTTCTTTGTCATTGGGTGAGAACCGAACGCATGTGACAATATTAAGATTTAAAATTGAAGTTACGTACCTGTAATAATTGTTATTCACTCACACCTCAATTATAAGGTTGTTAAGGTTAATTTAAAAATTTTTTGAACATCTTAATAAAACATAATTATTTCCTTAAACAGAAAATCAATACCACTTTATCGAATTCTTATTATTTTGGTTAAATGTATTACGTAAATTACATTACGCGAATAATTAAGATAGTGTATAAATATTTATAATATGTATTTACATTGTTTCTTAATACTAATTAAAATGTATTTTGATAAAACCAACACATATGTTTTTCAATAGCTCCGTGATATCGATTTTAATTATATCGTCATTGAATTCCAATTGATCGTAACTTCAATTTAAAATTAAGACCAATATGGGGAACGAACAAAAAAGCATCCAGTAACGGAATACTAAATACGGATACAAAATTATCTGAAAGCGAAATTTGTACCAAAATAACAAAATAAAATCAAGTTAAATATCGAAACAAGAAAAGAATTAAGAAAGGTTGTTTTTAAAACAAAAGCAAAATAAATAAATACATACAATTTGCCAGGACAATATGTTCAACTATATAATAAATACAAAGATTGACGCAAGCTCGCAGTTTGAATTATTTATGGTGTTTTAAAAGTGTATGAAGAAACGAGTGGAATCTCATTGTGAACTGAACTTCTTTGTTTCTTAAATGAGAGGATATTAAGAGAATGATGAACATTAGAGGAAATAATCAAGAAGGCGGCCGCTTTTAAACATCGAATAAATTATGTATCAAGACACATTAAATGGCAAATGAAGGATTTTATCCTAGCCAATAAAAGTTATAGTAATGATAACTGTAATATTATTACAGTATTATTTAATAAAATGTGGGACTTAGATACTATTTTGCAAGACATAGACGTCGTAATCAAAATATGTTATCTGTAATTTATATGCCAATAGAGAAAACAAAACTTTACAGATTTTATTTCATCTGAATAAACGACGCGTAATGTTAATGTAGTTTTGGAGTAACTGCGACATACTTTCTACCAATTATTGTGATAACTCATTAAAACTTAGTAATCAGTTTATATTCTATAGCTATACAAACTTCGTAATCAGTAAAACATTCATGTTATTGTACCAGTGGTTCACATCAAAATTGCGTCATTAGGATTGCAGTAACGTCAATCATAGTTCTAGAGCAACTTAGAAATCATTTAGTGTAATCGTACCTCTTTGTAACAAGTATACCTTAAGAAATATTTAGTTGAGGTAAAAACTTAAGGGTTCAAAGGGACTCACTTTTTACGACTCGTAGTTACGAGATTGATTTATCCCTCGGCCTACGTTCCTAAAGTTTTATTTTTATTGCCTTCAACTTTTTTGGTACTTGATGTAGTTTAACGAATAGCTAGTACTGAACATATCCCGTTAGAACTTGAATAAATAAATAAAAAAGGTTTTAAAATATTTACTATATTATTTCAATAATCAAATGATTTATAACACATAATATACATATTGCGTTATTTTCTGTGTAGACTACTCGTTTTTCCTTAACAATTTCACTCCGGTTCTTGATAATTACCAAATTAGGCTTTGAAGGTCATAATAAGATTAAAATAAATGCACCCTAACGATAAAGGAATTCAGGAAAGCATCAGCTCCCGGTAGCAGCATGTGATTTCCGAATATGGAAAAGCATTTTGTTTTATCGTAACGCAAGATATCAAGAAACATACAGACGGTCCATAAATTAATAGTTAATTATATATGTAATAGGATATTTTTTTTACAATTTTTATGTTACATTTACATTTTAAATAACGACTATAAAATCGACAATAATTTCAATCCGACTGTACGTATGTACTTTAGTTTCGTTCATAGCTATATGAACCTAAACCGTTTAGTCTTTTATAATTCGATGATTTGTTGTCTAATCGGTGATGTACAAATTTTGTTCAAATTGTATGAAAAAGTTGGCACTGCTGAACAAGAATCAAAGACAACTTCATACATTGTATTTACTTCGGAATCTCGATTAGTTTAACTTTCTCGATTTAAATTTTCTTTTACTCTTTTGATACCAATGCTGTTGATTTGAATGTCGTAGGACATGAAAACCTTTTTGATGTGGATATTTTCGAATATTATTTCTTTTCTCGTTTATCTCTTAGATTTTTGCTGGATCGCATAAAAAAAGCAACATGGTATCGCAAAAAAACATGTATGTATTTGGTAACTGAAATACTCAATTACATATTTTTATATAAAACATATTAAATATTCTTCATACGATTACAGGATTTCGTGAAGTTCTTCATAGACAAGAAATCAGAGGCGCCAAAAATCTTAAATACTATTTTATAAGCTATCACTACTGTGATATTATTATTGTCATTGATTTTAA